>NW_012115866.1:996682-1050064 GCF_000951035.1 Colobus angolensis palliatus | reverse complement strand
AAAGAAAGAAAGAAAGAAAGAAAGAAAGAAAGAAAGAAAGAAAGAAAGAAAGAAAGAAAGAAAGAAAGAAAGAAAGAAAGAAAGAAAGAAAGAAAATGTCTCAAGGTGAACAACATAACTTCCTGGGTGGAAACACATGAAAACAAACCCACATCAAGGCACATCATTTTGAAAATTTGGAATACATAACAAAGAAAGAAAACTCCCCAAAGTTTTCAGAAAAGTTTTTTAAAAAACAGTATTTACAAAGAATCAAAAATTAGATTGATTTTAGGCTTCTCAACAGCACTACCAGAAGCCAGAAAATAATGGAGTAATATCTTCAAAATTTGAAACGGAAATTATTTCCAATCTAAAATTTTATGCCCAACCAGTCATGTAAGTGTAATAAGGAATGTCATGTTTCAGAACAATTTGCTTCGGTGTATCCTTGCTTGAATAAGTTATTGGAGGATACAGTCCACCAAAAGAGAGATTCAGGCCTTGGAGTAGCACAAAACAACAGAGTGGGTTTGTATCCATATTTGAAAGGCAGCAGCATTCCAGAGTCAGGGAGCACTGGGGGAGAAGCCCTCTCCAGTACCCCTGGAGCTCACACCTCTCATTCCCACATTCCTATCTCCCATTGCTGCCCATGAATTCTGATCACGTATTCCTTTGATAGAGGCATTTCTGTCACTGATTAGCTGTAGTCAAGTGGCTCTTCCTGGGGCTACAGGAGATAATCTATTGCTTTTCATTAAATGTCAATTTGATTAGCTTAGTTGTGAAGTCAACACTATGCCGTCAGCTCTGGGTTCTTAGGAAGATGTCTACTTATAAACTAGTTAAAGAACGTGGCCCTCCTACCTCTGAGTTGTGTGATTCTGGGCAAGCTACTTAGCCTTTCTCTCATCTGTGAAAGGGAAATACAGTATCAGAACGCTGTCAGGAAGCTGAAACAAAATAACAAACATAAAGTTCTTATCTTGGGCTCCACACACAGGAAGTGTTGAATATATAACAGTTCCTTTTCCTCCAAGGCCAGACCACATAGAGGACCCTAAGACAGCCACAGCCTTGGTCAGCAAGACAAACACGAGGTTTAAATTGCACCATTAAAGCCGTGGCCAAATGGCTGCTCTGCCTCTGGGTCACTCACCCCCACAAGGCTTTACCAGTTCCCATCCTGGATAGGAAATGGGCTTTTTGTTTGTTGTTTTTTTTTGTTTTTTTTTTTTTTGAGATGGAGTCACCCAGGCTGGAGTGCAGTAGCATGATCATGGCTCACTGCAGCCTCAAACTCCTGAGCTCAAGTGACCCTCCTGTCTTGGCCTCATGAGAGCAGCTAGGACAACAGGCCAACAGGTGTGCACCCCCACACCTGGCTAATTGTTATTTTATTTTAATTTTTTTTAGAGATGTGTCTTGCTATGTTGCTCACACTGGTCTCAAACTCCTGGCCTCAAGCAATCCTCCCATATTAGCCTTCTAAATTGCTAGGATTACAGGCGTGAGTCACTGTGCCTAGCAAGTGTTGTAAATGCAGTTTCCAGACTGCTCTTCAGAAGGACAAGAAGCAAAGAGATCCTCCTTGAAATATAGAAAATAAAAGCATTCCACTATTTAGTAGGGGCAGAGTTCATGACCAGCCACAACTAGTTATTCAACTGTAATCTAGAAGTCCCATTGATACAGGAGTTAAAAAGGAAATATTTAGGCAGATAGTGAGGGTAAGGAAGTCCTTGGTAAGGTTTCCCTTTTAATAAAAAGCAGCCCCCAAATCATTTCTTTTCTAGCAAAGAGCAGCCTGTAAAATTGAGCTGCAGACATGGATAAGCAAGCTGGAAGCTTACACGGGTGAATGCCTGCAGGTGTGACAATAGAAGAAGGCTACCTGGGGGCTAGGTATGTTCAACATGACGGCTCCATCTTTGCCTTTTCTTTTTCTTTTTTTTTTCTTTGTGAGACAAGAGTCTCGCTCTGTCACCAGGCTGGTGTACAGTGGTATTATCTCGTCTCACTGCAATCTCTGCCTCCCGAGTTCAAGTGATTCACCTGCCTCAGCCTCCAAGTAGCTGTGAGTACAGGCGCCTGCCACCACACCCGGCTAATGTTTTTATATTTAAGTAGAGATGGGGATTCACCATGTTGGCCACAATGGTTTATCAACTCCACGTACAGTAAGGAACAGACAACATGGCACTGGCCAAGTAGAAAACCCATTTGCATAATAAGATTAGGGTGGGGTGGCCAACTTCTTCAAGTGCTGTGTAAACGTCTCACCTGGTCCAAGCGATCTTTGGGCGCTAGGTAAATCAGACACTGTCTCCTCAAGCCAGTCTATAATACCTGTGCACTTCACCACAAAACCAGAAGACCCACTCAGGAGCCCCTGTCTCTCTGCAGGAGATAGAGCTGTTCTCTTTTCTCTTTCTTTTGCATATTAAACCTCCACTCTTAACCTCACTCCATGTGTGTCCATGTCCTTGATTTCCTTGGCATGATACAACGCACTTTGGGTATTACCCAGACGAATGATGCCACTTCATCATGGTTCTGCTTTTTTTAGGCTGTGGGACAAACGGCCCCTTTGTTCTGCAACCCTACCTCGGCCTTGCTCAGGTCTCCTTCCAGCTGAATCACAGAGCCAAATAAAGCCCCCCAGGTTAAGTCTTCTTTTAAAGGGGCAGCCACTCCAAAGAAGGCAGCACAATCAGTTTCAGGTGACCCGGGAGTGCTACCAGGGTACTTTGCGCTCAGCCACTCTCAGTTCAAAGGCTCACCAAGTGCAACAACAGAACACAGGCTCATTTAGTTTAAAAAAAAAAAAAAAAAAAAGTGGGAGGAAAAGTGCAGTTTTAATTCTTATTTCCCAGGCAGAAGGAAGGTTAAAAAAAGCCAATTTCTGACTGGGCGTGGTGGTTCACACCTGTAGTCCCAGCACTTTGGAGGCCAAAGCGGGCAGATCATGAGTCAGGAGTTCGGGACCAGCCTGGCCAACATGGTGAAACCCCATCTCTACTAAAATTACAAAAATTAGCCAGGCATGGTGGCGCATGCCTGCAATCCCAGCTACTCAAGAGGCTGAGGCAGGAGAATTGCTTGAACCCGGGAGGTGGAGGTTGCAGTGAGCCAAGATTGTGCCATTGCACTCCAGCTCTGGGCGACAGAGCAAGACTCCATCTGGGGCGGGGTGGGGAGGGGAACTGATTTCTGAGCAGTGAGCCAGAGTTTAGTTGATCTCTTCTGTTACTTACTCATGTTTCCCCAGAGAAACCACATCACAAATCTGAGTCTCCTCCAGGAAGGGAAGGAGTAGGATGTGTGGTTCTCTCAGCCTCCTTTCCACAGTAGGGTTCTGACTTCCACTTCTAAAACACTTTTCTGCAAGCATCGGTACCTCATAAATGTTTTACTATACGCTAGACAGCAAAGGGAAGCACAGATTAGCTATTGTTACAGGACAATAGAAACTTGCTGTCTTCTCCAAGTTTGGTGTTAGAACCAAAGAGCAGGCACCAAACAGTAGTTGTCAAGAATCCTCTCATTTACAGTCAGGTTCTAGACCTTGTGGGCAAAACTTGCAAAGGATGTGGCCAATTTTGCCAGAATAGATTATTAGATACCGCCAACTAAAATTTCTTTTTTTTTTTTTAAGACTAAAGTTTCATTGGAAGATTACATTGAGGACTTCTTCAAAGGGTTATGTGCTGTATGAACTCTCTCCTTACCCAATACTCATGGATGGAAAAATGCTTTTCCTTCATTTTAAGACAAATGAGCTGCATGAACAGGAACTTTAACCATTCAGACAGACTGGCCCACATCCCTGAAGCTTGAAGAACTCGGGAACTGCTATTACTTCTGAATAAAGTCCAAAGGCAAAAGGCTGTGGCCGAGTTGGAATAACGGGGCAGACAGAAGAGACTGGAATTGGGAGTGGACCATACTTCTCGTTAAAGCAGGCAAAGGTGTGTGCATGTTTTCTATGGGTCAAATATGAACTGCATAATAGAGAATGAGCCATCGATTTTAAGGAAGACTCTGACCAAAAAAGCTTCTTGCCAGGGGTGAGGCAACTTCAGCAGGAAGAGGCTGCCCTGGACCACCAGAGGCAGGTGGTAGGAGGGCTCTTAGTGGCCACCCAGAAAATGTATTGCCTGAGGTAGTGAACTGCTGTCAGAGAACCCTACCAGGGGATATCTGAGGAACCCACGAGAAATGGCCAACAACTGCATATCTGCACCCAAAATGTGAGACCATAATACAACTGAACAATTAATTAAGACCCTAACTGTTCCTCTATCTCTCCTTTCTCCCTGCCCCCCTAGCCAGCCCTAGAAGGGCCAGAAACCACTGCTAAGGAGTGAGGGGTTGGACAATCAGAAGCCAAATACACTGCCCTCCTCTCCGTTCCTACTGTGGGTTTTTCAGGCTGGGGCTGTCACAAAGAGTAGGAGAGATGAAGGGGTTTTTTTTGCTGATACTTTATTATGACCATTTACGAACATACAGCAAAGTTGAAAAAGCTTTACAGTGAACAACTATATCTTCACCAGCCTGGATTCTTGTTTTATCTCATGTCAATCCACAGATCCATCTCTCTATCCATCCACTCATCCATCTTAGTTTTTAGGTATTTCAAAGTAAATTGTAGACATCAATAACTCAACATGCATTAACTAGAATTTGGTGTCTTTTTTTTCCTTTTGGTGTAAAATTTACAAATGATGAAATGAAAAAATTTTATGTATGTATTGCTGAATTTTGACAAAAGTATGCATTTGTGTAACCCAAAACTGTATCAAAAGGACTTTGCCATAATCCCTGATACAGTTTGGCTGTGTCCTCACCCGAATCTCATCTTGAATTGTAGCTCCCAGAATTCCCAAGTGTTGTGGGAGGAACCCAGTGGAAGAGAATTGAATCATCTGGGCAGTTTCCCCCATACTGTTCTTGTGGTAGTGAATAAGTCTCACAAGAGTTGATGATTTTATAAGGGGAAAGGCCTTTTGCTTGTTTGTCATTTCTTTCTTGTCTGCCACCATGCAAGATGTGCCTTTTGCCTTCTGCCATGATTGTGAGGCCTCCCCAGCCACGTGGAACTGTGAGTCCATTAAACCTCTTTTTCTTTATAAAGTACCCAGTATCAGGTATGTCTTTATCAGCAATTGGAAAACGAACAAAGACAACCCCAGAAAGTTCCCTCATGACCTGTCTCAGTCAGTCTCCACCTCTACACCCTTGGGTTTTTTCCAGTGTAGACTAAGTTTGCCAACGTTAGAAATTCCACATAAATGGAATCATATTACGATAGCCCTATATATAAGGCTTCCTTCAGTCTGCAAAAGGATTCTTGTATTTATCCATGGGTTGCACATATTAGTAACTCTTTCATTTTTATTGCTGAGTAGTATTTCATGATATGAATTACCATAGTTTGCTACTTGATCTTCTATTTATGGTCACCAGGAGCATTTTCAACTTTTGATTATTATGAATAAAGCTGTTGTGTTCTTCTATAAGTATTTTTATTAACATGTATTTTCACTAATTTGGGGTAAATGCCTAACAGGGAAATTTATTATAGATGACATGTATATTAGTTATATAAGAAAATTCCAGAAATTTGGCAACGTGGTTGTACTATTTTATATTCCTATTAGCAATATAGGAGAGTTACAGTTATGCCATATTCTTGCCAAAATTTCGTGTTTAGTCTTTCCAAACTTAGTCATTTTTTTGGGTGAGTAGTGGTATCTCACTGTGGTTTTAATTTTCATTTCCTTGATGCTTACTGATATGGAACATTTTGTCTCACTTGTAATATTATCTTTGCAAAGTGGTTCCTCAAATCTTTTCCCCTTCTAAACGGTGGTTTTGTTGTTGTTGTTGTTGTTGATTTGTTTAGTTTTATTTTGTTTTGAGACAGTGTTTCGCTCTTGTTGCCCAGGCTGGAGTGCAATGGCGTGATCTCGGCTCACCACAACCTCCACCTCCTGGGTTCAAGCGATTCTCCTGCCTCAGCCTCCCAGGTAGCTAGAATTACAGGCATGTGCCACCACCCCCAGCTAATTTTGTATTTTTGGTAGAGACAGGGAATTCTCTGTGTTGATCAGGCTGGTCTCAAACTCCCAACCTCAGGTGATCCACCCACCTCGGCCTCCCAAAGTACTGGGATTACAGGTGTGAGTCACCGCACCCGGCCCAATGTCTGTAGAATCTGTAGTGATAATTTTATTTCTCTCTCTTTCACTTCTGATATTGATAATTTCTATTTTCTCTCTTTGTCATGATCAGAGTAGCTAGAGGTTTATTAGTGTTGATTTTTCCAAAGAGCCAACTTTTTTGCCTTGTTAATTTTCTCTATATTTTGTCTGTCTTCAATTTGGTTGATCCCTGCACTTTTATCTTCATTGCTTCCTTCTTACTACTTCCTTGAAGTTTTCTTTGCTTTTTTTTTTTTTTTTTTTTTGCCCAATCTTCTTTAGATAGACCTTTAGGTAATTTATTTTAGACCTGTCTCTTTTTTTCTACTTCGGTATAAGCATGTACAGCTGTATTTCCCTCTGGGCACTACCATGGCTGTAATTCACAAGTGTTGACATGTTATATTTTTATTATCCCTCAGAGTAAAATATTTTCTATTCTACCTTGTGATTTCTTCTTGGGCTTGTGGATTATATTTAATCTCCAAATACTTGGGGCTTTCCTAGGTCTCTTATTATTCATTTCTATTTTAATCCTATTGTGGTCAGGGAACATACACTGCATGAATACAATTTGATTTAATCTATTGAGTCTTTTTTTTTTATAACCTAGCATGTGACCTACCCTGGTGAACTCTGCATGTACTTGAAATGTATGTGTATTCTGCAGTTATTGGGTGTAACCTTCCATAGGTTTGTTCAAGATGGTGGATAGTGTTGTTCAGATCATCTCCATCTTTACTAAGATTCTGTCTAGCTTATGTATCAATTGCTTGAGAGATGGGTATTAAAATCACCAATAAAAATTGTGGATTGTCTATTTATCCATTTAGTTCTATTTTTGTTTTGTGCAAATTGAAGCTCTGATTTTAGCTACTTAATTTTTTTAAATCTATCTTCCTGATGAACAACTCTTCTGTTATCATGAAATGTCTCTCTTTATCTTTGGTAATACTCTTTGACTTATAGTGTATTTTATTTGATATTAATATAGCTACTTTAGACTTCCATTACTGATGGTTTGCATAGTATATCTTTTTATACTTATTTATACTTATACTTATTACAGGTGCAGTGGCTCACACCTGTAATCCCAGCACTTTGGGAGGCTGAGGCAGGCAGATAGCTTGAGGTAGGAGTTCAAGACCAGCCTGGTCAACATGGTGAAACCCTGTCTCTACTAAAAATACAACAACTGGCTGGGCATGGTGGCGGGTGCCTGTAATCCTAGCTACTCCGAAGGCTGAGACAGGAGAATTGCTTGAACCTGGGAGGTGGAGGTTGCAGTGAGCAAATATTGTGCCATTAAACTCCAGAGCAAGATACTGTCTCAAAAAAAAAAGAAAGAAAGAAAGAAAAAAGAAAGATATTAAATGTACTTATTTAGACCTACTTATATTTGTCTTTTTTTCTATTTAAAGTGCGTATTTTATATACAGCACATAATTGGATCTTGTGGTTTTTTAAGTCAATTCTGGCCATCTCTGCACTTTAATTGGACTATGTGGTATGATTCATTAACATTTAATTTTATTAAACATAGATTTATTAGTGGTAGAATGATGTAACTGGATTTAGGCTTACCATTTAATTATTTGTTTTACTATTTTGTTTGTTTTCTGTTTACACCCCTCTCCCTCCCCACTTTTTGTCCTGTTCCTTTTCTACCGATGTCTTTTGGACAATTTAAATGTTTTTGGAATTTCATTTTAAAGTATCCATTGACTTTTTAGGTATACTGGTTGAAAATCCCTTATCTGAATTCCTTGGGATGAGAAGTGTTTTGGATTTTGAATTTTTTCAGATTTTGGAATATTAACATATATATAAAGAGATCTCTTAAGGATAGAATTAAAGTCTAAACACAAAATTCACTTATGTTTATATACACCTCATACATGTAGGCTGAATGAAATGTTACATAATATTTTTAGCAATTTTGTGCATGAAACAAAGTTTGTATACATTGAACCATCAGAAAGCACACATGTCACTATCTCAGCCATCCATATGGATGGATTTCACATTTTGGAGCATTTGGGATTTCAGGTTTTATAGATTAGGGATGCTCAACCTATGCCTCTTTTCATTAGTTTTTGTTGTTAATTTATGTATTAAAATGTGCAAGGAAGGGTGAAGTTTTAAATTGGATGAGATTTTTGAATTTTGAAATTAAACTAGACAGGATTTCTTTTAATTTATTTTTTATTTTTTACTTTAAGTTCCAGGATACAGGTGCAGAACGTGTAGGTTTGTTATGTAGGTCTATGTGTGCCATGGTGGTTTGCTGCACCTACCAACCCATCATCTAGGTTTTAAGCCCCACATGTATCAGCTATTTATCCTAATGCTCTCCCTCCCCTCGTCCCCCACCCCCTGACTGGCCCCAGTGTGTGATGTTCCCCTCCCTGTGTCTATGTGTTCTCATCGTTCAACCCCTGCTTATGAGTGAGAACATGCGGTGTTTGGTTTTCTGTTCCTGTGTTAAATTAGACAGGATTTCTTAACAGCTTAAATTACTCAGTGGAATATGAAATGTCAAAGATTCTATCCAATAGGTGGGTAAGAATGAGTCCACATAGCAACTTTGAAGAAGTAAAGGGAACAAAAACAAAACATTTCTGATTGCTCCCTGCCACAGCCAGTGCATTCAATAACCTTTTCTACTGTTCTTGTTGTTGTTTTTCCATTGTTATTACAATCATCATTATTTTTCCCAGATGAAAAAATAGGTGTGGTGGGGCTGATAGTGAGAAAATAAGGAGAGCTGCCCCTATGCCTGCATTTACCATTTGAGAAATACAGTGAACATGATGCTTTTCACACAGAGGACGGAGAGGGCTTTTGCCTGTTTTGTTTCCTGTTATGTTCTGTATAGAAAACAAATTTTTCTTTCCACGGGAACCTGTTAGAGATATTTGAGAACAATGCCAGCTCTAGACCAAAACCTGTTATAAGTGGAAATACATTGTTTTATTTCTCTCTTTTTTACACTATTCCTTCTCTAAGAGCTGAGGTAGGAAGAGAAAGAAGTAAAGAACTATTGACATGTGCAACAACATGGTTGAATATCAAAAACATTTTCTTAACTGCAAAAAATCTTATACCATGGAGTGATCACAATATGATTCCATTTCTATCAAATTCTAAAATCTGTGATGGAAAAATATCCAAGGGTGTATTGGGGTTGGGGATGAACTAAGAGAAGGCATAAGGGAACTTTCTAGTCTCTACTGTGATCCAAACCCCATGCTATGAACGTTGTACACAGTATCTCATTTAATCCTCAAAATTAGCCTATCAGGCAGTTACTGTCACTTCCTCCACTTTATACAGAACATCAACTCAGAGAATCTAGGTACTGTGTCCTACACCTACTTAGAAGTCACCAATTCCTAAGGTACTTTAAAATGTTTTAAATAAAAATTAATAAAGTAGGCAAAAAATAGCTTGTAAATAGCATTTCTACAAATATCTCCTAAGACAATTTTCACATTGATGTCCAAAGACATTGACAAGAATGTTTTCCGCAACATTGCTTAAAATAATGAAAAACTAGAAGCAACCTAAATGCCCATTATTAGAAGAGTTAGATTAGTTCTTATACTTCCATATTATAGAATGCAGTGCTGATGTAGATTGATAAAATTAAGTTAAAAAATCACATTCACCTTCTGCTCATGGGCCCAAGGAGACATGTTCAAGAATATTCATTGCATTTGTACATAAACACAAATACAAAGGAAAAAGTAGAGGCTTTCTACATGTGATTATTTATTGGAGGAGGAAGAGGAGAAGAATGGAAGAAAACTTGCACTTTGCATATGCTTTGGTAGTGTATGTTTTTGTATATAACTTGAGTCATTTTCATAAATATATTTTCAAGTCTGTATAATTACTAGGTAAGAAGACAATTGAGTTGCTTTAGTAAAAATCCTTCCCATTACTGCAACTGATTTCTGCAGCCAGAATGTTCCCAGGCCCTGAAAAGGGGAACCACTAAAACTAGAAGGCAGAAATAGTGACACCAGAGAGGCAGAGTTAGAGAACATGGACCTAAAGCATCAAATCTGTCTGCAGCCCTGATTAGCAACTTCAAGAAGCCTTGCAATTTTCAGTGCTTAATAAATGAGTTACACTGAAAACAAATCCATGACAGCCATGCATTAGAAAGAAAGGTTATGTGTGTCCCCAGTAATAAAGTATGTGCACAACATAAATTAAAAGATACCAATTTATACTCATATGATTGGCAAAAAAATGTTAAAGCCTAGCAAAATCAAGTGAAGCCAAACACGAAACAAGCTTCCCAGTACTGCTTGTGGGAATACAAATTGTTATAACTACTTCAAACAATTGGCAATTTGTAGTAAAAATGAAGACAAGCCTACCCTACAATTTAGCAATCCCACTTCTAGGAACATAGTAAGAGAGATTCTTCCCAAGAAGCCTATACAGGAATGTATATGGCACTATTGCTTGTAATTGTACATCGTGGTATTTCCATATGGTAAAGTATTATTCAGCAGGGAAAGTAAATAGACCAGAGGTAGACATTTCTATATGAATAAATTTTAGAAAGATAAAATTGAGCATAGGAAGCTGCAACTGTATCTGTAATGCTTTGTTTTGCTAGAAACAAAGGGGGAGGGCAAAAGTAAAGAATCTGAAATATATGTAGGAAAATATCAATATTTTAAATTTTTTCATAGTGGATATACAGGTGTTTCTCATATTATTTTCTGTCTTTTCTATATGCTTGAAATATTTAATAATAAAGAAAAATATGAAAGGCATAGGAAAGAATATTCTGAGAAAATACATCGAAATGTTTATGGATATTAATTCTGGTAAGATTTTAAATGATTTTAATTTTCCTTTTTATATTTCTCTATATGTCCTAATCACACTGTATTAAATATGTATTTCATTTATGACAATAAAAACATATTATTTTAAAACTCATATATATACAGTTATTTATGACATATGATGAAACCATATGAAACGTAGCAAAAAGAATGAAAACTAGACCAGGATATTAAGAGTTGTTGACTTTTGGATGGAGCTATGAGTGACTTTTTTCTTCACGTTTATCTCTAAACTCAATTTTTCTATAGTGGGAAAATAAAATATTTGTGAAAGCTGGAATAAATAAAAAGCTATAGGTTTTAAATGAAAAGAAATTCAAATAATTTTTCCAGCATTATAAAATGTTCATATTCCTAAAGATGAAGTAAGTTACAAAAACATCAGTGTTTTTAAAGAAAAATTAGAAGATTTTTAAAGGAAGTCTGTTATGATACTGCAGTTTATATTGATGCTGTGTGTTTGTTGGCTCCGCTCATCAGAATATTAAGTTAAATAGTATATGCTATGGCATAAATAAATTCTATGAGCAGAGGTTACTGAGAAAGGAGAACACAACGGTTATAAGTGGCCTGGTGACCTGAATTGCTTCCAGTGGGAGGGAAACATCAGAGTCATTTGATCAATGAAGTGTCCTTTATAAGTCGTCAGGAAATCTCCGAAGAAGCCTTTAAGGAGATGGATTTCTCATTACTTCTGATATATGTTCCAATTAAATTTTTACCATTGCCCCCATGGGACTGCCCAGCCTAAGAGATGGAAACTGTAATTCCAGCCCACTGACGCCCACCATCTATAAGATTCTGGCACATTGAGGAGGCCATGACCAGCCTGTTGACTGAAATCTATAAAGTAAAATGATGCTGCTGCTCCAACAATCTTGAAACGCTGCCCTAGAATCAATGCAAAGCTCTGGTAACTTTAGAATTTCCATATACCTAGGCAGATAGTTGTCTTCAAATATAAGAGCAATGTCATTTTCTGGAGAAAAAAAAAGAATCTAGAAAAAGTCTACAATGCCCTCCTCTGCCCTTCCTCCTCACTCTATCTAGTTAGTAACAGCCAAATCCAGGCGCACAGATGTCCGAACTCCTCCACCTGAGGTTGTCCACAATGTGCGTTAGGTGGCACATCTTATAAGGCACACATGCAAACAATTATGGGATCTGAACAACAATAACTCAGGCAGAAAAATCAGGAATTAGTGCCCCTAAGTGTACCAGTGGGAAAAAAAGGAGGCTTAGAGAGTTTAAACAACTTTCCCTAGCAGTTGATAAGCCAAGGTGGCCTTAGACAAGTTGAGAACATGACAGAGTGGTAGCAAAAAGGTTTCAAAGGCAGAAGAGCAAATGAAGTCATGAATTTTACAATCTACATCTTTTTAGCCCTTTCCCTTTCACACTTTTCTTGGGTAAACTATCTACACCCTTTACAAACACATTCCCACCCACAATTTTGCCTCCATTGCTTTAGGGCCTCATCTCTGAGTAACCGGAGGGAATGTAGCTGACACCTTACCTAGTTACTTAATGACCTCCTATGCTCTGCCCTTTCACTTTGCTTTCTCCACGCCACCATAAGACATACAAAGATTTTTCTGCCCCCCAAGATTGTGCAGCTTTCTACTCAGCTAATTGCCCCCAACTGAAAAATAACTGTTCTGCATACTCGGAGATATATGGTAATCAAGCAACCAAATATGCCTTTTGCCAATAACATGTTTTTTTAATATGTTCAAATGAGAGGCTCATCGGAAATTATTCACTTTTTTCTGGGTTGCAAAGGAAAATGAAAGGCAAATTATGGCTATATATGCACGTGTTTGCACAGATCCCATTCCACTGAATTAATTTGTTGCCATCCACAGAGCTATTGACAACTAGCTCTTTCCTCTTGCCTTTTCGCTTACCAGGTGGAAATGATTGCAGACTTAATTTCTTTGAGGGGTTATTTAGATTGGAAAGGGCACCTCTGTAATGCAGAAGTCATAATGTCCACTAGAGACAATAAAAGAACAATAGCTCCCAGTGTTTCCACAGTGGAGAGAGAGAGATAATAGAATGTCAGATTTTAAAGGAATTCAAACCATTACTGACTTTTCAGATGAGGAAACTAAGACTCAAAGAAGTTAAGGAGTTAACCAAAGTTGGTTTTTTAGTTTGTAGCAGGGCTGAAATTAGGTGCTAAGTATTGCAACACTTGGGCGTCTCTCTGCCTCCCCTCCATCCTGCTGCTAGTAGTGTCAGTGGCAAATACAAGCCAGTTCAAGGACATGTGGCATTAGGGATGAACACTAAGGACAAAGCACCAATGCATCCTTGCAATTTTCTACACATTCCTTAATTACAGGGCTTCATTTATTCACAGAAGTTGCCTCTCTTGTACATGACCCAACACACACACAATGTCTGACGGAGATAATTTATCATTATCTGAATGCACTCAAGGTGGTCAGTTTCAGCCGGAGGGAAGAACAGAGAAAGGCAGGGTCAAGGGCATTATAGAAGTATCCCTTCTTGCTTCACTCTTCAGCCCTCCGCCCACTCCCATCAGCCCAGGTAGATTCACTTTCATTACATTTCTCTTTGATGCAAAATCTGGAAATCTTGGTCAGGCAGCTCTGCTTATCAGTGGGTTCATAATAACCCATTTTTATCAAACTTCATCTGATGGATCCAAAATATGTTTGATCTTAGTATAAAGTACCCTTATCAGTGCTACTGCTAAAATGACACTGCCCAAAAGTGAATGGTGTTAACAGCAAAGTCTCTAGAACCAGAAAGAAGTATGTTTAAATCCAAAATCCATCACTTTCTAGCCATGCTGCCATGTCCAATTCATTCTCATTAAATAATATTTTACTGAGCACACTAGACTGTAGGAATGCAAACAGATAGGGCCTTACCTTTCCTGGCTTCACTCTTGGGAGGCAGATCCCGACACTAACACATCTATTACTCAAGTTAATGTAAAGGATTGACGGGTACAAGTGCTGTGCAGGCAGGTCCCTGGAATGATGAGAGCACCCAAGGGAAGGCTTTGCTCTGGTTACAAATGTCAGGAAAGGCTTCCTCTAGGAAGGGCAGCTGGGGCTGAGATCAGAAGCACAAGTGGGCAGTAAGTGGGTAAAGTAATCAGGATCGGGCATCCCAGGAAAAGGTGTGGTGCAGGGGGATCTTGACCTTGGCCGGTACAAGACTCTGAGTCTTTGCAGTGCAGAGCATAGAGGAGGGGCACACAGTGAGGTCAGAGAAATGGAAAGGGGCCTGTGGCCATGGTGAGGAGGTTTGTCCTCATTCTAAGGAGGATTGGGAGGTGTGGGGCATGGTCTGACCTATGTGGAGGACAGATTGGTGAACAACGCAGACACAGTCACACAGGTGGAAGGCCAGGAGGTAATCCATACAAGGGCTGCAATGAGAATTTCAATGGAAAGAGAAAACAGAAGCTAAATGATATTTAAGAACTAAAATCAGCAGGCCTGAATGGTAAGTTGGATATGAGAGGTGAGAGAAAGGGATAAACCAGAGCTCACTCATAGGACTTTGGCTTGTGTGACTGGATAGGTGGCAGCACCATTCTCTGAAAAACAGAATGTAAGGAGGAGCAGACTTAAACCTCTGCGCCTCAGTTTTCTCATCTGTAAAATCGGAATAGTCCTACTTATATCACCATGTTGTTGAAAGCACTAGAAAATGTTCCTAGAAAGTGAAACCTCCATACAAAGTGGTGTATGGTTCTCCCATAAATAAATGGGACCTATTCTTATATGCTTCTCTTTCTTGATCTGACTGGAAATTCAGGATCTCAGATATTCATTTATTTTCACCGTCACCTCTGATGGCTTTACAAAATTGCTGGTTTGCTGATCTAATCACCCTAAATAGTCTTTAGTACTCCATACTAGTAAAATAGTCAAGGTGGCAATTACTCTTCTAAACTGATTATTGTAAATGTCACTGCTACAGTGCAACTCACAGTGACTCACTTGGTTGTTCAAAGGAAAACATCTATTGCAAATGCAGCTCCCATTACTTCCCAAGTGTTCATGCACAAATGCATTTATTTTACCAGGAGTGTGGTGTTATGTCATTTAAGGGGAATGGGAAAACACCACTCACAATTGAAAGAGAGAAAAAAATAGCATGTATACAGCACTCCAGAGTCTGTAAAGCCCCTTCATATACACTATCAATGGGACCTGTCACTGGGTGTGGAGAGGCTGAGGGGAGGAGAAAGGGCAGGTATATTCATGATTATTTTTACAAGTAAGGTTAACTTAGGCAAAGTAACATGCTGAAGCTCACAACACAAGGAACTAAGACATTTCTGTGACCAAAATACAAGTCTTGGGACTCCCAATTCTATCATATGTCTATCAAAATCTCCCACCTGCCAACATTAAACCATACAATGGAGATGACAAAAACCATGCAGCCACTGAACAGAGGAGAGGGGCAAGATCAAAACTCATTTGAACTTTCACAATAATATTATGTAAATTCACTATTACTTCATTATTATCATTGTAGTTGTCGTTAATAAATAAGACGTGTTGAGCAACAGCTACATGCCAGACCAAATGTTAAACACTTCATTTGTGCTGTTTCATTGAACCTTTACTTTCCACATAGGTGCTTTTAAAAATCAGAATTATGACAGTACAGATGAGAAAATGGAAGCTGAGAAAGCTTAAGTTGCTTAAACCCGCTCCTAAATCCCAGCCTTTTTCCAAAGCCACCCTACTAGACTGCCATGCTTCCATGAGATACATTGTATTCATAGCAGAGTCAAATACCAATAAGGCCAAGACAATGAGTTTGAGTTCTTCTGGATTTTTTGGGAAATTCAAACAATGTCTCCCACTGTCCTAAAAACATTTAATGTAGTTCCACCCGTTCTATAAGCAAACAGGCGTGAACCCTTATCTGGGCCGATACTACTCTAGTTTCACTGTAATGGTACATTTTGTGTATAGAATATTCATATCTCAAATGCTGATACTCATTCTGTTGCTTACTGGCTGAATAACCTTGGGCAGGTGACTTAGCAGTTCAAACACTCTTTAGTAGCGTGTGAAGTAGGGGTGACAATATAAATGGAACCATGTGCAGAAAGCACTTGACATGGTCCCTGGTACATGGTATACCATACATATTAGCTGTGATTATTTTGTATTTTGATGATCCTTGTGATCACAGAATAGAGGTTAGCTACATTCTACAGAGACTAAACTGCTTCCAAGACATAAAGTGTTTTGTGTAATTTTACACAGCCTGTAAATGATAGAACAAAGATAAGAAAGCAAGTGTCCTAAATGTGACAGCAAATTTTTGTTACTAAAATTTCCAGCAACTCTCTGAGGAGGGTGAGTCCTGGTAGCTGGAGGATTCTGAAAGTAGAAGTGGGGAGAAGCCAAACTGCTCATCAGAAAGGGTTGAGAGATCAAGTGACCTGAAGATGATTCAGAAGTGAGAAGAAAGGGCAAAGAAATAAAGTACGCATGGGGAGGGTCAGAGAAAGGGTGAGTGAAGGAGGAAGGGAAAGGGAGAAGGAGAGTATGTTCAAAGGGATTTAAGAAATGTGCTCCCGTGCACAATGTAAACTCCCTCTTCCTTCGACCTTCAGAATCATCATGAAAATCTAGACTATATATAAATGCATGTGTGTCTACAGACTCTAAAAAAAAGCTAATCCCTATATAAACATGGTAAGGGGGGGCAGCAGTGCATACAAGGGCAGCCCCCAACTAGGCATCTCAGGGGAAAGCAATGGACCCCATGCTGTATGTTGGGGGAGGGGGAAAGGAAAGGCGTTAGGGAATTAGGTTGTATTTATTAGGTGTGGCTGGAGGCAAAAAGAGAGTGTGGGAGAGAAAAATCACACAATTCTACACAGATCTGAGAAAATCTGAGAAACAGTTTTGGTTTCCAGGATACCATTCGTAGTACAACCAGCTTATAATGTGGATGCAGATCATTCATTCACAAAACTGGCCAGCCAACCTGCCCCAGTGCCTAGAAGAGAATTATACAGGCACACACTCCCTGATAATCTTTGGAGGAACATGGGTGGTTTAGAAAGGAGGATGACAGAGGTAGAACTGAAGAATTTTCATGATTGTTCCTAATTGGTTTTCACCATCCTAATCATAAGCAAACCAGGGATTTCCCTATGGCACACTGGAAAATCATGAAATCCTCTTAGCTCTCTCCTTTGCTTTTTGCCAAAAATATAACTGATACGAAACAGAATCTGTATTAGCTACATGTTTGCTGAAGTTCAAATGCTTAGATTGTTGTGTTTTAAAATCATATTTGCTACGATATTGTTTGCTTCCATGTCTCTTGGCCTAGGCATAGCAATAATTGCTTCCACTTGCTGGTAGAAGGTAGCAAGAAAGATGAAGAGAAGAGGCAAGGGTAGGGAGGAGAGTGGAGGCAGTCAGGAAATAAAACTAGATTAAGGAAGCCAATCTCACTTCTTCATATACTGAACAAATACATCTGTGCCATGCTCCTCTGGAAAAGGTAGTCTCCTGGGTGCTCCATTTATCCTCCCTTCTCTACGTACGCCTCCCCAACCCCATTCAAAATGTACCATATACAAAGCAAGGTGGGGTAGGAGAAAGATAAATGAAGTCAAACGATCTGGATGTGAGCCCCAACTTCTGCCATCCATTAATTGTGGGATTGTAAATGGAACCCTTCCTCTCACCTATGAAATAGGCTATGGTATTTTTTTGTTTTGTCTTTTGAGATGAAGTCTCGCTCTGTTGCCCAGGCTGGAGTGCAGTGGTGCCATCTTGGCTCACGGCAACCTCCGCCTCCCGGGTTCAAGTGATTCTCCTACCTCAGCCTCCTGAGTAGCTGGAGTTACAGGTGCACACCACCACACCTGGCTAATTTTGTGTGTGCATGTATGTATTTTTAGTAGAGACGGGGTTTCATCATGTTGGCCAGGCTTGTCTTGAACTCCTGACCTCAGGTGATCCGCCCTCCTTGACCTCCCAAAGTGCTGGGATTACAAGCGTGAGCCACCATGCCCAGCCAAGGCTATGAGTATTTTCAACGAGTTTTGTCAATGACATAATGCAAGTACTCTGTATGTTTCTGTGAATATCCATTAGCGTGCATGAACAAAGGTCCCAGATGTGTCTTTTTAAAGATTTGACTTTAAACCGCTCAGCTAAGTGTGGTGCCAGATTCATCCAAGAAGCATGCACGTTTGTCTTCTTTGGAGACAAGTTACTTCAACCACAGGCCTGACAGCAGACACAGCGCAGCCAGCCTTGGATGGCCAGGGCAGAGGCATGTGAAAACAGTCTTGGTCAGGAATTCAGCAAGGTCCTGACTTGCCCACAGAATCTCAACAGCCAGTTACGGAAAATGACCTGAGCAGGCATACCCGCCTCCCCTTGCTCACACTTTAAGTTTTGCTATTTATGAGTATGTTTCAATTCCAGATGTAACCTGGAGAAGAATGCTGTGTGGCAGGAGACTGCTCTGTGACGTTTCTGTTTACTATGACTGGTGTGTGTTAATTTGCCAAGTTGATGCAGGTAGAAATGGCAATGGGATTTCCAGAAGCTACCAGACGGGTCAGCAAACTATGGTCTGTGGGTAAAATATGTTCCACGCCTGTTTTGGGAAAGTTCATGAACTAAAAATGATTTGACCATTATTAAATGACTGAAAAATTTGAAAGAAGAATAACATTCTATGATATGTGAAAATTATATGAAATCAAAATGTAGTATCTATAAATAAAGATTTATTGGAACACAGCCCCACTCATTTGTTGATACATTGCTACAGCAGCAGAGTTAAGTAATTGCTACAGAGACCATATGGCCCACAAAGCCTAAAATTTTTACCATCTATCCCTTTACAGAAAACATTTGCTGGCCCCTGAACTACAGCACATTACTGTGCAAAGGCTACAAGTCCACTTACCTCCCAGTGTGAGGCAACACTAAACTCCTTTTCATTCCAACCTGACACACCTCCTTAGTCTCCTTCAAATTTATCGCCTCATTCCTGCCTATTTTCTAAATGTATTTATAACTGTCTTCATGCCGTCTCCCTGTTCAAAAGCCTTCTAAATACAATTGGCTCCATATCTGTGGGTTCTGCACTGTGGATTTAACCAACTGTGAATAGAAAATATTCAAAAATATTGCGTGTATACAGAACATGTATAGTATTCTTGTCATTATTCCCTAAACAATACAGTATAACAACTATTTCCATAGCATTTATACTGTATTATTATAAGTAATCTAGAGATGATTTAAAGCATACAGGAAGATGTACATAGGTTACATGCAGATACTGTGCCATTTATATCAGGGACTTGAGCATCCATGAATTTTAGCATTCGTGGGAGGCTTGCAACAAATCCCCCAAGGATATTGAGGGATGACTGTACTTTCATAATCAGAGAAAAACATATTTTTAATACACCAATGTTCCTCTGTCATTCATAGAGCAAAGTCACAATAGTTGTGATATGCATACCAGAGCATTCACACCTAGCACCCGTGTGCCCATCTCTTGTAGAGCAAGCCTCCTGAAGCTCCGCTCCCCACACTGTGCAATGTCCTTCATCTTCATCTACTCAGCAACTCCCTTCCTACCTCTAGCATACAGCTTAAGACCTCCTCCACTTTCTTACTACCTTAATGAGAAGATCACGTTTTGATCACCAGTTTTTTCCCCAGAGCACATACTTTTTAATAAACTTCTATGGTGAGACGTATGATACTATATTGAAATCATTCACCTGCATGTCTAGCCTGACCCACAATCTCCACCAGTGAGTGGGCTACACAAGGTTAGAAACCACATTTTCTGCATCTTTATGACTCCAGTACTTGGCTTGAGGAAAGAACATAAGATGGGTTCATAGAATTTAATAATAATATTAATTTTGACTAGTTTGTCATTTTCATCTCAGTGGTTTAAATCACAGTTTTTAACATAAAAGCCATAGATATAAATGTGTCTTTACAGATTCATTCTGAGTGGCTCTGAGTCTTTGATAAGCCACTTAACTTTTCTGAGATGCAAATTCCTCATGTGTTAAAAGATATGGAGGAGACCCACTTGACCGACTTTAGCTGCTTCGTGGGTGAGGGTGATAAGCAATCCTAAAACTAATGATCAGCATGAATTTTCTAAGATCATACATTCACATTTCTAAAAAACACTAGTTTATAAATTACCTTCATAAAAAAGGTATTTTATACTGGCAAAAAAAATGAGGCCTAAATAACATAATGTCAGTAAAAGCTCTTTATAAGTTGTAAAGCATACATGTGAAATAATATGGCTTTTAGCTTCTATTATAATAACCACCTGGCATAGCTCAAAAGATCACAGCCTACCCTGGAAGATAGAAGAGCCTGTTTCCAGGGCTCATAATGCATTGAAGAGTAGAAGGTAATTTTATTTTCATGATAATGATACTGCCTTCTGGCTTCCTCTACTTCAGCTTTTTTATGAGGAAATAAAACATCTTATAAGTGCATGGAACTTAGATTTTTAAAAACACTTCCACATCCATTATCTCTTTTAATCCTCAAGACCATCCCCATTTTGCAGATAGAAAATCCATTCTTCAGAGCCAGGAGTGACTTGCCTTAGACCTTCCAGCAAGTGAGAGGGAGTTGGACTTCCAATTGAGGTCCTCAGGCTGCAAATTTTCTATTTTTCCATCATACCAAAAGCCCATAGCATTAGAGTATTTGAGATCATTCTAATGTCTTTAGAGGTTAAGAAGCTGAGATCAAGAGATTCCAAATGATCTAAGATTACATAATTAAAGAGAATGTTAGGAACCCAGAACACCCCACTTGCCCCAGCCCCTAGATGATTATATACTATATTTTGTGATATCCATCCTCAAAGATGGCCCCCGGCGATCCCCACCTACCAGTATTCACACTCTTGTATAATTTCCTCTCACACTGAAGTGGGCTGACTTGTATAACCAACAGGATATTGTGGCAATAACAATGTGTGACTTCTGAGGCTAGGTCATAAAAGACATTGCGGCTGTTGTCTTGCTCTCTTGAAAGATGTGCTTTGAGGGAAGGCAGACACGTGATTATGAGGACACTCAAGACACTCCAAAGGGCTCTTCAGTGTCCAGGGAACAGAGACATCTTGCCAAGAGACAGTACCACCTTTCCAGCTATGTGAATCAGCAATGGGTCCTCTGGTCCCATTAGAAATCCCATTTAAACCTTCAGAGATTGCAGTCCTTGCCAATATCTTGACTATAACTGTAACAGACCCTGAGCCAGAACCACCCTGCTAAATCGTTCCTGAACCACTCAGCTAAATCACTCCTGAATTCCTGACACACAGAAACTGTGTCATAATCAGCATTTGTTGCTGTTTAAGCCACTTAGTTTTTGAGGTGATTTGTTATGCAACAATAAATAACTAACATATTTTCTGTTATGGCCAGTAGGCTCTCCAGGGTATACACGCATTCTCCTTTCTCCTCCTGATTTCAGGTTTCTTTCGCTAAATATAGTCACAAATCCACTTGTCATCAGTTCCCTAAACTCATTGCCAAGGATAATAATCAAATGAGAGAAGTTACTTCAATAATCTGATTCACTATGGTCTTCACCCAGCTGCCCCTGAAGTTTTCCGTCTTGTCCCAAAGCAATTTTCTCACCATATACTGATGTTGAAAGCCTGAGATAAGGTTTGACTAGGTGGTGTGAATGTCACAGGCTCTATATCTGCTGTGCCCTTTAAGGAACACCTAACAAGATCTGAGATACATCTGGCTGAAAAATTGAATCTAGAAATGATGGGATCATGGAACTCAATTATACTCTTGTTCATTTAATCCAGATTCCATGTTTTTCTTTTTAAATCCTTCTACCATTCTCCTCTCCTATATGATTTAACATTCTTTTTACTGAGAAACAAAAACCATAGAAACTGGTTAACTATAAACGTGCTCATCCTTTTTAGAAATAATGTATCTATAAATCAGAAGCCTTTATTTTTCAAAAAAAAATTGTGAAACCACAAGTCCCCCCTGCTAAAGACTAGTCCATTTATGCAACTCCCTGGACCAAAAGGAATAAGGGATAAAAATCCTGAACTCATCTCATGCCTGCCCTATGAAAACCCATGATACCTGTCAAAAGGAAGGGAACAAGATGCCAGCCAGCCTATCAGGGAATTGCTTTCTATCCAGGCTCCATGGCCAGGAGCAAACATCATCAAGTTCTTTGCAGTGGAGATGAAGAAGGAGAGGGGCTGGCAATACTCTCCAGGAGACACTCTAGGATGCTGAGGGAAAACAGACATTACTCCCTCCAAGGCACAATCAAGAACCACTGCACTAGTCAAGGGGGAGCCAGGAATTTAGGCAGGTCCCATCCTATCTAGGATGGACCAACATATATGCCATGGCAAGGGAACATCTGGAAGTCTGAAAATAATCAGAACAGAGAAAGAGAATACAAGGAACAGAGAAGGTTACCAGCATGTACCATCCATCTATGGTGGGCCAGGTATTCTGCTGAGTGATAGACACCTAGCATCTTATTTAAATCTCCCAACTGCATAGTGGTTAAGAGCATCTGCTTTGGCAGGAGCCGAGCTTCAAACCCTCTTCTGGTTGTATGACATTGAGCAAGCCATTTGACCACTCTGAGTCTCATTTTCCTTCCATGTAAAGCAGCGTAATGATTAGTACTACCAGGAGACAGAGTTTACAAAACTCATATCTTTAGTATCATACTGAGGAAGAAATGAGATAATTGCAAGTGCTTCTCAAACTGTCCACAGCATACAAATTACTCAGAGAATTTGATTAAATGCATATTCTTGTTCATTTAATCAGAAACTCTAAGTAATTTGGGGTGTGGCCTGCAAGTCTACATTTCTTGCAAGCATCCAGGAAATACCGATGCTGCTGGCCCAAGGACCACATTTTGGGTAGTGAGGATACGAAAAACTCATAACCTTCAGTGATTATTATCGGTGTTAATATGTTAACATGATATCCCTAGCAAAAGCAGCAGAGCTAGTAAGTGGCAGAGCCAGGGTATAAATTCAGGACTAACTCTCCTCCTCTTCCTCCATCCTTATTTACCTCTCAAATGGAACCAAATATGTTTGGAACAGAGATAAGCAATGCTTTCATGAAGCCATTTCTTCAGTTATTTACCTGCCCAGTGACTTCCTGTGATATTTCAACCCTGACATCTCAAAGTCTCCAAAAGTCCAGCAGAGACATGGATTCACTGCATCTTCCATCATATTATCTCATACTGAGGACTTGCTGGGTCACCCAGAAAACTTCTGTCAACAAAGACAGACTCAATCAAAAATGAAAATTGAGGCTTAACTCAACCTGAGGATGAAGGCAATTAACTAGGAGATGGGAGATTAACTCCCTGGGCCACATCTCAGGGACAAGCAGGGGTTGACTATTCCATGTTCATTAGAATTAATTAAGCACTGTCTGCCCTGGGAATCACAGGGAAGAAGTTCTCTTCTAAGATTGAACAGGCTCAAGACATGGGCATGGGGCTTAACTCTCATTGCCTCTCAGTGGAGGGTTGGACCTGAATAAGCAGATATTTGGATTTAGAGAGGGTATGATAAGGTTCCCAAGATGAGTCTGGCATTATTATTTTATACTTACGGTACTTTTGAGGCAAGAGTGCTTTGCATTTTTAAATTAGTTTATCTTAAAAATATCAGTAGTCATGGGAAAAGAAAGCAGAGACCATTCTGAGAAAGAGAAAGAAGTGAGCAATCCTCACGTACAAAACCCTAACGTCAGACACTGTAGAAATTGCGTGCATTGGAGCTGGATGTTGCTGCAGATACATCGGCAGCTAGTTGTGAGGGTTTGAGGCCAAGTGATGTACTTGCAAGCACAGCTAGTTTAAAACTGCACTAATAATAGTTATGACTGAAAACAGGTGCTGTTCTGTACCAGGCACTGTGTTAAGCACTATAAACACATTGTCACAGTAATCTCGCCAATAATCTTACGGAAGATGGCTCTGGTCTCTGTTTTTTACCAATAATTGGAATGATGTTACTTCCCTAAGTTTTCATAGGCAGAGGCAATGCTACATACAAATATGCTTGTTTACTTGAATTAAATCATTTGGTAGAAACGAGAGATTAAGCCACTCATCAGAGTACAGAATCTGAGATGGAACATAAGACAAAAGAGAACAGAAGGTCTCGTTGTTACTGGCCATCATCAAAGCACTATCACCCAGTCTTTTTTAGTTATAGAAACCACTCAACAGAATACTTGTGAGCTTTACTTGTGGGCAGTATGCTGAGAGTTCAAACCACTTCTTGATGTGGCTATCATTCCTTAATAATGTGTCTTTCTCACGTCCAATTATATGGCCACACCCGTTTGGGGAAGACAGTGATGATGTGATGGAGTCCTCACAGGGCATGGCATCACAAAATGTGAGTTTGCATCCAGTTAATAAATGTGCCCAGGGACAATGACTTCATGACTAAAACACCAAAAGCAATGGCAACAAAAGCCAAAACTGACAAATGGGATCTAATTAAACCAAAGAGCTTGTGCACAGCAAAAGAAACTACCATCAGAGTGAACAGGCAACCTACAGAATGGGAGAAAATTTTTGCAATCTACCTATCTGACAAAGGGCTAATATCCAGAATCTACAAAGAACTTAAACAAATGTACAAGAAAAAAATCAAACAACCCCATCAAAAAGTGGGCGAAGGATATGAACAAACACTTCTCAAAAGAAGACATTTATGCAGCCAACAGACATATGAAAAAATGTTCATCATCACCAACCATCAGAGAAATGCAAATCAAAACCACAATGAGATACCATCTCACACCAGTTAGAATGGCGATCATTAAAAAGTCAGGAAACAACAGATGCTGGAGAGGATGTGGAGAAATAGGAACACTTTTACACTGTTGGTGGAACTGTAAACTAGTTCAACCATTGTGGAAGACAGTGTGGTGATTCCTCAAGGATCTAGAACTAGAAATACCATTTGACCCAGCGATCCCATTACTGGGTATATACCCAAAGGATTATAAATCATGCTGATAGAAAGACACATGCACACGTATGTTTATTGCGGCACTATTGACAATAGCAAAGACTTGGAAGCAACCCAAATGTCCATCAATGACAGACTGGATTAAGAAAATGTGGCACACATACACCATGGAATACTATGCAGTCACAAAAAAGGATGAGTTCATGTCCTTTGCAGGGACATGGATGAAGCTGGAAACCATCATTCTGAACAAACTATCGCAAGGACAGAAAAACAAACACTGCATGTTCTCACTCGTAGGTGGGAATTGAACAATGAGAACATTTGGACACAGGGTGGGGAACATCACACACCGGGGCCTGTTGCAGGGTGGGGGGAGTGGGGACAGACAGCATTAGGAGATATACTTAATGTAAATGATGAGTTAATGGGTGCAGCACACCAACATGGCACATGTATACATATTTAACAAACCTGCATGTTGTACACATGTATCCTAGAACTTAAAGTATAATAAAAAATAAAAATAAAAAAATAAATGTGCCCAGGGAACTTAGGGAAAGCAACTAACTTTTCTGATGCTGTATCCTCTTCTATAAAATGGGGCAAATGCTACTTACTTTATAGGACTCATAACCTTCAGTGATTATTATTAGTGTTAATATGTTAACGTGATCTCCCTAGCAAGAGCAGCAGAGCTAGTACATGGCAGAGTAAGGGTACAATTCAGGACTAACTCTCCCCCTCTTCATCCATCCCTATTTACTTCTCAAAAGCAGCCAGATATGCTTAGAACAGGGATAAGCAATGGCTTCATAGAGTCATATCTCCAGTTATCTACCAGCCCAGTGACCTCCTGTGTGACATTCCAACCCTGACATCTCAAAGTCTCCAGAAAGCAATTCCAGCAGAGACGTGATTGATTCACTGCATCCTCCATCACATTATCTCATATTGAGGACTGTCAGGGTCGCCCAGAAAACTTCTGTCAGCAAAGACAGATTCGATCAAAAATGAAAACTGAGGCTTAATTCAGCCTGAGGATGAAAATAGACAAACAAAATAATACTTGTGAAATTTACTTTACCATGCTGTGCAAATATTAGGTGTTGTCCTGAGAGGGAAATAACTCTTTATTCTTTCCCCCAGAGAAATTCCCAGCCTCAAGCAGTGTTTAGTTTTTAGTTCTTCTTCAAAAAAATTGCAAATAATACATGAATCATCAGAGCATTTGCTTTCTGCAGGGTCATTTTTTCTGTTTCTCCTCTTTCCACTGGCAATGAGGCCTTTTGAAAGACTGGCAGTTTCCTGATCAGTTGGTTCACTCCTTCATGCCTAATCAGAAATTCTTTAGAAAGCAGTGAAACGTGTCTTCTTTCAGTACCTTGAGAAAGGAAAGCTGACATGAGATAATTCAAAATCACAGGCAACTCGCTTAACACTTTTATGTCTGGCTTTTGATCATAGGCTCACCCTCAAAAATCTCAGAAGCAAACAAAGCACATACTTCTGCACACATGCACACAAGATATGCACCCTCAGTGTGATGAGAAATTCCTGCCCTACCCCTTGCTTCCTGTTAAAGCAAGGTCTGTCACTAACAGCTGGAGAACAAATGTTACAAACAGAAGGCAAGGGGTTGGAGGGGACATTTACCTATGGTCAGAGAACCAAAGCATCACCGACAAAGCAAAAGCAGGGTTAAGAATGGCCTGAAGCGCTATCAATGTAAGAGAAGGACTTTTTAAACACTGTGACTCCCCCCACCCTTCCATTGCTAACATGGTCTTACCTCTGGGAGTATTGATCTCCACATTCTCAGGAAAAGGCTGTAAAAGCCATCTGTAGATAAGTTTTCAGAGAAGATGGGAATGTTCACTTCCAGGGTGAATTCTCTGGAACTTTTCCAACATTTGTCTTGTTCCCACAGAAGAAAACCAAGTAAGGCAAACATGAAACTTGCTTCTACATATGGCTTCTATTTTCTCCCAAGTTGTTAATTAATTTCTCCCACTTGTTTTATTTCTACTTCCACTCCTTCTTTTTTCTTTATATTTTATTTTACTTTTATTTTTGTGGGTACATAGAAGGTGTACATATTTGTGGGGTACATGAGATGTTTTGATACAGGCTTACTATGTGACATACTCTCCTTATTCTCGACTCTTTTCTTTCCATTCTTTACAATTCTTATTTTTTAGAGGGGAAAAATGGTGAAATAATTTAAGAAAGTAAACACAAAGAATAATTTAAGAAAAGGAAGTCTACTATTTTGAAAAACACTAGAGGCACAGCGTTTTGAATCCGAAATCCTTATCCCAGGAGCTTCTTTGAAGAGTATATCCAACTTCTCATCTTCATCTTCTGCTATTAACTTTGATTTGAAGTTATTTTTAACCTATCATCTATTTCCTTACCAAGGAATTGTAAGGGTGTATAGAATATATTAATATTAATCCTATATATTATAGTAGTTTCCTGTCATGGGGGGAACAGCCTCTAACTCCAGGACTTCCCATAGCAGAACGTTCAAAAGGAAATATGCAACTTGATGAGTCTCAAATTTTATGATTGTTCTGGAAAGTTCTCAGTTGCCCAGGCTATGTGGTTTACTCTCATGTTGAAAAACAAGGATCAGCCCCAGAGTTTAGAATATGTGGAGACAAGCAGGCATTCCTGAGAGAAAAGGGAAGTGAAGACTTAACTGAGGAGATTTAGTAGATAAAGGATTAATTCTTCCTTACAAATTATTGCAAGTAGAGATTTTCTCCTCCCCTTCAAGCTCCTCCCCTGATCTTACTCCTTCATGAGCCTTTTCAGAGGGAGAAGGATGGCTCTTTTATTATCTCCAAAATTAATGTTTTCTATATGGAATTGTGAATGCTGGTTAATGACAAGAAAGGTCCTAGGTTGTAAGGGCACACGAAGGGAGAACGCAAAGTACAGGGCAACAGAATGGATTTGCCAGTTGTTGAGGTTATTCATCCAGCATAACTTTCAAATTTCAAACCTAATAATACCTATCATGTTTTGCATGTGGCCAAGTGGTTAGTACCTTACATACTGCCTTATTTTGGATTTCCCCATAAACAGAGCCTGAGTGAGGAATTTGGGAGGTTGTGACTGTGCAGGAGTGAAGGAGCAGAGTGAGACAGGAAAGAGGAAAGGCCAGTAGAGGGCATATTTTCAAAGTTGCTGCAGAAAGCAAGGAGACTGGGCTCTGCAGACTGCCTGCGGACCTACAGAATACTCCCACAACTGAGCCCTAGGGCATTTGTCCACTGCCTCCTCTCTCCCCTCACAGGGCTGCCCTGAGGGATATCGCCAACCCCACTTAGCTGACCCCAACCCCACTTTGAGGATGCTACTGTATACAAGCTGAGCCAGCTCCAACATCCTCAAAAGAAGCTCTGCAGCAGAAACTCAAAGAGTCTCTCCATGCATGAGAAATAGGAGGCAGCATCCACCACTCCAAGTGTTGGATAGTTGTGCTATACAGCACAGCTGCAGCTGAGGCCAGAGATGGATCTCGAGGATGGGAAGAACAGCAACAAAAGGGTCTGCTACACACAGGGGGTCTCCACCTCCTTTTGTTCCTTCTTCCTCTTGACTTTAGTGCAACCTCCACAGAGAGTGATTTAGCACTACCTTCAAAATTAAAAATGCCCTTGATCAAGACCTTCTAATTGTAAAGATTTGCCTAATGAATATTCTTGCACATGTGTGAAATTCTATATGTACAATGATATTTATTGATGTGTTATCCATAAGGGCACGCAACTGGGAAAATGCTGTTAATGAATATAGAACAGATCAAATAAATAATGATATATCATGGAACAGTGGAATTTGGGTAACAATTAACTGTACTTAACAACCTGCATGAAAGTGTCACAAACAAATCAGAGTGCACACAACCGATAAGAACAGAAGTCTGCTGTAGAACATCCATCATGCCTGTAACAGCATCTGTCAGTCATGAGTGGCAAACCACGTGGCAGTTATAAACAGTGAGACCTCTCCGTAGGCATACTGATGATCCTACTTCCTAAAGGTTTATTATAGATCATTGTTCCATCAAGAAGTTCAAGCTGAAAGTTCAAGCACCATGCCCTTAATTCCCTGGGCTAATATCCTCTGTCCCAAGGATAAGGCAGTCTTCCTGTAGCATAGAATGTCATGCTGATTTGAAGGATGTGTGGAAGGATATATTGAATATATTAGGCTTATTATGCAGTTGTTAGTAGAGTTGGAGTTTTTCTCCTGTTCCAAACTCCATCTTATTCTAGATATTTAAGCAGTTGATTGAATTATAAAGTCAGAGTCCTGCATATGAATGGCCAGACCTCACAGAGTCAAACTAATTCCACAGCAGGATCACTTCATCAAGCAAACTGACAAATCACACTCAGCAGAGTTTGTCTTCCTCCTGATAGCTTTCCTTCAGCTTTAATATGCAATAGAAAAAAATTGTACCAGCCAGAAGAAAAAGCATCCAGAACCTGGAATCCTACCCCATTAGAACCAAGAGCCTGGAGATCTGTGTCCAGATCCATCTGAAACAAACTTCCTCATCTGGCCTTCTATATTCTCTGCCTGTGAAGACAGAAAACTCATCTGTCCAAACAAGCCACACTATACTCACCCAGGATTCCATGCCTGAAACCATGGCTTCCATTCAAGGTTAAAAAACACTTCTGGACATGGATTGGACTCTACTCTCCTGGGGAGTTGATTAACCCTGCAAGTCTTTCCTGCACCCACTCATGCAACCTGCTCTCTTTTGGCCTCAGCATGTGCTCAACATGTGCTCAACACAGTGGGATGCATCCAAATCAATCATCATAATTTAGACTGTCAAGGAAACAAAAAACAAGATCCTACCCAGCATCCTGTTTAGAATTCTGTATTTCCCCCAGTGGAGAGAAGTCCCTGCAGATAAAAGGAAAACCTCCCATATCAGGGTTCATTCCAGGAATGAGGAGGATTCATCACAGTGGAGGAGTGAGTCTCCGTTCATTAAAAACATCCTTCCTCACGGCCAAACACAGTGGTTCATGCCTGTAATCCCAGCACTTTGGGAGGCTGAGGTGAGTGGATTGCCTGAGATCAGGAGTTGGAGACTAACCTGGCCAACATGGCAAAACCCCATCTCTACTAAAAATACAAAAATTAGCCAGATGTGGTGGCAGGCACCTGTAATCCCAGCTGCACAGGAGGCTGAGGCAGGAGAACTGCTTGAACCTGGGAGGTGGATGTTGCAGTGAGCTGAGATTGTGCCACTATACTCCAGCCTGGATGACAGAGCAAGACTCTGTCTGAAAAAAAAAAAAAAAAAAAATCCTTTTTCAACTGAATCTTTTATGGACTGTGAACAACCCCATAAAGTAAATATATTTGCCCCTGTCTTTTTCTGTCTGCGGAGACTAGCATTTGGATCCGTTGTAGCTTAAAACAAAGCACATGATGAGAAGGCTCATTCATCACAGCATCAAGGACTAAAAGGAAGTTTCAAAGAATTCTGCACCATTCAGCTTTGTTGACAGCGGGTGAATATCATGGGAACAACTTGTTGTTATCCTAGCCTTCACTAGTGATTGTAGAGATCACAGAGTCACGAGGAGTCCTGGGGCTGCCGAGGGAGGTGAAGGCGGAAATGAGAATCAAGTGACTGGAGCAGACAGGAGAGATGTGTGTGCTGGCAGCTGTTTGGAGCATCAGTCTTCAGACCAGCTTGTCCTGTTTCCTTGGTTTGTCATTGAACTTTGCTCATGACTGAAACAGGCACAGAGATACCGAGAAAAGCCCAAGGTGAAGAAACACCAGGTTTGACATTTCTTGCCTAGCTAATGGAAGAAAAAATATAAGAAAAGTTACTTTTTAAATGGTAATTTTATGTTATAAATAAAATGCTATCTAAATTGGAAGAGTCATATTTCTCTCACATTAGGACCCTTATTTTCCATTTCTCATTAAGAAATATTTCAGATAGGTAAAACGTTTCTGTCCTAACCCCATTATATTCCCTTCCCTTTCTACATTCTCTAAGACAAAGAGTCCATGTTGGTTTTACCCACCAATGTTTCTCCTTATCCTTTAGTTACATAGATAGATAGATATCATTAATATAAATACATATATATATGCTAAACAATACCTAGTATTATTTTACATCCTCTTAACTTTGTAAAAATGTACATATTTCTTTCTGCATTTGATATTTAACCATATGGATGTAACGGTCCTAATTTAATTCAGCTGCCATTTAATAATCCGTGTTATGAATCTGCCACAATTATGGATCAATTCTCCTGTTGGCAGATATTTAAGTTGTCTCCAGTTTTGCACAATTGTAATACTGGTGCAGTAAACATCCATGAACATCCTTGGACTTGTGTCCTTGTATACACATGAAAATGTTGTGACATGCTTTTAATAAAACAGTACATCTTAGAGATTTTTTATGCTGGTACATGTTATAGCTCATTCTTTTAACATTTGAACAGTATTCTGGCTTGAAAAAGAACCAAAATTTATTGAACCGAGTTTCTTGCTGGACATTTAGATTGCCCCTCCCTTGATTGTGTGTTGCTAACAACAGGCTCACAGGTGTCCTTGGACGCATGTGAGTTTCTCCAGAGAATGTATCTAAAATCATGACTGCTCAATGAAATGGTGGGTGTGCCTCCAACTTTCCACACACTGCCTAACTGCTCTCCAGTTGTGCTGATTTGCACAACCACCAGCAGTGCATGGGGAACTTCATTGCTCTACTGCCTCTGATCTCTCAATATGGTCAGTCTTATATAAGATTTTGCAAATTGATGGATCTCATATATTAAAAGATGCTCAATTTTATAAGGAATGATGCTAGTGAAAATAAATATTGGCAGATTCATAACACGGATTATTAAATGGCAGCTGAATTAAATTAGGACCGTTACATCCATATGGTTAAATATCAAATGCAGAAAGAAATATGTACATTTTTACAAAGTTAAGAGGATGTAAAATAATACTAGCTATTCATATATTTATTGACCATTTGGCTTTTATCTTCCATCAGTTGTGTGTCCATAGCCTTTGTTTCCTTTTCTTCTGGGTGACCATTAGGAGGCTCTGTTTCTAATTTCTAATTATTTCCATATTCTTTTTTTTTTTTTTTTGAGACAGAGTCTCACTTTGTTGCCCAGGCTGGAGTGCAGTGGTGCAGTCTCAGCTCACTGCAACCTCTGCCTCCTATGTTCATGTGATTCTCCTGCCTCAGCCTCCCGAGTAGCTGGGATTACAAGCATGCCCCATCATGCCTGGCTAATTTTTGTATTTTAATAGAGACAGGGTTTCACCACATTGGCCAGGCTGGCCTCGAACTCCTGACCTCAGGTGATTCATCCACATCGGCCTCCCAAAGTGCTGCGATTATAGGCATGAGCCACCATACCCAATCTCATATTTTACTTATTTTAGGAGAGGACAGTCCATTGAACATTTAAGTAACAAAAGTCTAATATGTCAATAATAAATTTTCTAGCAGGTACAATAACTTTTAAAACCCAGTAAATAAATAAAATGAATTTATGCCCTTTCTCAAAGCTTTGGAGACTCCACCATGATGACTATACTATAGGTGAGAGTTATCCCCAAAGGATGTGCACTCAGCTTGCAAGGGGAATCCAGCACTGCTTCATGACCCCTTAGCTAAGGGAAGAAGGAAGGAACTGACATTAGTAAATATTTACCTTTCAACTGGAATTTAACAGATATCACCTCATTTAATCCTTGCAACGAAACAGTAAAACACGTATTATTTCCCTTTCCCTCTTTGAGGATGAGATTAAATGTCTAGCCTGAGGTCAAGGAGCTCCAAATTAGCAGAGCCAGAATTTGGAGGTTTGCCTGTCACCAAAACACAGGTACTTTCTACCACACAAGAGAATCACAATTCTTATGGATAAAGTAGTTTGAAGGGAAGATTCCTATTTGGGGAAGTTTATAAACCTTAACAGGAATAGGCCAGGGGCAGTGGCTCATGCCTGTAATCCCAGCACTTTGGAAGGCAGAAGCAGGCAGATCACCTGAGGCCAGGAGTTGAAGACCAGTCTGGCCAAAATGGCAAAACCCTATTTCTACTAAATATACCAAAAAAAAAAAAAAAAATTGCTGGGTGTGGTGGCACATGCTTATAATCCCAGCTATCAGGAGGCTGAGGCAGGAGCATCACTTGAACCCGGGAGGCAGAAGTTGCAGTGAACCAAGATCACACCATTGCACACCAGCCTGGGCAACAGAGCGAGAGTCCATCTAAAAAAAATAAATGCTAACCATTCTTTTGCAAATAACTATTTGTGGAACTGAGGATTTTGTTCAATTTCTTCTGACACCTAAGCAGGAGGGATCTTAGAGGCACACTTCCTTCCCTCCACATCTCCAGGAGGAAACTGTGGCCGTCAAATAAGAGAGCGGTTATTTTTACAGGAAGCAATATCAGTTGCTTCCTCAGGGGGCTGATGATTTGATAAGGCATGGTAAGAGGCAGAGACAAATCAGGCTTTGAGAGAATATGAAACACGTTTTAGTTTCAAAGTCCTAAAATTTATTCTGAAAAATTTTAAATGAAACACGTTCAATGAATATATTACACATTTATTTTACTGATGCTTTATTTCCCAATTATAATTGTTAGGTAATTACAGAAGGAAACCACACTGAGCCCTGACAATATGCAGTGGTGGGAGCCTGCAGGAATTTCTAAGATGGTTTTCATAGCTCTTAAGATGTCTTGAATCCAAGAAGTCTGCCCATGAGTTTTAGGGGCAAGGCACTTTATTTTTTTTAACTTAATGGGGAGATGGCCAAGGCCCTCAGCGTTGTACATGGTCAGCTTGAAGTGATTTCAGCCAAAGCTCTGCTGGACAGTTCCCACGGCATCCTCTTTCCTTTCACACACACTCCCCTACTTTCTGCCCTAAATTGTTTCTGAAGCCAAGGCAGCTTGTTCAGCCTCTGTGCAGAGCCAGGAACGTAAGAGGGTTAATACCGCTGCAAGTAACTCTCCTCCAATAGAAGAGTCAGTCAATAGATAAATGCCCCTGTCTCTGAAGCTTCAGAGGGAAAATTTAAAGGGTGCTCTACTTTCCATTTGACAACAAAAGTACCCATATCAACAATGCACCTTTTCCTGGCTTTTCTTCCTTTCCTCCCTACTCTCCTCACTCTCTTAATTCTGCCTCCTGGGAGCACCTCCTAAATAGATTACTTATACCCAAATCCTTTTCTCAGGTTCTGTTTTTGGAAAAACTTAAAGCAATACCCCCCAAGTTCTCATAGATACCTATGTAGAGTTTTAAATATTAGCTTTTCCTCCAGGAAGCCTTCTCTGACCTCTTCTAAGTATAAAAAAAGTAAGTAAACTTCTCTTTTATTACACTATATTTTTATTGGCTGTTTATCCACATCCATCACTAGACTGTGAGCTTCTTAAAGATAGGGTCTATACGCCATTGTATACCTGGTTCTAGCACAATATCTGGTCATGGCAAGCACTCAGTAAATATCTCAGGAACAAGTAGAAACAATATGTGTAGGTATTGGGCTAGGTACTTGTCAGTCACATACCAAGATGAACAATACTCACAATATTCCCTCCGGTCAAGAGAATTCAGGGTACTGAAAAATGACAGACAGGAAAACAGACAAATTGCAAAGCAACATGTTTTGAGCTCCAATGAAGGCATGCAGTCAGCATTACCTAAGCTCTGTCTTTACCGCCAGGAAAAGACTTTCTGAAAAGATATCTGAGCAAAAACCTGAAAAAATTTGGTATATCATAATTAAAAAAAAAAAAAAATGGTCAGGCACAGTGGCTCACGCCTGTAATCTCAGCACTTTGGGGGCCAAGGAGGGTGGATCACCTGAGGTCAGGAGGTTGAGACCAGCCTGGCCAAAATGGCGAAACCCTGTCTCTACTAAAAATACAGGAAAAAAAAAAAAGTCAGGCATGATGGCACATGCCTGTAGTCCCAGCTACTTAGGAGGCTGAGGGAGGAGAAATCGCTTGAACCTGGGAGGTGGAGGTTGCAGTGAGCCAAGGTTGTGCCACTGCACTCCAGCCTGGGTGACAGAGCAAGACTCTGTCTCAAAAAAGAAAAAAATAATAAAGTAAAATAAAACAAATTAGATTAAACTTAAAAAATTTTAAAGAATTTATAAAAATTATTAAAATAAAATAGACAACTCACATTTATTAAGCCCTTCTTTAGTGTCTAGTACTTGTACAAAGGAATTTGGGGGCATCATTTTATTTGCTCTCTATATGTAGATACTGAGCAGTCTCATTTCCCAGATGCAGAGACTGAGGCTTATAAGGTTAAGAACTTGCCTGGATTTGCACAGTTAGCAAGAGGTAAAACCAGGATTCCAGTTTCTCCAATGCCTGGACTCTTAACTCAGCATTTACTATAATAAAGTTTCCTACTCTAATGAAAAAAGAGTCAAGTCATGGCTTATTCCCCATGTGCCATGAATTATCTATCATGTGAAACCAACAACAGCAAGAACAAAGAAAACCTCAAGAAAAAGGGATACAGTGTTATCACTTGAGGAGTGGCAAATACTTCCACATCTTTCCACTCCAGCCACATGCTTGCTCCACCCCAAAGCTCACATTCATTCTTCTGCAGCCGGCGGGGGGGTTATAAGGTCTGTCTCTCTCTCTCTCTAATTAGAATTGTGCTCCAGCCTCCTTCCTCACTCTCTCAATTCTTTCGAACGTTCTTTAAAAAGAAAAATAAATTACGGTTCTCCTTAAAGTCAGCTCTTGGTTCTTCAAGTGCTTCTCAGTCATTTTAAATCAGTCCTCAGAACCTCTCAGGAGTGCATGTGTGCACAACACACACGCACATGGAAGCACCAAAGAAAGAACTCCCAGCATTGCCTGAGTTATACATGTAAAAGGTGATTTGGAAACACTATTGAGTAACTAGGTTATTTTAAGGCTCTACTTTCATGTCAAGTTTCCTCTCAACATCTGATAAACTCTGCAGCAGAAACGGATTTTTAAAGTTGTTTTATTCTCGGTAGAATGAATGTTGCTTTGGCAATTTCCCCAAAATTAGTGAAGTTTGTCAGAGAGTGCCTTACCATGATCTATTATTTAAGTCATTTTATAAAGGCAAGAGAAAGAAAGAATGAAGGAAAGAGGGAGAGAAAGAGGAAAGAAAAAGAAGGAAAGGAAGAGAGGAAGGAAGGAAAAAAGGTAGGTAAGAGAAAAAAAAGGAGCAAAGAAAGAGAAGGAAGAGAGGAGCAGAGGGAAGAGAAGGAAGGAAAAAAGAGATACTTCTCTTCTAACAGGAATAAATTAGTTGCTGAATAAATAAACATAAGCGGTAATGAAATAAAATTCATTTTCCAGGTTTCTTTTCCATGAAAGAAAAAGAGGCAGCTTCTTGCATTACCCCTGCTCTGCAGGATACCAAATAGAAGGGAAAATATCAGAAGAGAAAAAATATATTCGCTCATATTTGAAATGCAGCATGGATAGATTTTTTAAATTGAGATCTTCTAATGGCCTAGAAACAGCGTAATTGATTAAGTAAAGAGATTGGGATGAAATCGGTAACTTTACTGTATATTCTTTAAAGGAACTGGCGCAGGCTCTAATAGTAGAGTATCGCTGGCATATCAAAGGTCTGTCAATAGGATCGTTGAATGAGAATTGGGCTTTGAGTTGGTTTAGCTGAAGACTATTAGAACGTTTTCCAGTAAGACTCTAATTCCCACAGGATGGAAAAAAAACAGTGACTACCCTGCATAAAACATGACCCACAATTTATGGCAGAGCTGTGATTCCACATTAATTGATACAAAGGGTGCTGTTTTCCAGATGACCTCACACCTAATTGAACAAGGCAGACGCACATACCACATGTAATCATGTTTATTGTATGCATTATTGTCATTTAGCATTGATCAACCTTTAACAGCAGCATGGATGGTTAAGAGGACTGACTTCGAAATCTGACAGACCCAACCCCTGTCAATAAATAGCTCTATGCATTTTATGCTCTTTGAAATGGTGACAAAGAATAGTGCCTACCTCAAAAAGTTGAAGGAAACCAATGCATGAAAAAGATAATATCTGGCATACAGTAAACATTCATAAATATTATGATTATTTGCATTTCCTGAAAGCATTATGGGTGGGTTTATTAACTATGCTTTGCTCCTTGGGCAAATTCAGCTAATATTCTTCGAGTGCTTATTTTGTGCACAATGCTCAATTTTTTTACATATTTTTTTAATTCCCACAGCATTTCAGTGAAGTAGGTATTATTATTCCTCTTTAAAAGCTAAGGCAACCAAAGCTAGGGTAAAATAAGATAATTTGCTCTTTATTGCTTGGTGAGAACATTGTGAAGTTTTTGATTTGAGCTCAGGTCTTCTGACTCCACAACATGGACGCTTGGAATACATCAATTTTATGTCCTTTAACCTAAATAAATTTTTATAGCCTGTGGATATTCTATTCATTGGTGTTCTGATAAACCAACTCTCCAAAAAACAAGTCCTGATTTGTCACATTTGCCAGTTTCTGTGGTGTAAATACCCCAACCAGGGCCAATTTCAAACTGCTGGTAAACAACTTATAAAATTGTTCTGTACTTAACAATAAGTTCTCTTCTCACTAGGTATTATATTTGAAATATGGTCACCTGCATTTCAAAGTGCCCACAACTGAGGAAGTCAAGGCTTGAGCCTATGACCCTTTCTGCTTACTCTTGGCTATGTTATTTTGCTCTCAGGCTTCTTGACCTTTTCATGACTTGTTATGGATGCAACCTTGGAGCCTACCATGAGAGGCAGAAGCAAGTTGGAGGAGCCAGGCCCATACCTAGGAAGAGCTAGGCCTGCAAATGAGAACTAGGCAAACAGCAGAAAACAAGACAGGGTGACAAAAGCAATGACTGAGAAAGATGACCAGCAACCACAGGCAAGGGGTAGTCTGATTCCAGACTCAAAGAGCAGGCCTAAGCAACTGAAGAGACACAAGTAGCTAAGTAAGGGATAATCAAATGGAATTGCCAAGGCCCAGGCTGGGAAGCAGACAGATTGGAGCTCAACCATCTGCCCAGCCACTTACTCACTATGCACCTGTGGGAAGTATATTTAAGTTATCTTTGCCTCAGTTTCCTCTCCCATAAATGGGAGCAACAGTATCTTCATGTAAAAGGTTAAAGGATATAAAAGACTATCATACAATAGTATTCAATAATATTAGGTTTTAAAAATTGATCTTATACTGGTAAGGAAACCAACTCTGCCTCAACCAAAAGAGATTATTTTTATTTTACTTTATCCTGTTTTTAGAACTCAGGTACACAGATTTAAATTGGTCACCTTGCTCAGTACATGGTATACTCTTATCATCTGTCCATCCATGGCCCTCTTTTTAAATTATTTTCCACTTTATTTCTCACTCCAATCCCATTCTCTCCCTCTCATAAGCACCTTCATCCCCATGTTTACATGCTTCTTATATACACATATGTTTATTCAAGTACCTTTGTATCAATGGAAAATACATAGTATGGCTTGTGGTGGCACGATACCAGCTCACTGCAACCTCCACCTCTGGGGTTCAAGCAATTCTCCTGCCTCAGCCCCCCAAGTAGCCGGGATTACAGGCACATGCCACCATGCCCAGCTAATTTTCGTATTTTTTTAGTAGAGATGGGGTTTCACCATGTTGGTCAGACTGGTCTCAAACTCCTGACCTTGTGATCCACCTGCTTCGGTCTCCCAAAGTGCTGGGATTACAAGTGTGAGCCACCACGCCCAGCCTGAACTTTTTAAATTTACATAAATAGTATTATATTAGTTTGGTGGAGCTGCCATAACAAAATCCCACTTATTGAACGGCTTAAACGACAGAAATGTATTTTGCCACAGTTCTGGAGGCTGGGAGTCCAAGATCAAGGTGTTGTCACGCTTGATGTCTCCTGAGACCCCTCTCCTTGGTTCAGAAATGGCTGCCTTCTCACTCCGTCCTCACATAGTCTTTTTTCTACCCATGCACACCCATGGTGCTTCTCTGTGCATTCAAATTTCCTTTCTCATAAGGACACCAGTGGTGCTAGATAAAAATTCAATGTTTAGTCCACCTTAAAGTCCTCATTTTAACTTAATTACTTTTTAAAGACTTTATCTCCAAATATGGTTACATCCTAAGGTACTAAGGGTTAGGGATTTAACATGAGCTTGCAGGGAAGGGACAAAATGCAACTCATAAAAAGTATCATGCTATTCTAATAGATTGTTGCAACCAACGAACCACACACCACATTAGATGCTCACACACCTTTTGTTTCTGGCTCCAGGCTTGGCACAGAACTTGCTCTGGACAAAGGGACATTAGCAAACATAGTCCAAGGAAACACTTAATAATATCTTGTACATTGGAGCTTTCTCTCTTTCACTGCTGACAGCTTTTCCACCACTGTGTGAGAAAGCCCAAGCTAGTCTGTTAGTTGCTGCAGGTATGAAGCCCTCCCAGACATGAATAACCAGGAGCAATAGCTAGTTGGGTGGGTGAGCCATATGAGAATACCCAGGGACCATTGTTTTAAGTGCCAACCAAACGCAGGGGCACAAGTGAGCCCAGGAGAGACCAGCAGAAGTGCTTTGCTTTGCCCAGCCCAAACTATTGTGCTAATAAACAATTACTCTGAACCAATATTTTTGGGATGGCTTGTTAGGAGCAACCAATGATGATAAAGCTATAATTATGGATATTATTCTGTTTCTTACTTTTTGTCACTTAACATGATGTATTTGAGATGTTGCTATTTGTAGATCTGTTTCACTCCTCCTGGCTGCTATAAGGCTTTCTGGTATACCCACATATCGTATTTTATTTATCCATTCTTCTAGGGATGAACAGTTGTGCTTCCTCCAGGTTTTGGTTCTACCAACATTCTCATATACATATATTTCTCTGCTGGTGTGAGAGTGTCTCTGGAAGCACTATTCAAAAGTAAAATTGCTGGGTTGCAGGGCATATGCACACTTAATTGCACTAAATATTGTCAAAATGATCTTCAGAATAGCTGTAGCAGTTTACACTTCTTTTAGAAGTGAAGGAGGACTGGCCAGGGGAGTTCTATATGTTTCTTATTAGAGCAGGAATCATTCCCTGATGAGTGCTAGCTCTAGTCTTACAAGAAAAAATAAGCAGAAGTTCCTAGCTAGAATACAAAGGGCAGTGCAGAAATCAGAACCCAGGTACTGACCCAGGCAGACCTTAACATTCTTTCTCTCTATTTCTCTTCTTCACTAGTCTTACCTGAAACTGACATACTATTGCAGGTTTTTTTGTTGTTGTTACTTGCCTATAATAATTATGACATTTCACTTTCTAGTCTTCATTCCTAACTTGAAATTTTGTGATTTTTAATATTTTAATTTGTCTATCATATAGGAGCTAAAAAGATAATCAGGATTTACTGATAGTAGATAATTGTGTTGAAAACAATTCGTTCAAGTTATTATTGTGATTGAAAGCATGTGAAGATAAAAAAATAGTTTTGATAACACTAGAAAAAAAAATCTAGTAATAACAGGAATATATCAGGATACAGAATATATGCAAAGCAATTATGTTATAGTGTTAACAGAAAAATATCAGAATACAAATATTATACAATGCATTCTCACAGCTGTGATGACTGCAGCATTTTCCCTGAGCCTATTCGCCAATACCAACTGTTTGGACTCTGGGCCCAAGGCTTCACAGAGCAAAAAGAGTGCAGAAGGTCAAGCCCAAAACCTGCCCAAAGTGGGGATAATCACAGGAGTCCTTTCTCATTAAACATGACCCCTAAAAATAGGGGCAAACCGCACCAGAACCCATCTCCTGTACCCCTGCACCACAGGCACGTATAGGCTGGAGTAGGCCAGGAAGCCTCAAGCTTCTGAGGCACTCTGGAGGGAAGCCAGAAGGTACAATCATCCTTGACCTCAGGGAATCTGAACAAATAACTTTCAAGGGCAATGACAAGCAAGTTGTCAAGCACATAAAGAAGCAAGACAACATCAAAGAAAATAAGCAGAAGAAATAGACAGGTGAATTACCCATTAATTATAAAACAACCATAATTATTATGTCTACAGAGATAAAAAGCAAGCTTGAAAATATTCAATGATAGTAGGAAACAATAAAGAGTGATATGATATGGTAGATTTGAAAAAAAACCAACAGAAAGTTTGGATATAAAATATATAATAAAAGGATTTAAGAGCTCAGTGGTTACATTGGACAGCAGATTTAACATAACTGAAGACAGATTAAAAAAGAAGATGACATTTTCCAGATACAATACAAAGACAGATAAGAGAGATACAAAGCCGAAAGTGATTAGAATCCCAGAAAGAGAAGAAAGAAAAAACTGGAATAAATAGCATCTGAGATTTTTTCCAGAACTGATAAATGAAATCGACACATATTAGCAGGCTCTGAAAATTCAAGTAGGATAAATAACAATAAATCCACATCTATATGCATATCAAATATGTGACCAGAAAGTAACCAAAACCAAGAAATTTATAAAAAGAAATAAAGATAGAGTACTCTGAAAGTACAGCAGTGAATAGATAACTGACTTCGACAACAACAATGAAAGCCAGAAGACAGTAGAAAACTATTTTCGATTAGTACAAACCTAAGATTTCATACTCAGTAAAATTATTTTTCAAAAATGACAGTGCAATAAAAATTCTTCAAACAAGCTAAAATTGAAATTCATGACCAAAAGACGGTCACTGAAGGAAATTCTAAAGGATAACATTCAAGCAAAAAGAAATGATCCGTGATTGACAGCTGAGACTTAAAAGGGAATGGAGAGAAAGGAAAGTTATACATATATAGGTAAATACAAACTTAATGCCTAGTGAAACACACACACATACATACATATACATGCATACACACAAACATATATGCATGAAGAGTTATAGCACCATATAACAGTAATATGGGGAAGGGATAACTGATGTTGAAATATTCTAAGGTATATCACAGAGTAAAAAAAGTATTAAATTTTGATTTTTTTATAAGTTAGGTATGCATGTTGTCATTTCTATGTTCACTACCAACACAGTCAGGAAAAAAAACTCTAAAAGAAAAATCTATTTTCTAAGTTAACAATTCTGGTACTGCTATATACGTACACAGAAATTGAACAATTAAGTAAACAGATGGCAGGTGGTAGGAGCCAGGCTCCTCATTGTTGGAGTGGGAATTTACAAATAGGCAAGGGTGGAGGCTAGAATGATTGATGTGGTGGTGAATTAAGGTTGGGAATATTAATAAGAATTCATATTAAGCTTAACATAGATACCTGTGATTACATAGTAGCGATATTTATAGATATGTGTATACCAGCTAACATATACACATGTATTTCTTTGCTCTGTCAGCTAAGAGGGCCTAAATGAAACAATAAGCGTACCTAGATCCAAAATCTTGATTTATAATACCATTCTCAAAAAAAAAAAAAAAAAAAGGAACCAGCACTCCTTGAGGTAATGGCTGATTCTAGGATTGAGACAGGAAATATGCAAGATGAGCTTGGAGTATTTTGCAGTGCCAGAAAGTAAGGAAGTGCCTTAAAAAAAAATCAGACAGAGGAAGTAGAGCAAGATGGCCAAGTAGAAGCCTCCAGCAACTATCCCTGTTGAAGGAACACCAAACTGAAAAATTATCCACACACAAAAAAATTCTTCATAAGAACCAAAAATCAGGTGAGTAATCCCCATACCTGGTTTTAACTTCATATTAAGGAAAATAATACCTGGTTTTAACATCATATCAACTTGATGTTAAAGAAATCATACTAACATCATATGAAGAGGGTAGGAAAAACAGCCACCTACACACCCCTCCCACAACCCTCCAGCAATGGCATGGAGAGAGAATCTGTGTACTTTGGAGAGGGAAAGCACAGTCGCTGTGAGACTTTGTATTGGAACTCAGTGCTGTGCGGTAACAACAGAACTTCAGGCAGAACTCAGCCATCATCCACAGAGGGAGCATCCAGACCAGCCCCAGCCAGAGGCAAATCATCCATCCCAGCAGTTGAAACCCGAGTTCTGGCGACCCCTCCATCACAGATTAAAGTGCTCTGGTGTCCTAAATAAATTTGAATAGCATTAGGTCACAAGGTCTGTAATTCCTGAACAAGTCCTGATGCTGTGCTGGGCTCAGAGCCAGTGAACTTGGAGGGTACCTGACCTAGTGAGACACCAGCTGGGGAAGCTGGAGAAGTGCTGGTGTCACCCCTCCCGCAATCCTAGGCAGCACAGCTCACTGCTCCAGGAAAGACTCCTGCTTGAGGAGACCACAGGGGAGAATAAAGAGGAATTTGTCTTACAACTTGGATACCAGCTCAGCCACAGTAGGACAGGGTACAACACAGAGTCCTGAGGCCCATATTCTAGGCCTTAGCTCCCAGACAACATTTTTAGACAAACCCTGGTCCAGAATGGAACCTGCTGCCTTGAAGGGAAGAAACCAGTCCCGGCAGGAATCATCACCTGCTGACTAAAGAGCCTCTGGGCCCTGGATAATCAGCTGTGATACCCAAGTAGTACTTGTACTGGGCCTTGGGTGAGACTCAGAGCTGTGCTGGCCTCAGATACGACTCAGAACATTCCCAGTTGTGGTGGTTATGGGGAGAGACCCCTTCTGCTAGAGGAAAGGAGTGGAAAGGATAAAGGGGACTGTGTCTTGCAGCTTGGGCACCAGCTTGACCACAGTGGGACAGAGCACCAAGTGGACTCCTGGGGTCCCCAGTTCCAGGCCTTGGTTCCTGGATGGCATCTCTGGACCTTCCCTTGGCCAGAGGGGATCCCACTGCTCTGAAGGGAGAGACTCAGCACTCGCAACATTACCTCAAGCTGACTGAAGTACCCTTGGCCTTGAGTCAACATCAGTGGTACCCAGGCAGTACTTGCCGTGGGCCTGGACAGTGGTGGCCATGAAGAGAGACTCTTTGGCTTGAGGAAAGGGGAGGGAAGAGTGGGAAAGAATCTTGTGGCTTTGGTGCCAAACTGAGCCACAATAGGATAAAACACCAGGTAGATTCCTAAGGTTCTCGACTCCAGGACCTGGCTCTCAGATGGCATCTCTGGACACAATTGAGACTGAGGGATACTTGTGGCCATGAAGGGAAGGACACAAGCCCAGCTGGATTTGCCACATAATGATTGTAGAACCCTTGGGCCTTGAGTGAGCATAAGCAGTAGCCAGGCACTGGTCACTGCAGGCCTTGGGTGTAACCCAGTGTTGCGCTGGCTTTGGGTCTGACCCAGCACAGTGGTGGTGGCCATAGGGGTGCATGCGTCACTCCTCCTCCACTTTCTGGCAGCTCATCACAAAGAAAGAGACCATTTGTTTCAAGGAAAGTAAGGGGAAAGAACAAGAGACTCTGTCTGGTAATCTGGGAAATTCTTTTGGGTCTTACCCAAGACCACCAAGGCAGTACATCTATGAGTCAGCAAAAGCCACAGTATTGCTGGGTAGCTTAGTGTGCCCCCTAAAATAAATACAGCTGTGGTAACCAAAGACTTAGACCACAACACTTAAGTCCCTTCAAATACCTAGAAAGTCTTCCTGAGAAGGATGAGTACAAACAAGTCCAGACTGCAAAATCTATGATAAATACCCATCTCTTCAATGCCCAGACACCCACAATCATCCATAAGCACCAAGACAATCCAGGAGAACATGACTTCATCAAACAAAGAATCCCAAAAAGACAGAGAATTGTGACCTTTCAGACAGATAATTCAAAATAGCTGTTTAGAAAAGCTCAATGAAATGCAATTTTTTTAAAAAAAACCCTGAAATTCTATCAAATACCTTCTCTGACCGCAAGAAAACAAAATTAGAAATCAATAACCAGAGAAATTTGGAAACTATACTAACACATGGAAATTAAACAGTGTGCACTTGAATGAACAGTGGATCAATGAATAAATTAAAAATAAAATTAACATATTTCTTGAAACAAATGATAATGGAAACACAACATACCAAAATTTATGGGATACAGTGAAAGCAGTATGAGAGACAAGTTTATAGCAATAAGTGCCTACATCAAAAAAAATAGAAAAATTTTAAATAAACAACCTAATAACACATCTTAAGAGACTAGAAAAGCAAGAGCAAACTTAGTAAAATGCAAAGTATTGAAGATCAGAGCAAAACAAATGAAATTGGAACAAACAAAAGAAAACAATACAAAAGAACAATGAAATTAAAAGCTGTTTCTTATTAAAAAAAAAAAATGACAAGCCTTTAGCCAAACTAAGAAGAGAGACAACCCGCATAGATAAAATCAGAGATGAAAAAGGAGACATTACAATCGATACTACACAAATTCAAAGTATCATCAGAGGCTACTATGAGCAACTATTTGCCAATAAATTGGAAAACTTTGAAGAAATTAATAAATTTCTAGACACATACAACCTACTAGGATTGAACCATGGAGAAATTTAAAACCTGACAGACCAATAACAAGTTATGAGATCAACACTATATTGAAAAGTCTCCCAGCAAAGAAAAGCTTGGAAACCAATGGTTTCACTGCTGAATTTTACCAAACATTTAAAGAAGGACTAATACCAACCCTACTTAAACTATTTTGAAAAACAGAGGATGAGTGAATACTTCCAAACTAATCTTACTATTACTGTTACTCTGATACCAAGACCAGACAAAGACTCATAAAACAAAATTACAGACTAATAACCCTGTTCAATAGTGAGGCAAAAAATCCTCAACAAAATACTAGCAAACTGAATTTGACAACACATTAAAAGATCACTCATCATGACCAAGTGGGATTTATCCCAGGGATGCAAGGATGGTTCAACATATGCAAATTAATCAATGTGCTACATCATATCAACAGAATGAAGGACAAAAACTATATAATCATTTATATTGATGCTGAAAAGTATTTGATAAAATTCAATATCCCTTCATGATTAAAAAAAACTTAAAATCTAGCTATAGAAGAAACATATATCAGCATAATAAATACCATAAATGACAGACATATAACTAGTGTCATACTGAATGGACAAAAACTGAATGCCTTTCTTCTAAGATCTGGAACAAGACAAAGATGCTCACTTTCACCACTGTCATTCAGCATACTACTGGAAGTTCTAGAAGTTCTGATTGCTAGAGCAATCAGACAAGAGAAACAAAGGGCATTCAAATTAGAAACAAAGAAGTGAAGTTATCCTTGTTTGAGAACTAAAGACAAAAAATACATGATCATCTCAATAGATGCAAAAGAGGCTTTCAATAAAATTCAGCATTCCTTTCTGTTTTAAAACTCTTAAGAAACTAGGCGGTGAAGGAACATACCTCAAAATAATAAGAGCCATCTATGACAAACCCAAGCATTATACTGAATGGGCAAAAGCTGGAAGCATTTCCCTTGAAAACCACCACAAGACAAGGATGCCCTCTCTCATCATTCCTATTTGACATAGTATTGGAAGTCCTGGCCAGAGCAATCAGGCAAGAGAAAGAAACAAAGGGCACCCAAATAAAAAGACAGGAAGTCAAACTAAACCAAACAGCACATGTTCTCATTTTTAAGTGTGAACTAAATGATGAGAACACATGGACACAAAGAGGGGAACACCAGACACTAAGGCCTACCTGAGGGTGAAGGGTGGCAGGAGGGACAGAAGCAGAAAGAATAACTATTGAGTACTAGGCTTAGTACTTGGGTCATAAAATAAACTTTACAACGAACCCCCATAACACAAGTTTACCTATATAACAAGCCTGCACATGTACCCCTGTACCTAAAATAAACGTTTAAAAGGAGAGATTAACTCCTTGAGAGAGATTTTTCTGAGCTCCAAAGCAGAGTGCAAGTAATCCTAAGAAAAGGTAACACCTTTTTTAAAAAGAATAAAAAAGAGAATTTTTTTAAAAAGCCAAATATCTTTGTTTGCAGATGGTATAATCTTACATTTGGAAAAACCTAAGGACACCACCAAAAACCTATTAGAACTGACAAATTCAGTAATGTTGCAAGATATGAAATCAACACAAAAATATGTTGCATTACTCTATGCCAACAGCAAACATTCTGAAAAATAAATCAAGAAAGTGATCTAATTTACAAAAGCCACAAACAAAAAAAAATTTTATGCATAAATTTAGCCAAAGAAGTAAGATCTCTACAATGAAAACTGTAAAACATTTATGAAAGAAATTGAAGAGGACACAAAAGAATGGAAAAATGTTCCATGTTCATGGATTAGAAGAATCAATATGGTTAAATGTTCATGCTACCCAAAACAATCTACAGATTCAACTCAATCCCTATCAAAATACCAATGACATTCTTCACAGAAACAGAATAACAATCCTATAATTTATATGGAACCACAAAAGACCCAGAAGAGCCAAAGCTATCCCAATCAAGAAGTACAACACTGGAAAAATCACATTACCTAACTTCAAATTACACTACAGTGCTATAGCAACCAAAACAGCTTGATACTGGCATTAAAAAACCAGACACATAGACCAATGGAATAGAAGAGAGAAACCAGAAACAAATCCATACATCTACAGTGAACCCATTTTCAACAAAGGTGCCAAGAACATATATTATAGAAAAAAACAGTCTCTTCAAAAATTGTGCTGTGAAAACTGAGTATTCATATGCAGAATAATGAAACTGGACTCTATGTCTTACATATACAAAACAAATCAAAATGAATTAAAGACTTAAATCTAAGACCTCAAACCATGAAACTACCAGAAGAAAACACTGGGGAAACTCTCCCGGACATTAAACTGAACAAAGATTTCTTGAGTAATATCCCACAAGCACAGGCAACCAAAGCAAAAATGGACTGATATGATCACATCAAAGTTAAAAAGCTTCTGCACAGCAAACAAAAGAATCAACAAAGTCAAAAAACAACCCATGGAATGGGAGAATATATTTGCAAACTACCCATCAGCAAAGGACTAATAACCAGGATATATAAGAAGCTCAAACAACTTAATAGGAAAAAAAATTGAATAATCCAATTCCAAAATGGGCAAAAGATCTGAATAGACATTTCTCAAAAGAAGACATACAATTGGCAAGCTTGTATATGAAAAGGTGCACGACACCATTGATCATCAGAGAAATGCAAATCAAAACTGGAGTGAAAATATCATTTTATTGGCTTTTATCCAAAAGACAGGAAATAATAAATGCTGGTGAAGATGGAGAGAAAAGGGAGCCCTTGTACATTGTTGGTGGGAATGTAAACTAGTACAACCACTGTAGAGAACAGTTTAGAGGTTCCCAAAAAACTGAAACTAGAACTATCAAATGATCCAGCAATTCTAGTCGTAGGCATATACCCCAAAGAAAGGAAATTAGTGTATCAAAGGATTATCTGCACTCACATGTTTATTGCAGCAACTATTCACAATAGCCAAGATCTGGAAGCAACCTGAGTGTCCATTGACAGATGAATGGATAAAGAAAATGTAGTACATATACACAATGGAGTACTATTCAGCCATAAAAAAATCAGATCCTGTCGTTTGCAACAGTATGGATGGAACTGGAGGTCGTTGTTAAGTGAAAGAAGGCAGGCATCGAAAGACAAACTTTGCATCTTCTCACTGATTTGTGGGAGCTAAAAATTAGAACAATTGAACTCATGGAGATAGAGAGTAAGATAGTTACCAGAGGCTGGGAAGAGTAGTAGTTGTGTAGGGGAATTGGGGATGGTTAATAGGTACAAAAATATAGTCAGATGAAATGAGTAAGACCTAGTATTTGCTAGCACAACAGGGTGACTACAGTCAACATTAATTTATTGTACATTTTAAAATAACTAAAATAATATAATTGGATTGTTGTAACACAAAGAAAAGATAAATGCTTGAGGTGATGGATACCCCATTTACCCTGATGTGATGATTATACATTGTATGCCTTATTAAAATATCTCATGCACCTTGTAAATATATACTCCTACTATGTACCAGCAGAAAAATAAATGAAAATGCAAATAAATTTATTAAATCCCACATATACATTGAAATGAGTATATCAAAGGGGCACAGGAGGTAACTGAAAGAGCTCCCAGTGGCCAAATGGAACAATTTGAGCAATAAAATTAAGTAGTATTATATTAAAACCCAAAATAAACACACATAATATTCATGAGTCCATAAATACATAATTGATGTATCTATAAATACATAATTGAATAAATTAATTAAATGGGGAAGTAAAGGCAAATCTTTCATGCAGAAGAATTCTAAATAATTTATGTAGACAATCTTTCCTCAAGGAGGGGGAACATAATTCCTCACGTTTTAAGTGTGGTCTGTTTATAGTGCCTTTCTTCCAAAGAGTACAGCATGGAGAGGAGGAAAACAGCAACTTTACAGCAGAAAAACCTGGCCGACACTACCTCAGCCTAGTGATCAAGGTCGGCGTCAACATCGTAAATCATGCGGATGATACATACCCTTTAGATGATCAGGTGAAAATGGCACTTTGCCTCTGTGATCTTCCTCCAAAAAAAACTGTAAGGCCTGTTTAATCCTGAGGGAAACCATCAAATAAATTTCAATAAAAAGGCATCCTATGAATCATCTGACCAGTACTTCTCAAAGCTGTCAAGGCCACCAAAAACAAAAAGAATCTGAAAAACGATCATAGCCAAGGGGAGTCTAGAAAGACAATAATGGCTAAATGCAATGTGGAATCCTGAATGGGATCCTGGTGGAGAAAAAGGACTTAGGTAAAAATTGCAATACATTTGAATAAACTGTAGATTTTTGTTAATAATAATGTACCAACATTAGTTTATTAACTGTAACAGATGTACTATACTAATATAAGATGCTACTAATAGGAGAAACTAGTGTGTGTGTGTGTGTGTGTGTGTGTGTGTGGTTTAAAGATACATGTAACATGTAACAGTAGTAACACTATACAAAGAAACTAAAAAAATTAAAACTAAAAAAAAATAATAATAATGATTACCTAAGGGGAAGGAAGGAGGTTGTGATCACTTAGGTGTTTTCTGGGGTGCCTATAATGTTGTATTTCCTGACCTGAATGAGTAAGAAATTGGTGTTAACACAGGCATTTGGTTTAGTAATAGCCATTAAGTATTATTACCATTTGTTAAGCCTACATATCTGTTTTATATATTTTTATCACCATAAAAATGTAAAAACTAAAAAGAGTAGAATGAAATGCATTGAAATAATAAAGAAGATTGTCTTTGAGGTGAGATTATATATTTTTATTCTTTTTCCTACTTTTAAAACATTTTTTAAATTTTTCTACAATAAATATAAATTTTATTTATAATCTGATAAGAATAAGTTCTGCTTATTAAAGAAAGAAAGAAAAACAGACTCTCAATGACTATTTGCCCAGGAATAACCTTGTTCTTTGCATTTACAGCTTTATGTTGTGCTAAAAGCTGACTAGAAATGTACTAGTTACAGACATTTAGTTGCATACCAAATGGAAATGTAAGGTAGAGCATAATCCCTGAATAAATCTAGAAACCCTATATTATAGTTTTCCATAAGTCATTCTAGTGCTTTAAAAATCGTTTTCATAATTCCCAGTTTGGAAATAAGCTAACAAACAACAAAAATACAGTGACTTTGGAGAAGACACAATGACCCACAGAAAAGATGGCAAAAACTTGCTTATCATTTAATAGCCTCCATTTAGAAGCAATTAAGCATCTGGCCTTGTGCTTTCATTTGTGATGTCAAATACCAGAGGAGACATTATATGTGAAATAGACAAAAGCCTCAGCCTGATTTTGTGCACACATTTCAAAGGAGCCACTCCATGAGATGTTTACCCTTAAAGAAGTCTGATATTGGAGAGCTTTCTTCTTTTTTTGATTGTGTGTGACTTCTTGTAAGTCACATAGGCCTCCCAGGGCCTCAGTGTGTTCATCTGTAAAATTAGCCTTTGGAATAAATGACCTCTAAGGACCCTCCTAGCATTAAAATCTTATGTCAGAAGACTATTCCAACATATGGGAGGGTAGAGCTTATGATAAAATCAATGGTGAAGATAATAGCATTGAACATTCCATAGCATTTTTTATCTATAAAAATGCTTTTTAATTTATATGCGTTTTACCCTCAACAGCTTCTATTTTCATTAGAAATAGAAATATATTTATACCTATCATGGAAATGAGAAAACTGAGATGACTTGAATATTGACATGAAGCCATACAAAATGCAAAATTTTAATGTATTCTGAAAACACAGGGCCTAGCATTATGTAGCTGCAGCATTCTGGCTCATAAGCATTCTGGTTCTCCAGGATTTGTCTTTACTTTTTCTACCTGTAAATTTAACAGGAAATATTCATTCCCTTATAGTCACTTCCAAGCAGGCTACCATAAAAAAGTTATCTGGTAAAATGTAAACTATTTTCTCTGGGATTGTAGCACAGTAGTGATCAACTGTGTTAAGAATACTAATTTTGTCAAAAAAAAATAAAGTAACTAACCGTGAAGTAATGAGACTAGTTCATGTGGCTCCTAAACATCTCCAAATTCTAGGACAGATTAAAATACAGCCATTGTACCACATTCTGCGCTGTATTAGTCTAGTAGTTGTTCATCTGAATACACCTCCAATCCCCAGTTTCATTTTATAGATACAAATCCAGGCTCTACCACTAATTACCTCTTGTCCATGGGAAAATTTTCAAATTCCCTATGCCTCATTTTTCTCAGTTTTGAGGACCAAAATGAGTATACACACACATACATACACACATACACACATACACACACATATACACACAACATAGAACAGTGCCTACTACACACAGTAAGCCCTTTCCATGTTTGCTATTATTATAACTTGCTTAAGGGAAAGAACAATGTAAATAGATGTTTCTAAATCAATGCTTGATCAATAAAGGAAATGATTTCTTTAAGTAACTAAATCCAATTAATGATAGAGGTTAATAACTCATAGACTAAAAATCTACAACTAATCACTTCCTGGGAACATGAATTGACTTAATTAGCAAAACTAATGAATTTGCTTAGTGAATGGTTTATGAATATATGGACAAGTTTCTTCTTTCCTTGCCTAATTTTCATCTTCTGAACACCCCTATCTGAGACCCACCTCCATCTGTATTGATGCCATGTGAGCCCTGTGAGTCAGGCACCTGTCCCAAGGTAGGCCAACCAGAGTGCTGGCAGAGTAATCTTGGAACGAGAACAAAGAAAAAAAGTCACTCCTGAGTAGTTTACTGTAGGATGGGAGACTCAGACTTCATTTTTGTCTTCCGTGATGTTGACTAGAGAGATGGAGGAAACCTTTATACTCAAAGAAGAGGAAGAAAGATGTTGCTATGCAGACAGAATCAGAGATAAAAGAAATAGAAAGTCAATTCTGAGAACTTCTGAGTTCCTGTTTCCAAGAGTCCTGAGAACTGATCATATTTGTGTTCTTAGGTTCTGTGAGACACCCTAGTATCTGTAAAATAAATCTCCCTTATGCTTAACTTAACTAGCGTTATTTTCTTCCACTTGAACCTAAATGATTCTGAATAACAGTATGTCTACCCAAGGCAACTACTCCAAAGGTCATCATTCATTAAGGTGTAATTGAGGCTACACTCACAACTCTCTAATGGACTTAGGTTTTAAAATGACAAGTAAAAAGTACGGACATAAAAGTATTCATCTTAGATATAATAACCAAGAATGTTAAGTTCTAAAAAAAAAAAACAAGATATGTGAAACTGTGGGAGATCAAAGTCTGAATCTTACATAGGATTCATATTAGTAGGAAGAGAAATTAATGAAGAAGATTTAGCCCAGGTATATAACAGGGCTCGTTCCCTAGTTCAGTGCTGATATTCTGGCTTCAGGAGTTAAAAGTAAAAAAATAAAAATAAAAAAATAAAAATCTCAGTTTTCAAAGAGTTCTTCAAATTCAAGTCCTGCCCTATCACCAGAGGGCATGCAGACTGTAATAAACAACCTTGATCTAAGAGAGAGTCGGGGCAGGGGGGCCTAAGACAAGGAGGAAAAAAGATGAATAAAAAAGACAAAGCTGGCCGGGCGCGGTGGCTCAAGCCTGTAATCCCAGCACTTTGGGAGGCCGAGACGGGCGGATCACGAGGTCAGGAGATCGAGAC
>NW_012115866.1:988960-996592 GCF_000951035.1 Colobus angolensis palliatus | reverse complement strand
AGCTACTCAGGAGGCTGAGGCAGGAGAATGGCGTGAACCCGGGAGGCGGAGCTTGCAGTGAGCTGAGATCCGGCCACTGCACTCCCGCCCGGGCGACAGACCGAGACTCCGTCTCAAAAATAAATAAATAAATAAATAAATAAAGACAAAGCTTCTTTTTAGATCTTCTTAAGAATTCTTAAGCCACATTTCCACTATCTTGATAAAGCAATCGGAAGGCAAGCCTCCAGGGTTAGACAGTGCAAGATGAGGAAGATCCATTGGGCCAATCTTCGAGCTGCTCTCAGGAATGGCAGTGTGTCATCCATTTACGTGCCCAAGGTTGGGCTATTTTCTTCATTGTCTAGAGCAGTATTAGACGTCCTAGAACTGGCAAACCATGATCCGAGTTTAAAGGTTTCCTCCTTATCTCCAAGGAAAATTTACCAGAAATAATCAGGAAGTCTAGCCAGGCAGGTCACGGTTATAATTAATATTAAGCCTGGCGCTAACATAGCTTCAGATTCCAACTTTCAAAGGGAAAACAGGGCAGGCCATCTGCTCTGGCTGATATGTGCTATCTCTCTGCCCTGACTGATTGAAGACCTGAACCTGAAGCCAGCCTGCAGAGGTAAACTCTCGAGAAAATGCGAGAGGGCTGAAGCTGTAGCCTCATCAAGGCCTCCTAAATCAGGAGCTGGCTGTCAGTCCCCTGGCCTATAAATGAGTGTTTAGGCAATATTCGCCTTCCAGCTTCCATTATGATAAACATCCTTTGCTCATTTATTCCTCCTTGTTGGATCACTGCGTTCACCAGTCTGACTTTAATTGATTTATTTAATTGGCCTCTTGGGTGTGAAAGTGCAAAATTTCCCACAGAATCATTAGAGGGAGTGAGACTGTCCAAAGAAAGTATCCACATAGAGATGGGGAGAGAGAGCAGGAGGGGGTGAGATGTTTGTAGTGGGAGCATTCCTATCATTTAAAGATCCCCCGGAAAACATACTTATCTCAGTAAGTTAGAAAAAAGCATCTTATCACCAACTGACCTTCTCGACCTAACTAGGGAAGTGGGTAGAATAGAGGGTGGTTTGAAAACTAAGACACATATAGACAGGAGATTATAGATGCTGTTTGCATTCATTCTAGAAGAGTTTTCTTGTTAAGCTGATCAATCCTGGCTTAAAAGGTATGTTCCTTCAGGGAAGAGACTGGGAAATGAGTTTATGAGCATTTAAGTTTTATGACTATAATCCTGGGTTGGCATTCTTGGATCCCTGGTTCCTAAAATCAAGTCTGAAGGCCCAGCTCTACCACTGACCACTTGTATGATCTTGGACAGGTCACTGAATCTAAGCTTTACTATTCTCATTTAAAAACAAAAACAAGAGAGGACTAATGCCTACCTGACCTAGCTGAAAGATGCTACTTTGTGCTCACCCATTCAATCTTCCAACATGCAATCGTAACTCAATGTGCAACAAATCAGTTTGAATAAAATTCCGCAGTGTAAAGAAGGAACAATTAATTCTGTCTAGAGGAGCTAGGATGAGCTGCTCAGGGAAGGAAAACTGGAACTTGGAAGACTCGTCAAGTTAACTATGAGAAGGGGTGAATGTGAGAAAAGGCAAGAAATCCTAAGAGTCAAGTGAGTTCAGAGGAGTAGACCACGCTCCTTGGAAAGAGCCTCCCACTAAGGGAACTGTGGAAGCAGAGACTGGAGGGAGGTGGGGCCCAGAGTGCACACTTTTCGAATCAAATGAGAAACTGCATTGGGAAGCACTTTCTAAATTGCAACGTGAATGTGAACGTCTGCTATTCTTATCACTGCTTTTCCCCTTCATTCCCTAATTTTCTTAAGTGCTGCTGAGAATGCCAAATTACCCCATCATGGTTTCACAAAGGGATGCTTTGAAGCCTCCAGACCTGAGCTTGAACCTGGTTCCAAATACTTGCCATGTGACATATTACAGAACCTCGATTCCTCACCTTGAAGCTAGGAATAATAATACCTACTCTGCTAAAATGTTATGGATGTTAGAGATAAATTATACAAAATGCCTGGCACATTCCAGGTTGGTCAAAAAATGGTAGCCATTAACATATTTTTATTAGAGATAATGCATTTGAAGCACCAAGATCAATGTCTGGCACAGGGGAGATATTAATAAATTCCCATTACTTCCCTTGGAGGTGAGAAGGGCAGTTTCTTCATTAGCATTATTTGAGAAGGGTTCAGAACTCTACTTCCTCCAATGATTCTCCTCTTCTGAAATTCCCACTCCCATTCCACAGGTCATGGAAAAACTTCCAAAATGGGTTTTGAGGGAAAATATTTCAAAGATCTGGATATGTATTAAAAACACACACATGCACATACGTACACACACATGCACGCTCATATGCAAACAACCAAGCAACATTTTCCAAACTTATGTGACCATAAGACACTTTCCTCTATAGAGCCAAACTCAATTGGGAAAAGGCAAATTCAGGTTTGCTTTGCAATAAGTCCCTGTTAACGTTCAGACATCTTATCCAAGAAGAGATAAAACTTGAATATCTTATTATTGACTTTTTTTTTGTTTTTTGAGATGGAATTTCACTCTTGTTGCCCAGGCTGGAGTGCAATGGCATGATCTCCGCTCACTACAACCTCCACCTCCCAGGTTCAAGAGATTCTCCTGTCTCAGCCTGCCAAGTAGCTGGGACTACAGGCCTACACCAACATGCCTGGCTAGTTTTGTAATTTTTTAGTAGAGATGAGGTTTCTCCATGTTGGTCAGGCTGGTCTCGAACTCCCAACCTCAGGTGATCCACCCGCCTCAGCCTTTCAGAGTGCTGTGATTACAGGTGTGAGCCACCGTGCCTGGCCTATTAACATTATTAGTGGTGATAATATTTACAATTCAGCGTCCTCACTATGACAGAATGTCTCAAGCATCATCTCATTTAATTGATGTTCATTAAAATCTCAAGATAATAGTAGCCATCTTACATAACACCACTTGCCAGGAACTCCTCCAACCACTTTACATAATCCATTAATTATTGAAACAATACTGTGAGGTAAGTGCCATTATTATCCCCATATTAAAGGTGAGGAAATGAATCACAAAGAGGTTAAGCAATTTACCAAGGTGACAACATCTGAGTGGCTAAAGGTGTCAAGCCCAGGCAATCTGGCTCCTGAATCCATGCTCTTCACTACTGCACCACCCATCCATCCCTGCAGGGACCCCTTGCTGGGTGTGCAGAGTGAGGCACAGAGATGGAAGAGAGAGACATTTCAAAGGAAAATAGAAAGATGTTCATGAAAAATGTGATGAATCCTCAGGCCATTCTCTGAGACTCTTCTGAACAAAAAATTTCTGGGCAAACCCAAAACATGATATAATCACTTCCGGAGGGTTGGATATTGTGTGGCAGAGAATTTAGAGTGCACAGTGAGCCAGTCTCAAGGGCAGAGGGCCCTGGGCAACCCACGAGCAAATGTTTTATTAAACAATCCTAGGCAAAAGAAGTTTTGTGTTTTTTTCCTGGCTGAAATGAACTCCTAGTTTGACATGATGAATCCTTTTGAGTCTAGCCATGGAACTAGTCTCGGCAACAGTGGGTTGCCATCTGGGTCCCAAAGAGATCAACAGCTTGCTGACAAAGCTTTCCTTAATTGGACTAACCCTGCCCAGATAGCAGAGCCCACCTGCTGCTCATTGCCCTTGTGAGCCACATCTTCATTAAACCAATTCTAGGTCCGTTTCATTTGCTTTTTAAAAATTTAACAAATGAGCTTAGGTAGCTCCTTCAACAAATATACAAAGCCACAGATGCAGTCCTATGTCTGGCCAAAATATTTTAGACCACCAAATCAACTCAGTGGGGTTGGAGCCTGGTGTCATGTATTATTGACACCGACAGCACCTGCAGATGGCTTTGTTTTTCCTCCCATGGGCAGCAGTCACACTAATAAAACATGGAGGACTTTACTGCTTTTCCAGTATGCTAGCTTTTCTTCTCAGGGAAGAGAGGATTTATGGAGCTCGAGAGCCCTGCACCCTAAGATCCTTGCCACAATCACTCAGCAGGTGCCAACGCTCTAAAATCAACAGGACACCAGCTCAGGTAATGGATGCCCAGCCCAGAGGCCTTGAAACCTCTCCATGAAATAGTTTGCCTCATTATGGTCCAACAAATGACAAACTATCATACAACCACAAGAAGGGATTCACAGAAAAGCAGTGTAGAAGCTTCAGATAATGTTTTGATGTAAGAAAATTTAAAATAGCAGTATTCAGAACGGCCATACACTCTGGATTCAACTATGCAAAAATATTTTTGCAAGTGGAACCTGGTAGGAACATAATAGGTAGAAATCCATTATTTTACCAGTGTGTTACAAAAATAATTTATTAATTATTTCATACTTTTAAATGTTATCAGTTTGGCCAACATCGTATAAGATTTCGAACATAAAAGAATTATAATATCCATTATAGCTTTTGTAGAGGAAGGAAATTCATACCCATTGATTATGTATGACATGTCAAGGGAGGTACATAAAATATTGCAATTAACCCTCACAGCGAAATTATAAGGTTAGATAGTATCATCTCCTTCTTTCAGATAACACAAAATAACTTGCTAGTAGTTGACTACAGTAGACTGTGATATGGTTCCAAATCTTTACTTCCCCCAGTAATAGGATCATCTGTCTATACTCTTTGCTAAGTAAATTTACAGTGCCCCTTTGACTATGGGTTTAGCTAAGTGTCTTGTTTTGGCTGATAGGATGTTAGCAGATGGGATGCAAACAGAGGCTTAGAATGTGCTTTTACAGTTGGACCTGCTCTCTTGCCCCTGTGCCATCATCAGTCTAGCCTTCTGGTCCCAAAAAGACACATAAAATAGAGCCACCCCCACTGAGACATGCCTAGATCAATCTATCCCGCGCCCAAAAAACCCCCAGGTTGCCCCACCAACACACGAGCTAAACTAGTCCTTAATGTTGTGTGCCACTGAAATTTTGTGATTGGTTACTACCTAGCACTAGGTTCTGGCCAAGGTAAACTGAAAAGTGACTAAGTTAGAAGTCAAACCCAGACCTCAAAATCCATAGTCTATTTTTCTGAGTAATACAATCAAAGTCTAAAACTTTTTCAAAATCACACTTGATACATGGGCAATCAGGCTGAACCAAATGACATACTGAACAAGTTAGTCTTTTTCATGCTTCTTGCTTTCCCACTATAACCTCCCACACCTAAATATTCAAATTAGGCTGGTCCATGCCCTACAAATGATGGTAAAGTCTATTAAACCTGTTCCAATACAAGTCTTGCTGTGGTCTTCACGTTTAAATGTTATCAATTTGGCCAACATCATATAAGATTTTGAACATAAAAGAATTATAATATATTTTCAAGTTTGTTAATTTTTTTTTACTACTTCAAATCCACTGTTGAGCCACTCTGGTAAATGTTTTATTTCAGTTATGTAATTTTCAACCCCAGAATTTGCATTTGGTTCTGTTTTGTAATTTCTGTTTATTAACATTCTCTATTTGATGTCACATTGTCATCCTACCTTCCTTTACTTCTTTAATCACAGTTTCCTTTAGTTCTGTGAACATATTTGTATAATGGCTATCTTAAAGTATTTTGTTACTAAATATGATATTTGGTTATTCTCACAGGCAGTTTCTATTGCCTTCTTTGCTCCAGTGTTCCTCCAGTGTGTGGCTTGCAATATTTTTTTGAGACTGAACATTTTAGATAATATATTGTAGCAGTGCTGGGTACTGTAATTCCCCTCTAAGACTTGTGTTTGTTATTTCCTTGTTTAATTTTCAGTGATTAGATTTTAGTGAAGTCTATTTCTCCCACCCCTACTCCCTACCCCTACTCCACAGTGTTAAACCTCTGATGTTGCTCCTTAGGGAGATACAGATTTGTGTATGACCACAGTCACCCTGAGATGACGGTAGGATGAATCATATTGGTTCAGTTCTCTTTCTTTCCCTGTTGACTCTCCTAGCTGTTTAACTCTGCTAATTGCCTGCTGATCATTCTGTTGTTTTCAGCAATTCCCTGGGGCATAAATTTCTTTATAAAGTAATCCAATCAAATTATGACTCCTTTGGAGACACAGTTCCCAAGGTTCATGTTTGAGATTTGTTCTGACCCCAACAGGATTTCTCCCAGCTATTTTATTCTCCAGTTCTCTCCTGCAGACAAGCTGGCCTACCACGTAGACAGTATTGTCTTAAGACCTAGACCCATGAATCAATTGCCTCTCACCAGAGAGGGCCCTTAGGTTTGAACTTCTCCACTGTCTATTGCAAATGAAGTCAGTTCCTTTGGGAAGAGATTAGGAGCTACTTGTTGTATGGCCTGCTTGTCCCCCAGGCAAAGTCTCTGAGACAGCTCTCAAGCCGGAGCTGAGGATGATGACAAGCTTCTTTCTGCTCTAGCTGAGTGCTTAGTGGAGTTGGGGGATCAAGGGTGTGACATCAGACTGGGGTCTTCTTGGTTTACCTCTTCTGATATGGAACCATCAGCCCACAAGCTGCGGTGGCACAAGAGTGATCAGGGCCCTAGTATTTACAGCCTCCTCTGTTGCATAGCACAGGCTGAGCGGAAGAAGGGAGCCCTCACCTCTCACCAGCACTTGCCTGGAACTAAGCCTCGGCAACAGGCAGCTGAGGGCAAAATGAGAAATGCTGATATCCTGCTCCTCCCAGGAAGAAAGCAGTGGGAGCTGGGGGAAGAGAGAACCCTGTGTTCTTGGCCGCAGCCATCTGGAGCGGAGTCTCTACACTCAGCTGAGCAGGAGGGATGAGGAAAAGAGCCTCACTGAGCTGGGAGGGGAGAGGAAGGAAGAGGTCTTGGGGCAGATACCAGAGACTCGCTCCTTTCCTGCTGAATATTCATAGACTTGCCTGAAGATATTTTTCTTTTCATTTGCCATTAGGACCATTTGTAGAGGTTTAGTTTGTTTGGCTTTTTTTTTTTTTTTTTTTTTTAATGATTTTCACCCACTTCACTGGTGAGCAGGTCACTGGAGTTCCTTATGTTGTCATGCCAGAAGTGGAACTCCAATTACTAGTTTTGTATATATAACTTTTGTAATTAATGAAAATGTAAAATGAGAAGCAAACAATCTGGAAGTTTTTTTTATACCAAACCTGCTAATTTACACATGTAGAAACTGAGGTCTAAATTCAGTGGCTCAAGCTGATTAGTAGCAGGGCTTAGACCTACATCTATTTCTATGTATACTCATGTTATTTTTCTTATATCAACCTTGACCTTCTTCTGCCTCAGCCAACTTCTTCTGGTATCTTTACCCCCTCCCCTGGCCCCAGGCCCCTTTCTAGTACTAGCCACACCTCTCTTGCTCTAGGATAGCATGCCCCAGGGGTTTCTGTTACTCTTCAGCTACTTCTTTTTTATTTTATTTTATTTTATTTTTTTCAAGATGGAGTCTCACTCTGTCACCCAGACTGGAGTGCAGTGACGTGATCTTGGCTCACTGCAAGCTCCACCTCCCAGGTTCAAGCCACCTCCCAGGTTCTCCTGCCTCAGCCTCCCAAGTAGCTGGGACTACAGGCACCCGCCACCACGCCTGGCTAATTTTTTGTATTTTTAGTAGAGA
>NW_012115866.1:960248-987740 GCF_000951035.1 Colobus angolensis palliatus | reverse complement strand
GCACACCAACATGGCACAAGTATACATATGTAACAAACCTGCACATTATGCACATGTACCCTAGAACTTAAAGTATAATAATAAAAAATAAAAATAAAAAAATAAATATTTGTCCCAATGGTGCACAAGAAAATGTATGCCTGTCTTGGATGAAGGGGGATGTGATCATTATAAAGAGGGTCTGCAGACCAAGGAGGATTTTCAGGAGAGTGAAAATGCTCTGTGTGCTATTATAATAATGGATACATGTCATTACACATCTGTCCAAACCCATAGAATGTACAACACCAAGAGAGAACGCTGATGTAAGCCATGGACTTTGGGTGATACTGATGTATCGATGTGCCACTCTGTTGGGGGATGTTGATAATGGGGGGAGGCTATGCAGATGTAGGAGCAGGGGTTATATGGGAAATCTCTATACTTCCTGTCAATTTTGCTGTGGGCCTAAAGCTGCTCTTAAAAAATACTTAGTCTTAAAAAAGGAATATCTGCCCAATGGCTCAAGAGAGGTGCCTAAAAAGTATATAGGCTGCAATGCAAGTGCAAATTAAAACCACATTGAAGGCGGGGCACTGTGGCTCAAGCCTGTAATCCCAGCACGTTGAGAGGCCAAGGCAGGTGGATGGCTTGAGGTCAAGAGTTTGAGACCAGCCTGGCCAACATAGCTAAACCCCGTCTCTACTAAAAATAAAAAAATTAAGTGGGCATGTTGGCATGCATGTGTAATCCCAACTACTAGGAAGGCTGAATCAGGAGAATCACTCAAATCTGGGAGGTGGTGGTTGCAGGGAGCCATGATCGCACCACTGCACTCGAGCCTGGGTGACAAGAGAGAGACTCAATCTCAAAAAAAAAAAAAAAAAAAATACAGCATTGATTGAAATATCATGACACCCCTATTATACTAGCTAACATGTAAAAGAGAACTAAATGTTGGTGAGGATGTGAAACAACCAAGACTCCTGACAACAAGGTAAATTGGTGCAACCACTTTACTTTACTTTGTTTGGCACTATCTATTAAAGCTAAGTGAGTGCTAATTCTAAAACCTAGCAGTTCCACTCTGAGATACATACCCCACTGAAATGCACACACATCTTCACCAGAACACCTGTACCAGAATGTTCATAGCAGCACCACTTCGTGAAAGCAAAAAATTACAAATGATCCAAAGCCCACTGCCACCCAGAAAGCAATGCTCACATACAAGACATTAATTAAAGAATCATCACCCACGGCGGAAGGGGAGGGAGTAGAATTGGGCAGAGAGAAGCTGAGTGGGCTGCAATGCAGGTCATCATGGCCTCAGCTGACCCCACGGGAGAGCTCTGAATCTGGGATAGCGCTTCCTAGTTGTCCCAAGTTAGGGTGACGGGGCTAGGCCTTCATACCCCACATGTCAATCAGCACTGGATATAGATTTCCCAGCAAAGGAGTGTGACCTGGGCAAAGCAGCTCTCCTCCACTGAGACAGCAGGGGAATTTGTCCTGCAGTCCTAAAGAGAGAAACTAGGCACCACGAAACAATAGAATGGATAAGTAAAGTGAAGTATATTCACCCAGCAAACAAATTAGAGTAAATTTGCCCAAGGAAATACAATACAGTAACGAAAATAAGCAAAACACAATCATACATACATATTGATGAAGATGTGAAGAGAATAAGCAAACTGTAACCATACAAACATACTGATGAAGATATGAAGCCAGATTCAAAGGAGAACATAAGGTTGGAGCCCATGTGATGAAAGCTCAAAAACACATACACGATCCATGATTAGGATAGTGGCTTCTCTGGTAGTTGGGCTAGAAGTGACAGGGGCCACAGGAGGAGCTGCTAAGATTTCATCTTGATCTGAGCTCAGGGGACCCCGGGTGTGACCACCTGTTGAAAGTCATTAAGCTGCACACATATGACCTGCATATTTTTCTGCACGTATTTTATACTACAATTAAAAGTTTTAGTGGTTGGCAGGGGCAGAGGAGGGGGGAAGTGGGGAGTGATGGCTTAGCAGGTACCAGGCTTCCTTTTGAGGTGGTAAAAATGTTTTGGAATGAAATAGCGATGATTATTGTGAAACACAGAGAATATACTAAACGCAACTGAAAGCTATACAGGGTGAGCATCCCTAATAAATTCAAAATCTGAAATGCTCCGAAATCTGAAGCTTTTTGAGTGCTACCTTGACACCAGAGGTGGAAAATTCTGCACATAAAGTACTTACCACAAACTTTATTTTCTGTATAAAATTGTTAAAAATATTATAAAAATTATGTGTAGGCTATGCATATAGGGCGTATATGAAATATAAATTAATCCCATGTTTAGACTTGGGCCCCATCCCCAAGATATCTCATTGTATACATACAAATGTTCTAAAATCCAAAAACATCCAAAATCTGAAACACTTCTGGTCTCAAGTATTTCAAATAAGAGAATATTCAACCTGTCCTTTCACATGGTTCATTTTATGTTATGTGAATTTTACCTCCACAAAACTTTTAAAAATTAAGATTTTAAAAAACAGAGACAAAAATAGAAGTCTCTGTTGAGTTGAGAAAAGGATGGAGCAATAGACAAAGAGGGGTAAGCAGTGAATTAACCACAAACTGTATGTCACATAAGCAAGAGATTATCTGGCTGTTGTGGCCTGAAGGAAGGAGGAAGTTTCACTTGCTTTCATCCTCTCCTCCATCCGATTACCCATGAGCTAGGCCTGTGGGGAAGGAGAGAGGAGAGTGGAAAACAGAATTAGAGTCATCAAGGTTACCCTTCATCCTCACATCCTTCCTTTTGTTATCTCCCCACAGAGTTTGGTGGGTTTCGGGGCCAAGGCAGACCTAGAAGAGATGTGGCAGGTGCAGCGTTGGAGGCAGATTAAAGGAGAATAATAAAGATAATCTTCCCACTGACCCACTCATCCATCCTAGTTCAACAAGGTAGCTCCCATTACAGGGGTTATTTTATTTATGTAGCACCAAGACCCAACAATGCCAGCTAAATCAGGCATCACTCTATGGCCGATCCCAAGGTTCCTTCAGAATTGTTACGCTCAGCCATTGCTCCCTTAATTTTATATTACTAAAGATAACTCTGCTTTGTTTGACAAAAATGCATCTGGAGTACAGAATCTTAAAAGAGAATGTGCCCAGATGGTAGAGGTATTTAAGGAAATACAGTCTTCCAGTTTGGAAATTTGTAACCCCCTCTGATTTCATTTGTATGCTTTTCCAACTCCCCCTGTTTGTTGCCCTTACACCCTGTTCAAGTTGCCAGGGGAGTTGTGTGGTGCAGCCATAGTAACCATGAAGCCTTCCTATGCTACCCCCCACCACACACACACACACACACACACACACACACACACACACTTCACATGCTTCACCCGCCAACCATAACTCACTCAAACTCCGATAATCATTTATATCCTGAAAAGGAACTTAAAATAACAAATACCAAAGTTGTATGAACCTCCACATGTTGTGTTTTTGTCACTACATCTAATTGCTATTCACACCAAAGGTAAAAAATATAGATGGGATTCAGTGGCAGATTGCTTACAGTTGAAGACTTCCTTTTTAATAGAGAGGAGAATAAGGATTTGCACCTTCCCCCTCCGCTAGAAGGTGAGTTGAAATTGAAAGTGGCTTTAAAGATGTGTTCCTTCCTGATTGTCTTCCTTTTCCTTGCAGTAATAATTATTCTTGGCTAATAATGTTGGCTTTTAAGGTAGGTAATTAGTGCTTCCAACATAGTCATTGAATTTCCTGAAAGCAAAGACCTGCATTCTATAATCTGGGTCCCCATTAACTGACCAAGGACTGAATCTCAAACTACCAGAGGCAAGAATTCCCCTGTATTTGCATCAGTCAGGTCACACCTGGGCTGGGGCAGCCAGTTCTCAGGAGACTGATTTCAGGGGAATGATAAAGAATAGATCCACATTCAGAGGCAGGAGACCAAGTCAGTGGGCAAATGTGCACTCTGGATCTTAAAATGAAGCCATGGAGAATTAGGGAGTCATTGGTCTAGAAAAGAGAGTAGGACTTTAAGTCCCAAAGTCCGAGTTTTATGCGAAATGATCTCTGAAAAGCAGAAAAATGTCTCCTATAAAAGGAGTATCATTAGCCAGAGAGGTACCTGCCCCAGGTATTCACCACCCTCCAAAGCAAAGGATGGGGAAAGTCTCACCATTTGTTCTGAGAAGCCCCTGCTCCCTGCAGCGACTTGCTGAATTCAAGAAGCCCTCCAGGGAAGACATCCCCATCTCCTTCTCACTCTCTTGGTCTGTTGTTTTTCTAGCCTGGGTTACCCAGAGTAGAGCCTGAGATAAAGGCTTATGTGACAGTAGTTTCTTTGAAAGGGTGATTCTAGGCAGCAGGGCTGAGGACAGAGAGAGCTGGAGGGAAAGCAAGCCGATACCAGGATGCATTTGCATTCTCCAATGGGCCCTCACTCTGGGACCACTTACATCTCATGGAATCACCTGAGAAGTCACAACCAAGTCTCTGGAGTAAGAAAGGGAAGGAAGACATTTATTGATCAGATCCTGACCCACATTGGTCCAGGGGTCCCCCAAGAGACATAAGCTCCCCTCCATTTCACAGCTGAGCATTTGTGAGTATTGAGCAATTCTTTGGCATGCCACACTGTGTGACAAAAATCCCTGAGGCCGAGGCTGCAGGAAGCTTGTCAAAGCCTGCATAGATTGACTGCCACAGCAGCAGCCATTTAAGTAAGAGGCAAAGCCAAGAGCACGTGGTGTGGTGCACAGGAAGTATCTCACACCCTGCAAGAGAGTAAGTAATGGGTAGGGGCAGAGGTAGGAAGATGCCGTTCTGGAATTCACAGTCATTTCTTGAGGGTATAGTAGTAAAGACCTGACTGCCCATATCTGACCCAGGGATGCAATTTCCTATTTCCTTCTCTAGAATCTTCTTCAACTACTATCAACTGGGCTTGATTTACATCACCTGAAACTCTGCCTGGATCCTCAGACACACACTCTGTCTCCCTCTGACCTGATGGAATACATGAGGCTGACCCAAGCCCATTATTTAAGATTTTGGACTTTTTCTGTTTCCCCCTGTTGGAGGAATCAGAATCTTTAAACACACCCTCCTTCTGCAGTCCTAGAATTTCTCATGATGACCTTCCTCTTGCTTCTATGTGTACCACCAGCTGTCCCCTTCTGACCTGGCCTTGATACATGACCTGGCCTCCTCCCCTTCTGTGTTCTTCTGTCCTCCTCATCCAAGTCATTCTCTTCCTCTTCTCTTCAACTTCTTTCCTTTGGGCTAAGCTTCCATGGGGGATACCCTATATGCAGTGTAAATTAGATCTGAGAAGTCAATGCAAATGCAATATTGATTTTTTACGCAAGATTAGTGGATAGTCTATGTTTTCACTTGCTGAAGTTCCTTTAACAAAATGAAGTTGAAGTTCTTTAATATGAGGCAACCCCAAAAAGTAAATACATAAAGATAAAATCATAAAGACATGTAATTCTAAACCAGCCTATTGGTGTCTCACATATTAACTCAGACTCAATGAGACCTGAAAAACAGAATTTTGAAAGAGGCATAATTTCTGCTAAACTTCATTCAGTCTCCCTACATCTCTATTTCATGGAATAAATCCCAATTTCCTTCATTCTTTACATAGCATGTGGTCACCTGTAAACCGGGTCTCATTTACAGTAATCAACTGTGATTCCTAGTGCTTTTCCCTGGCTATTAATAAAGGTTTTCTAATTCCATTAGGCGTTTCACCTGGTTATTTCTGAAAGTTCACAAGGAGTGACAAACATTTGCCTGTAAGTGTTTTTTCCATGTTCTTCTACCCACCCTGGTTCACCACATTGATATTTCTACCCCCTACAAAGCCACATGGAGGTGATCCTTCCACATCATCACCATTGCTATTTGGTGTCTGTTCCACTCCAGCGAAAAATAATTCTTTCATGCAAACTAATGCCAGGAAGGTCCATTTCAGGAAACATGCCAGGACTCACATGAAGATAATTCCCAGGCCCCTCATCCATCTGTCTTTTCTGGTCTCCTTCTCTGTGTGCTCATCTTTAGCTGTGGAACATTCTGGAAATGGTGAGGTCCCTTCAAGCCAGACTTAGAGTACCCTCATTCTTTCACTACACTTTCTGGTGACTTTTCTACTTATTCAGCACCAGGGGAAAAAGCATGAAACATGAAACACTTTTTTTTTCCTTAAAACTATAGATTCGAGGAAAAAGAAGGAGAGGAGAGGCAACTCACGTTTATGAACAACAGGTGAGAAAAAGGAGGCTCAGGGTGCTCCCTCACCTGCCCACGCTTACCCATGTGGAGTCAAGATTTAAACTCAGGACTTTCTAACCACAAATCAATTCCTCTCCCTCTCCCTCTCCCTCTCCCTCTCCCTCTCCCTCTCCCTCTCCGCCACCTCCTCCTCCCCCCTCCCCCCTCTTCCCACTCCCCCTCTCTCCCTCTTTTCCTGTCGTCTTTTTCTCTCTCCCTCCCTCCCTCCTTCTCCCTCTCTGTTTTCTCTCTCTCCCGTTTTCTCTTTTTCGGTCTCTCTTTCCCTCTCCCTTCCTCTCCCTCTCTCTCTCCTTCTTTCTCTCTCTCACTTTTTCTCTCTCTTTCTCTCTCTCCATATCTCTCTCTCTCCTGTCCTTTCTCTCTCCCTCTCTCTCTCCTTTCTCTGTCTCTTTTTTCTCTGTGTCTCTCTTTTTTCTCTCCCTCCTTCTCTCTCTCTCTCCTTCTCTCTCTCTTCATCTCTCTCTCTGTCTCTCTCTCTCTCCCCCTTCTCTCTCTCCCTCCCTCCCTCTCTCTCTCTCCTGCTGCAGTAGATTGCTTCCTGGTCTCTCTGATTATCTTTTAGCCTCCATTGATATAGCTAAATGCAGTTTTCTGTCATTACTTTGTTGGCATCTCAGGTAAGATTTGAATATAAGGCCGGGCGCGGTGGCTCAAGCCTGTAATCCCAGCACTTTGGGAGGCCGAGACAGGCGGATCACGAGGTCAGGAGATCGAGACCATCCTGGCTAATACCGTGAAACCCCGTCTCTACTAAAAAATACAAAAAACTAGCCGGGCGAGGTGGCGGGCGCCTGTAGTCCCAGCTACTCGGGAGGCTGAGGCAGGAGAATGGCATAAACCCGGGAGGCGGAGCTTGCAGTGAGCTGAGATCCGGCCACTGCACTCCAGCCTGGGCGATAGAGCGAGACTCCGTCTCAAAAAAAAAAAAAAAAAAAAAAGATTTGAATATAAAACTAATTCCATTTTCCCTGTGGATACTTCCTTTCCTTTTTCCTTTAAGCTAGCCCTGAGCCTAGATTGCCTTTCATATTACATTGGCAGATCACCTGCTCCTCGCTTCCTCTGTGGAAACCACTGGTGAGGAGTAATCAAAGCACAATGCACCCTGTCAAGTGTCTCCAAACAAAACAGAGCTCACATGGCATGCACTTCCTTTCTTGTGACCTACCAAGACTCACATACAGGAAATTATATTTCTGAGTCTTGCTTTATATGCATGTCCAAGTGATATTGTTCTTACTGTAGAAATCAAAACTTGGAGAGACCCTACAGCCATTGTGTCTGCCTCTTCTGTTTTAAAGATAAGGAAAATGAGGTTAAGCAACCAGTACAGGCTCTCACAGCCTTTCCTCAGGTCACAGAAGTTAAGGCTGGAGCCAAGAACTTCAGGGCTTCCAAACTGAGCTTCTCCTAGTATATTTACTGCCTTTGTATGGGTCCATTGTGCTGAAAACATCTGCGCCCCTGAGCTCAGCTAGGACAGTGACTAGTTAACATAGTTAACACCAGGAACTTTCACCCAATGTATGGAAGAGTTCAATCTTTGAGTAGACACCTTATGAATACACAAACCACCACTCCCTTCTGAATTCTCATTCAGAGCACATTGTCCTTACAGAATCCCAGGGGACATCAAGAAATTTTTTACCTATATAAAATTAACTAACAACAGTAAATGGTGAAGTCCCAATTAAATAAGCATGGGTTAAAAGCTAGTCATCCGCTAAGATGGTGCAGGGTGTTCCCATCCCCATGTTTAATGATTGCTGAATCTACAATTCCTCTAAAGTTGATGGGGAAGTTTCTTTCAGACAAGATCATATTATCAGTGGTTAAAGGACATCCCAGGCCCTCCAGCAAATGCCTTCTGGAATCATCTCCACATTCAGACCCATTGTAAACAACAGAGGGGCAATACTCAGGCTTTACAAAAGCCTTTCGTTCCCCTTGGCAGAGGTAGAGAGAGGGCTGGCCAACCTTGGAGAAACCTTGTTTACATCTTCAAGGTAGCTACTGCCCTCTAGTGTTGATATGGGAATAAAGCAAAAAAGTATACCTGGTTGAAACAACCCAACTTCACAAAGTTTTTCAATTAGTGATGGGTCTCAGCAGCCTCGGTAGGAGCTTGGAAACATCATCAAGTGAAGATATTGCACTGGGACTGACTTGTTGTGGCTCCCAAGGTTTCTTTTCTTTTTCTTTCTTTCTGTTTTTTTTTTTTGAGACAGAATCTCACTGTGTCACCCAGGCTGGAGTGCATTCTCTTTCTTGGGTCCAACCAAGACTCACATACTATCTCAGCTCACTGCAACCTCCATCTCCCAGGTTCAAGAGATTCTCCTGCCTTAGCCTCCCAAGTAGCTGGGATCACAGGCATGTGCCACCACGCCCAGCTAATTTTTGTATTTTTAGAAGAGATGGGGTTTCATGATGTTGGCCAGACTGCTCTCGAACCGCTGACCTCAAGTGAGCCACCTGCCTTGGCCTCCCAAAATGCTGGGATTACAGGTGTGAGCCACTGCACCTGGCCTCCAAGGTTTCTATTTGGAAAATCCATACTGTTACTTCCATACTTGTTAAAATACTGAAATGCTTCCATACCAGTTAGCAAAAGGCCACCACCCCCAGCCCTCTGACAACCAGCATCACCACTCCAGAACCAGTTTCCTCCTCTGGACCCCCCCAGATCTCGCCATCATCCAATTACTAAAGTTTTAAAGCTCAGCAAAGCAGGAGCCACCAAGACCCGGACCCAGAGTTACAGCTGCAGTGTTAGGTCCGCATTTGAATCAATCTGGGAATTAACTCTTTTAAATATGACACTTCACTTGCTTCTCACCATTCAACTCATGTGCTCATTCATCTGTCTATTCATCATCGATTGAGACCTACAATGTATCACATACTGTGTTAGTCACAATGCATAGGGAAAATGAGGGTTTTATTAGGTCACAGTCTTGTGGGATCCTCTACAGTTAAAATGGTATCTATAATAATTTGGTTAATATTGGCCTAGTCGCCCAGAAGCATCTGCAGCAGATGACTTCTTTTGGAAGAAGTTTGGTGGGATGATTATACCATACTATATGCCAGGTGATGAGCATTCAGACCTTGGCTCTGACTCTGAAAACAGGTTGAGCATTCCAAATCCAAATCCAAAAGTCAAAAATCTGAAATGCTCCTGCATTCAAAACTTTTTGAGCACCAACATGTACTCCAAGGAAATGTTCATTGGAGCATTTTAGATATCAAATGTTCAGACTTGGGATGCTCGACTGGTAGGTATAATGCCAACATCCCAAAATCTTTAAAAACTGGAAATCCAAAACACTTGTGGTCCCAAGCATTTGGGATAAGGTATACTCGGTCTGTAGCTACTGGTCTTTGGCAAGTAACATTTTTGTGCTCCAGTTTCCCCATTTCTAAAAGGGAGAAAATAACACTTACTCATTAGGTTATTATGAAGGTAAAAGGGGATAGGCTTTAAAAGTCTTTATCGCAGTGCTGGTCATTTAGTAAATTTCATGTGTGTTTGCTAAGTATCTGGATCACAAGGTATTAAAGAATAAATCGTATTCACCAGTCACCAGATCAACTGTTACTACTATTTTAATATACCAAAGAACAAAAAAGACATCGGTAATCAGAGCAATTCCACTATCCAGTGACAGTCAGATGGAAAAATATCTGAAGGAGAGAGAAATGAGAGGGTGAAAAATATGAAGAGAGACCAAAAGTGGGTTTTGTCAGTTCACATTTATAGCCTCAGTTTAATAATTCAGTAGCTGCATTCACTATGCATAGAATTATTTACAGACTAATATGAGCAACTCTACATGGACATATGGTCAAGCTGTATCTGGTGAGTTGACAAGTCATTGTAAACTGGCTAATGGGTTCCTTTGCCTATAACCTGCACCCCTTTTTCATGACTCACAGCCTGTGATTGTGTCCTCCACTTAGCCATAGGGCCACAGAACTGGTCAATATGACTTGGGACTGGGAAATATAATGACTCTTAATCATCTCAGGTTGAAGGTGCATTACAGAAAGATGGCAGGCTTCCAAACAAACATCTTCCTCCACTGGCTACATGTCAGCACATTTGAACCAACAGTATTACAAATGCCTTCTATACCTATGAAGTATTGTTTACAGTTCTTAGAGTGCTTCATGGGACCACACACCTGGAGACAGCTAGATACCTGGAGAAATTGTATTAATTGACTTTGCTCTTAGGAACCACCATTCCGGGAGCGTATTGTTGTAGCGGACATTACTACTCAACAGCTCACCTCTGAAAAGCTAGAAGAAGTATCCCATCTAGTCAAAGCATTAAGATAGTCACTTTTGTAGCAGTTGCTGTGGTAATGATTCAAGACCACTGGCCTGACATTCAGGGAAGAACAGGAACAGTCACCCACATCTGGGTACTCTCACCTCTCCCCAAAACGGGCACCTGTCTAGGCCACCTCCCACTAGAGAGAATGAAACCTGTTAATCCTTCAGAATTGCTCTTTGGAGCCCAAAGATTAATTTGAACTTTCCAAGTTTTGGCTACTTTGAAATAGAAGAGGAAGAAGATTCACAAGCATGAATCACTGTGGAAAGTTGAACCATTAAACTTTTAAGAGCCCTTCCCTGCCCCTTAATCTCTTTCATCTACTTAACTCATTACATCAAGAACAGAGAAGTAACAACAAAAAATAGAGACACCCTTTTGGTCTGGTAGAGCTGGGGACCTCCAGGATTCAGATGGACCAAAAAACTGAGACCAAATCTCACACACAAAAAATAGCCTTAGATGTGCCTCCTTCCTTGAAACCTGAAATTCATGGATAAGTTATTTTAATGTTTGGCCCATTTGAAATGTGGCAAAACTGCCAAATCTCTCTCTGACTACTTAGCACATATTTCAAACTTTAAAACGTCTTTTTATATTTTATCCCTTATGTAACCTGAATCAAAACTGACTAATGCATGGCAAGTATATTAAACCGAAAGTTGTGTGTATATATGCACACACTATGGAAGGGTTTTTAAAATTATTTTTATATGTCAAAAATATCTCCATGAACTTCCCCAAAATTTAATTTTAAAAAGTTGGGACCGGGCACAGTGGCTCACATCTATAATCTCAGCACTTTGGGAGGCTGAGGTGGGCAGATCACTTGAGGTCAGGAGTTCGAGACCAGCCTGGCCAACATGGCGAAACCCTGTCTCTACTAAAAATGCAAAAATTAGCCAGGTATGGTGGTGCATGCCTGTAATCCCAGCTACTCGGGAGACTGAGGTGGGAGAATTGCTTGAACCCAGGAGGGGGAGGTTGCAGCAAGCCAAGATCGCGTCACTGCACTCCAGCCTGGATGACAGAGTGAGATTCTGTCTCAAAAAAAAATAAATAAAAATAAAAATAAAAAATGAAATAAAAAGTTGGGCTACCTTTCAGAAATCATCTATTAAACCTACTGGTAATCATCTATATATTTAAGGATACCTACCAAATATCCTTGTCCTGTGATACTTGTCATAACTTAGCAATGCACTACCAACATTCTGATTGCAAATCTTTAGCTCATGATAAGGTTGATATTTCCACTGTAAAATATGTAGCACTTAGGTTCTGGAAAATTACCCTACTTAAAACCATTCGAATATCAATCAATATGTCATAAAATACATTTTAAAGAAGTATTGTTTTGTCACTTTCAGTATTTTGGGTGTCTATGGAATTTGCTTTCCCTTTCTTTTGGAGGAATGCTTTAATAAAAAACAGTCATTTGTAATTTGCTCATCAACTGCTTATAGTTATGTTTGTAAGTATTTTTATGCAATTCCTTTGTAATAGAGTCCAATATCCAATTTTTCTGGAAAGCCACTTTATTTGTAGTTTTAATTGACTAGTAAAATTTCTATATATTTATGGTGTACAACATAATGTGTATATATACATACATCTGTATATATACACACCCACATTGTAGGGTGACTAAATCAAGCCATTTAACACATGCATTACCTCACATACTTACCACTTTTTGCCTTTTTGGTGGCGAGCTGGAAGCTATTTTTATAGGCCTTTTGTTCATACCCTATTGAAATGATCACTAATGCTGATTTAGAGAAATCTGAATTACTGAGATTGTATGTGGTAGGTAAGAAGCGGAGGACAGGGCCATCGTTTTTGAATGGCTCATCCTCCTGAGTGACAGTAGCTGTGATTAAATAAACCTCCCTACCTAGCAAAATCATCAAATGTGGTGACCACATTAACTTTGGTAGAGGACAGCTTCTGAAAGACCTTTGCTTTCTAAAGGAATACATATTAATGGTTTCTGAAATTTTAAAGTATTTTAAGCCAGTAAGACTAAAGGTAAATGGACAGCTAAATGTGTGTTTTCAGGTGAAATGACAGTAAATCCTTGTGCTCCAGCTCATAAACTTGAACCTTCCAGGGGGCAGATTATGGTCCTGCTAAATAAATCTCTTGCTCATTCTGTAATTAGCAATGACTATAACAACTTTTATTTCTCCATTTAACATTTGTGAGATAGCTTCAGTCTGTTTCATTTCATCATTCATCTTTTTGGAAATCTCACTGCTGCCACAACAGCCATGCATATAAATTCCTCACCATGCCTCTGCAAATCAAACCAAATGTACTTTAAGCTTGCCTCACAATCAAAGGCTGTATGTGATTTATTTTCAAACTGTTCTTAGGGCTGGGCCTAAATGTGACACAACTACACACAAAAGCACAATGCTTTGGACAGGGTCAAAGTCCACGTAGAGAGAGAGACCTAGCATAGCACAAGACACACAGTAGGCATTCTGCATTCTGTAAATTTGTTTTCAAGTGAGATCTATGTAGAGAAATTTACCCTACTCTGTCTTCCTTGTCTAAAGGAGGAGGCTTTTCATCCTTTTCAAGAGACATTTCTAAGCAAGTTCAGGTGGACTGTCAGCAAGTCAGGTTCATATCCAGTCACGTCTTGATCACCCCCGTGGATCCCTAGCTAGGGGGAAGCTTATAGAATCAGAGGCCCATCATAAGGCACAATGAATTACAAGATGCCACAAGCATATTTGTCTCTGAAAATCTTCACCAGGTGGAAATGGCCAAAACAAAGATCACCAACCCACAGGGGAAAGGGCTCACCCTTTGCTAAGCTTCCGAAATACTTCAAGCCCTGCAACCAGACGCAGACCCATAAGGACAGGACCTGAGTGAAACTAAGCAGTTTCTGGTGAAGGAAATATTTTCATTGACATTTTTAGGTTACTGTTGCACTACCACTAGTTGTCTCAGAGCTCTAGGGAAATGGTGATCATTTTTCATGGGTTGCTAGTTTTTGTGAGCTTCTGGTTGGGTTGGTTTTAAGTTATCAGAGCAATAGAACTTCCCTGACAAATGAAAGTACTACCTATTGGAAGAGTGTCAGTGCTACTCAATATCTGGCTTGAGAATTGACACCATCTATGTCACCTGGGAGTTTGTTAAAAAGTGCAGATTCTTCAGACCCCACCCCAGATTTACTGAATCCAAATCTCTGGGGTCGGGGCCCTGCAGAGTGAGTTTTAACATCTTTCTGGGTGATTCTGATGCATGCAAACGTTTAAGAAGCACTGATCCACCTATCCTTTCCGGCTTTCATCCTTGGAGCCAAGACCCTCAATTTGGAGGAGGGGCAGCAATGTTCCCAGTAAATACCACATTTCCCTGCCTCCTCTGCAGCAAAGGGAGGCTGGCTCGGCTGCAAGGCACAGCCCCTTTGCCCATTGCTCTTCCTTCTGCTTCCTGCCTGAAATGTGGATGCGAGAATCAGTGCTTCAACAGCCATCTTAGCTCATGAGGCAGCCTCAGTGATGGAAACTGTGCACTCAAGATCAAAGAGTCTGAAGGCAGGAGTGTGCTCCCAGGGATCAAAAGGCAGCCACACCAGCCCTGGCTTTCCTTCCTCCAGATTCCCTTCATATGAGAGTAAAATAATTTCCACGATAATTAGGTGATACTGGGCTCTTTCTTTTCTTTATTACAGGTGGATGAGGGGTGAAAGGGAATTCTTTTTCCTAAACTGTAAACTTATTATAAATTGGTTTCTTTGAACTTTCAGTCGTATGCCACCCAACACAATCCCAGGTCATTTAGCACAGATGCCTCCTAGAAAAGCCAGATGTGGAAGTGGAGACACCTTTCCCAGGGCTACTGGGATTCTTACCCCACTCACCAATGTCCCTCTTGCATTCCTAGCCCCTATCTCTTCTTCCATGTAACAGTTTCTGTAAAACTGATTAGATAAAAATCGATTAGGTCTGTAGCAAACAGGCAAGTGCATCATTTCCCTTACCTAATTTATAAAGATAAAAAAATGGTACACTCCTCAAAGAAAAAAAAAAAAAAAAAGAGGAGCCACCACATTTGGAAATCCACAGCTGACAAGTAAAGTAGTAGCAATCTTTTTACAAACGAAAGGTGCATTTTGCGGATTGTAAGGTCATTGTCCTCAGTGTTTATGGCCAATTTAATATCCGTCTTGCCTACTCCCTGTAAGTGGAATGAGGTAGGAGGCAGAAACTGTGACCAGTTGTTTCATCAGTGTGTCCCCAGGACTTGGCACAGGGACTGGCCCACAGTCAGGGCTCAATAAGGATTTGCTGAATGAATGAATGAATGAATGGATGAATGAATGAATACTAATCTTTTTGTTTAAACTGATGCTTCCTCTCATTCTAGTAAAGCCACCAAGGGAATAGTCAATGAATGGTCTCAGGGAACAGAGAATGTGTGTCACATTGTCCCATTCCTCAAATTGCAGGCTTCCCCAGAATTGTCACAAGAGCATCACCTTAGGCCTTGTCACCCTCTCCTCACATTACATGTAACCTGGGCCACATCATTTAATCTCTTGAGGTCCCCATGATGCAAAACAAAAAGTTGAAGGAAGCAATTCTCGATGTTTCTCCCTGCTGATTCAATCAATTTAGGAATACAGAAGAGACCCTAGTGCCTGAAAATAATCTCTAACCCCAGTTCTTAAGGTTTTCTTACAGTTATTTTTATTATTTAGTTTTAATGAGCACAAGGTAGCAGGGAACGCTGGAGTTGGGGGTTATTTGTTACATAACTTCAGGATAAGGTACTACAGACTTCACAGATAGGCACACCTCTTTCACTAATTATTTTTAATAAAACAAAAGATCAAAAATCACTATCAGGAGATAACACAATACAGTTGGGACTACGGAAAGCAACTATCTCCAAGCTTGGCATCATAAAATACATCATCATGAGCTGTGAACAGATTTGTTAAACAAAGGAGAACCTCATCCTTTTAACCCTCCACAGTCGACATCGGGAGTCTCTTGGGGTAGAACATGAAATGAAAAAGAAGTGGATGGCCAGATGCTGTACATTGTCCCCCAGTGACCTGCCACAGAGACTATTTTTAAAGACGCATTTATCTCAGCAGGAGTGACAGCATTTAAGTAGCCAGGTACTCGTGCTAGACAATCCTTCATGAGAAAAGTCTGCAGAGCTTGGCTGCACTCTTTACAAAGGCCTGAGTGATAGATCAGATGGGAATTGCCCTTGATTGGTTAGGTGGCTGGTTTAAAGACCCGTAAAGATAATGCAGAAGTGACAGCTTGGAAACCAAATGGAGTTAGCCCCCAAATTATTGCAGCCACCCCAACACTCAAAAGTTAATCCGATTTTAAATTTACAAGATCCATCTTAACTAGAAATGCAGGCTCTAACTGTCCTGCAAATTCTTTAAGTGGTAGCTGTTCAATGAATTGTATTATCCCATTAAAGAATAATGTTTTAGATGTGGTAATCCCAGACTCACACAATTCTCTTTTATGAACCTAACCACTGCATTCATATGGAAGGTAAATTACAGCTATATTACATCAAGCCTTTCATTATTGACACAGCATTATGTTAGGTACCCCTATAAAACACTGAGAGAAAGATTAATACACAGTGGTATATATATTTGGAGGAATCAGGGTGTCCAGTCAGAGTCGATATGTCTTCTCTTCCTGTACAGAAAAAAAGGAAGGGGTGTAAATAAAAAGGTGAGGGTTGACAGAAGGAGAGTAAACATTTTAACCATTAAAACTGATCACAAATCGACAGTGGAAAGGCGTCATAAGATTTACCTCTACCAACCCGTTAATTGAGGAAAATTACAGAAAGATGTCCCGAAGCTATCATAGGACCTAAGCATTTCTCCAAAACTGAGAAAACACTCGATGCGCCATTATTATTCTGTTTGAAATTTTTGGAGATCTCTGACAGGGAAAATGTGGCACTTTGTAGCCATTGAGAGCATTGCAAATCAATTCAAAGAACTAGTTCTCGCAGGCTGATGTTCATTCGGCCTGGGCAGGTTCAAGTTCACCTCCACTGGCGGTTGTGCATAGCTCATTGTCCCCTCCATTGTCAGACACTTCTGATGTTGTTCCTCTTCCATGCAGTCAAGACTTCAGTCTATTGCTGACCTTCATCAGACAGGTTTGTCCTAGGCTCCTCCCCCAACTCACACCCCTGTTTATGTTCAAAGCTGGATTTCAGGAAAGAGTTCTCTTAAGCACTGAAGAAAGACATATTTGGCATCCACTACACTCCCTAACTCCCACTCCAATGGACTCTGTTTCAAAAACCCTGGACACATAGCATAGATTTTCTCATGAGACCCGACCATTCTAACAAATATGGATTGCATTTGCATTTTACCGCTAGAACAAACAAAAAGTATTTACACTTGGAAGAACTGTGGCTACACTTCCGCATCCCTCCCTCAGTCCCCATGTTGTTTGATTCTTGCCAGAAAGAGTACCAGAGGCCACCGAACACATCTCACGTTGTTTTGGGGTGAGTGGCAAAGTAAAATACCAGCACTGAAGATGGTAAGCTTGAGTTTCACAAGTCATCTGTGTAAGAGAGAGAAGTAACTACTCACTCCAACTGCACAAAGAAAGTACCTGGATTAAGTGGACTGGACAACGTGAGTTTGTTAAGTACATCCTCCCAGCAGAAAGTTAAATGGCTGTAAGAAATTGTGCTTGCATTTCATTTGATCAGACCTCATTTCCTGGGACCTCAAACACCAAGTTCTCCCAAAATATGGCCAAAATGCTGGCAATATTTGCAGATACCAGTTGTGGAAATTAAACCCAAATAAAGTTATATACAAACTTAGTTTACAGAATACCTAACCCATTCAATTTCTTTGAATAGAGCAAAACAGAAATAAATATCCTTCTTAAATGTATCACCTAATTATCATGGAAAGCCTAGGAGACTTAGGAGAAAAGTAGATCTCTACAGATGTTGCTCAAATATTTGGCTTTCCAGATCAGAGTATTCTCAATGCTACCATGCCAGTATTCGAGTGGAAAATATGATAGGTGATACTTTTAAATGCAAAAATATATGTATCCTGTACTTCCAGCCCAATCTTCATATAATGACTCTAACTTCCAGCCAAGTTGATTTGTTAAGTTGTTGGGCTCCAAGGAGCTTTATGGAGGAGCTTGGGTATTTCTTACCCTCTAATTCCTTTTGAAATGCAAGTAAGTCCTTGCACTTGACTTAGAGAAATGCTTACTCCTCGCATAGTGTGTGCACTCACTGGAGAATCCTCTCCCTGCCTTGGACTGGGAAGACCTGAAGTTAAACACGCAGCTCTGTGATTCTAAGGGTGGCTCAGGGCACCCCCAAAACAGTCACCTGAGTTACAAACATATTGACAGCTGAAGTGGGTCCTAAACTAGGGGTCACAAAGTCAACTTCTCCTCGCGTGTTATCCGAGGTGCCCTCTGGACCGTGATAGGCAGGAAGTGTGGATGCATTTTAGTGTCCTGGACAAGATTCTCTTGACCTTTCCTTTTCCCATACGTGGTTCACATCAGGACCTGTTCTCGAGTCTCTGGTAGTCGAAGGGCAATCAGGCCACCCCCAACCAGAGAAGCAGCAGCCAGAAGGATGGGGACCACTTTGGTTATCCCAACAAAAGAAGCAAATATGGTGTTTCCCAGGATGGCGCCAAATTTGCATAATCCATTGAGAATGCCAAAGGCTGTTGCTCTGTAAAAGAAGAGGAATGGAAATAATTCTGACATTCTGAACCTCATTAGATGAACAGGACTGGAATCTCTCTTTTCCTTATTGCAGGGGGAAGAGGGGTACAAGGGAATTTTTTTTTCCTAAATATAAAAATAACACATTCTCATTGTAGTCAAATTTGTAAATATAGAATAATATAAATATGCATGGATATCTAACCTCTTCACTGAGAGACAATCACCTCTGTTAACATTTTGAAGCATTTTCTCCAAGTGTTTTTCTTTTTTGTTTTTTTTTTTTTCAAAGATATCTATTTAAAAAATTTTTACAGGTACTACATGCTTACTATGGAAATCCTGAAAGGATGAAGAAGTATGCAAAGCAGAAAATGTAAGTGTTCCCCCTTTTAACATTCTCAACCCTCCTGAAGCAGAGACTGCCAGTTGCCCCCAAATAGCATTTCCCCAAATGTAGGACTACATTTCCCAGACTCATTTGCTGCTGAGAATGGCCATGTGACTCAGTTTTGGCCAATGGGATGTAAGTGAAAGTAGCAGCAGTTTCCAAGAAGCTTCCTTAAGGGACGTTGTGGGTGGGTCTTTTGCTCTGTTCCCCTTCATTCTTTTCCTTACCCTGCTTCATGATGGAACACAGATGGTTTCATTTTGGACCATGGTGAGTCCATGCAATGAAAAACAATGAGATAGAAAGAGCCTGCATCACCCACTCTAGACTTTTTCAGGAAAGAAAAAATGCAATGCTTAACCTTCTCAAGACCACAGCAATGTATTTGAGGTTTCTGTCAGCCACAGCAAAACCTAATCCTAATTATGATCTTTCAATCCCACTTTCCAGTGAGAACTACTGCTAATCATTTATTCTTTCATGACCTCATCTGTATGCAGAGGCAATATCCCCAATACTACCTCCCCCCGAGTGAAATAAAACGTTTCTTTCTCGTACCACAAGTTTATTAAGAAAGTGGGTATATTTTTGTACTTAAAACTCTTTCATTTTTGTCTATAACTGTACCACACTGTAGCTTTATCATCACCAATCCAGTCTTTTTCGTTTGTTTGTCTTAGTATTTTTGTTTTTGTATTTTCTTGGATCTTCTAACATATGTACTTTTTAAATTAAACTTTTTTCAAGTTCCCAGGGGGGGGGAAAAACTTGTTGAATTTTGAATGAACTCTTTTATGTTAGAAAAAAACTAAATACAATTTGACATTTTTGTAAGATTGAATCTTCTTATCCAAAATTAGGTATATCTTGTCTCTTAAATATATATACATTTATTTATCTATAATAAAAATATGCTAATTATGTGCTATTAATTATATATATTATCATAATTATATATAAATATATAATCCATAAATATATACATTTTCTGAGACAGGGTCTGTCTCTGTCACCCAGGCTGGTGTGCAGTGTTGTGATCCTAGCTCACTATAACCTTGAACCCCCAGGGCTCTAGCAGCTCTCCCCCTCAGCCTCCTGAGTAGTTAGGACTACAGGCACATGCCACTATGCCTGGCTAATTTTCTAATATATTTTGTAGAGATGGGATCTCACTATATTGCCCAGGCTGATCTCAAACTCCTGCCTTCAAGCAATCCTTTTGCCTCGGCCTCCCAAGTCACTGAGCTGGCATATATTTATCTTCTCTTATGTGTCTTTTTAAAATATCTCTTAGTAAAGCTTTATGGTTTTCTTCATTTAAGTGTTTCACTTGTCAAGTTGATCCCTAATTATTTTATGATGTCTGCTGCTATTAAATGGATTTGAATTGCATCTTTAACTTTTTCAATATATTTTAAAACCTATACATAATTTAGTTTTATTACTGACCACCTGACCAAATTGTCTTTTTCTCTCTAATAGTCTCATTAGTTAATTCTCTTAGGTTTCCTAGATGTAAAATCACATCATATTCAAATAATAATCATTTGTCCTCCTGTTATTTTGTGTAAAACTTAGCAGTTCTTTGACTCAAATGAGAGGGGCTCCAGATGTGACACATTGTGCTCTTCCTTAGTTATCTATATCCCAATATATCCTTAGTTATCTCTGTCGCCAATTTTGGAAATATCACTAAGGTTTTTGCAGAATTTAATTTACCCACCTTCCTTACCATTTCACATTCCTTTTTGAACACATGGCCTCTTATCTTCTCTCCTTAAAATTCACAATTTCCCCTCCATGAAGAAAAACAATTACTAAGTAATGACTTTCACCCTATGCCTTTAAACCAGGCCTCTTCCCATATATGACCTGTGCAAAATAAAAGTAACCCCTGGGCCTCCCTGCCACATTCTCTGCAGATTCCCTGGACTACATGCTGCCTCCTGAGTTTTATTTATCTCCCTGCCCCTGTGCTATTCCAGTTCTTCACTTTTTTGCCTTATCTCCCATTGGCAGGTCTGTTCTCTCTTGTGGATTACATGACACGTATGGTTTTGCCAACTTTTCACTCTTATTTCCTTCTCCTGGACATAGACTGCTCCCATCCTTTGCTTCTTGCTATCCTTCCAACCTTATCAAGCCCTAGCCTGCCAACTTTCAGGTCTATGCCATCCCCCATGCAGGAGAAGCTCAACGTAAGAGACGTTTGTTTCATGGAACAGCAGAAAGACCATGATGGCCATGCACAGCATGAGATGCAGGGAGCAGGTAGACTTCTGACCAAAGAAACCCAAACAAGTCCCTGAGGAAAGCCCGTGGAAGAACTGACCTCTGGTTGGTGGGATACAGCTCCACTGTGATCACATCCAGAGCATTCCAGGCCGCAATGCTTGTCCCACAGAACAGGCACTGCCAGCCGATCATCGCAGACTCGCTGTTGCCAAAAAACAGGAAGAAGCAGCAGACTGCAGAGATTAACATGGAGCCACCTGCAGAGGGAGTTCAAGGTCAAAAAGAAATATGAGGCCTGTGTCTTGCACAGGGCTATCACTCACAGTTCTCGTCTCATCTCCCGCCCTCACTGGTACACCTGAAGCCAAGGCTGCCTGAAGTATTAGGTTCATCCTCCACACAGAGAGAGCACAGCTGGAACCCTCCCATGGCACCCCAGCCATGGCATTAGAGCCCTCTGCGTGGGTCGGATCACCAGACTTAGGAAGGCTTCTGAAGTCACCACACTAAGGTGCTGCCCAGCTCAGAATGACGGGACAGGGCAGATAGGGGCATTTATTGAGAATCTATTATGTACCAGACATTGTTCTAGGTGCTTGAGCTATATCAGTATCAGCCAAAAAACAAAAACAAAACCTCAGTCTTGATTTGAAACCAGGATTTCAAAGAGATCTATGCCTCTTGTTCAATGCAGCAATATTCACAATAGTCAAAATATGGAGTCAACCTAAGTGGCCATCAACAGATGAGTGGATAAAGAAAATGTGGCTTTATGTGATACTATTCAGACATTAAAAAGAAAGGAATTCTGGCAGTCACAGTGGCTCACGCCTGTAATCCCAGTACTTCAGGAGGCCAAGGTGGGTGGATCACTTGAGGTCAGGAGTTCAAGACCAGCCTGACCAACATGGTGAAACCCTGTCTCTACGAAAAATACAAAAAGTAGCCAGACTCGGTGGTGCACACCTGTAATCCCAGCTACTTGGGAGGCTGAGGCATGAGAATTATTTGAAGCAGGGAGGCAGAGGTTGCAGTGAGCCGAGATGGTACCACTGCACTCCAACCTGGTGACAGAGCAAGATGCTGTCAAAAAAAGAGGCGAAAAAGAAGGAAAGAAGGAGGGAGGGAAGGAAGGAAGAAAAGAAGGAAGGAAAGAATGAAGGAAGGGAGACAGAGGAAGGTAGGAAAAGAAAAGAAAAAGAAAAGAAAAGAAAAGAGAAAGGAATTCTGCCATTCATGACAACATGGATGAACCTGGAAGGCAGGATGCTAGATACAGTCCATGGGGTAAGCCAGGCACAGAAACATCTGCATCATCTCACTTTTCGAGATCTACCACATAGCATGGTGACTACAGTTACTAACAATGTATTGTATATTTCAAAATTGCTGAGAGTAAATTTCAAATATTCTCACCACAAAACATATATATGTGTGGTGATGGATATGTTAATTAGCTTGACTTAATCATTCCACATCATATATATGCATCAAAATATCACATCGTACCCCATAAAAATACACAATTGTAATTTATCCATTGAAAATAAAAACATAATTTAAAAAAATCCATTCTCATGGAGCTTATAACCTGGTGAGAACACACCTGTACATGGGCTACTGAAGGGAAACCTGAAGAAAGACGGTGCTATTCTGAATTTACCCGAATCCCCACCAGAGATCTGACCTGCCCTTTTCAGCCCTACTCTATACTCTGTACTCTATACAGGTGCTCTGTGAACAATACCCTCTACCCACTAACCCCATGGACTTTCTTATCAGTTGAGAGGGGAAAGTGGCTGGAGTACCTCTTCCCAACTCCTCCCCTGGGGTAGAAGGCCCTTTCTGGCAATGGCTGCATCCCTCCAAGACCCCAGTTCCTCCCAGGTAGCTCTTGCTCCATGGTCCCAGCCCCCACGGAGCTCTGTGAGTGCAACTGCCCCTCCTTGTCCTCATAGCCATAGAGGTGGTAACTGCTTCTCACTTTTGCTAGTGTCTGGGTGCCTCACCTGCCTTATTTGTTTCCACAACCCTGCCCACACCTCTAAAAGTCCTATGAGTAAGGTTTCCTTACTAGAACTATCTGGGGTGAATCCCTTTTTCCCTCCAGGAATCTAAGTATGCAGTCCATGAGGTTAGCCTCCCAGGGCTCCCAGCAGGGTGGAGAAGTGCAGCTCAGATCTCTGGGGTGGGGATGGGAGTGAACAGAAAATGAGCAGCACAGCCCTTATAGAGCTAATAGGAGATCCCATCCAAAGAAGACTGTCAAATGCTGCCCAAATCCAGTCAGTTCAGCCCGGAGGAACTTGGTATGCAAGCTCCAAGTCCAAGGTGGATGCAGAGCATGGCAAAACAGGTTGCAGCCCAGGAGAGTGACTGGTGATGAGGTGGAAATAGGGTGAACAGAAAGGTGGGAAGGAAGCAGGTCTCAAACAACCAATCGGGACACAGGGCACGAGTGCCCCACCAGGCACCAGGACCCTGCAGGAGGAAGATATTCCAGTTGGCAAGAAGCCAGAGACCGACCTGGCCTCAATAAGAAACACCTCCCCAGGGATGGGCCTCAGCCCGGAGTGTCACCCTCAGACCTGGGGCTGCAAGACTAGTGCCAATCCTTGCTGATGAACTAGGAAATGATAACTGCGCAACTGGATCCTGCCCACTCTGGGAAGCGGTAGGGCTGTGAGCAGGTGCCTGGTAACCTTTTTCCAAAAGCTAGGAGAGAACTAGAACAAGGGAAACTGGCATGCCTAGGACCCCATGTGCTCTGAAGACAATACCCTCTACATCCATACATCCCTCAGAGGGGCCAGCCACAGGGCTTGGCTTACAGTAAATGCTGGCAAACACTTGATAACCACAAAACATGATCATCTGACAAATCAGCTAATACTCAGGGAGGCCTTCCCTGATCCTTCAACTCTGTTAGGTGTTCCTGCTATAAGTTCCCAGGGCCCAGTGTACTTCCATTTCTATAATTCTTATTCCTCTTGTAATTGGGAGGCCTGGGTGCAAATGCCAGCTTACGTACTACCTGTGTGACCATGAGTGAGTTGCTTCACCTTTCTGTGAGCTGTTTCACTGTCCCCATCTCTAAAATGTTGATTAAATTAGTGCCTACCTCATAGGGTCATCGTGAGGGTTCAATGCGTTAATATTGAACACATGTTCAACATTAATAATATTCAATAATAATAAGCATGTCATAGTGTTGAGGTAAATGAAATTTCTAGTTGAAGTCTGCCTCTCCCAACAGATCATTTGCACCATAAGCACGGGGATATTGTCTGTTTCAATTACTGTTGCATTCCCATTGCCTCCCACCCAGCCTTGAGAGAATAAGTACTGTATAAATAAATGTTACTGAATGAATAAATGAGTGGGTAACAGCCTAATCAGGAAAACTTCTACTCCACTGATAATAAGAAATGACTTGCACACTACAAAGAGCCCAGCAGATTAAACAGAACAAAAATGTGCTTGCAGATTTTCTAGCGGGGTTAGTCTGAGAGCTCGGGATAGGGCTATTTCAAAGTGGTTCTCCCACATCCCATATCCTAGTGAAATAGGTATTAATTGAGCACCTCATCTTTACCATGCACTGCCAATATTACAGTCGACCCACTGCACGTCAGGCCTTTTACTAAAGACTGGAGGGTAGAGAGACAAAGAAGGCCCTGTCTGAGCTCTTAACAAACTTGCCTCTAGCTCAGAAACAAAACAGAGACATTCACAAGAGAGTAGGCTATAAGGAATGATTAAATATTAGTTCTAGATCTCTCACTGGAGAGCATGCCTTTATTTAGCATTATAGGAATTGTTTTGATCTGTGATGTATTCACTATAAGAAGGGCTTCAGTGGTGAGGGAAAGGATGTCTGCTGTCTCACCATTCCGCCTGCCCCTGTGCCCAGCCACACCACCCCCACTCCACTTCCATGAGGGAGCATGTGGCAGGTCGTTAGGTGGTGGGACATTCTCCTCCACATGGGCACCCACCCCATCCTTATAACCCTGCCTCCCCCAAAACTTCCTCAGCTGTTTCATGAACAGACCAGAGACTCCACTGGTAAACTCTGGGACTCATAAGGCTGGTGACAAATGGCAGAAGTGTCACATGTCTGCTGTCATACCCCTATCTTATTGAGGCAAACAGAGGTATTATTTTAACAATGGAAATGGAAGCTCAAAGAAGCTCAAAGAAGTTGACTTGGGTCAACACATAAAGCTAATCTTGGCAGAGATGGAGCCACCTGACTCCCAGCCAAAGTTTTTTTAAGATGACAACCTGTAGTGTCTTCCGCTGAAAGCTTGGTGTTTGGAGCTAACCTAGGAAAGAGGCCATCTTCATCTGTTCTGGTCAGTTCAGCGGCATTGCTGAGTGTCAGCTCTACTGCAGGCACTGTGCTGGACACAGGGGTCACAGAAATGAGTAAGCCATTGTCCCTTCCTCCATAGGGCCTCAGGACTAACCAGGCACTCCCTCTAAGAGAGGAGAGCATGAAGTCTGCCGTACCTAAGAGATGACTCCACCCTCACCATGAGATTAAAAAGCTGAAGTCACAGGCACTTCTCATGCTCACCACGCTGAATATGCATGCTACTATTTATAATAGTGATATTCAGTACGAGCCAAATACCAGGAAAAGAATTCCTTTCCATGAAGACCTGATCAATTTCCTCTTCTCCAACAAAATGACTTTATGATTTATTTTGTCTCCTTCTGCACGTTGCTGCTAGGAATCTTCGTATTAACTTTCCTAATCAACGACCTCCCTAAGGCAGGTCCCTAATGGCATGTTTATTAATAACATGTTGTCCACTTCCCCACCCCTGGCCTTGACTCATATTCTAATGTACATTTTCCCTGGTCCTCAATGTGTACATTTTGCTTCTTGTTTACCATTCATAGCATGTGTTTCTGTAATAAATTGCTGCAAGTCCCAATGGAATGAGGCAAGGCATACATGAATATAGCTACCATTTTTGAGAACCTACAATGTGCCAAGTATTACAGGTACCTTATGTTCAATTCTCACAAAATCCTACCAGCTAGATGTGGAAATCATTCTCTTATAAATAAAGAAACTGAGGTCCAGAGAAGCCAAGGAACACATTCAAGGTCAAACAGCCTTTCGGTGATGTCTTCAACATGGCTCTGTCCAACTCCAAAGTCTAAAGTGGTATTGCTATTAAATAATAAAAGTAATACAGTTTACCTTCAACCATCAAACCATCATCCAGGACCATTTTATATATTTTTCTGACAATAATCTGATGAAGAGGCAGGGTGGATATTATTACTACCCTTATTGAAGTGCTAATAGATAAAATGACTGTCACAGAATTTCTCTGTCAGGAAATGAACAAAAATCCCTCGACTACACCAAAGATTCTTGACTATTTCCAAGGAGCTCTGGAGTTTTCTATAGGCACACATCCTTGGCTCTATAGCTCCATGTGTGATCTTACTTGTTGGGTTTATTGTGCAATAATTACTTAATAAAAGGGAAAATTTCCCTGTTTTAATACACTTGAAAGCCACTGCCCCAGCGTGTTGAAGCCCAAAAGTGACCCTGCTGACAACTCACCAATCATCTTGAGCCTTCCGATTCTATCCATGAGTAGGGCAGAAATGATGTTTCCGGGTAAGACAGACAGGCTGCCCAGGAAGCTGACGAGGTAAATCAGGAAGTCATTATCTTGCTCCAAGTCCATGTGGCAGCCCTCCTTCTGCTCCAGAAAGGTGGAGTTGATAAACCGACAGTTGATGAACTTATGCTCGTAGAGGTCTAGGGAGAGAAGGAAACCTTCGGTTCACGTAAGTGCAAGGGAGCTGGAGAGAGAAAGGCAGAGGCAGGGATGAAGTCTGCCCCCTCCTGTAGGCAGGCTGTGGTAGCCTTTGCCAGTCAGACAGCCTCAAAGTCAAGGTAATGTGTGGTCATGTCATCAAGGTATGGATGAATAGAGAAACTTTCAAAAATATAATGACCTGTTCAAGTTCCTAAAAGCAAGGGGGAATTAAACTAACACTGAGAGACTTAAAAATACATCCTCTCAGCCAGGTGTAGTGGCTCACATCTGTAATACAAGCACTTTAGGAGGCCGAGGTAGGAGGTTCACTTGAGCTCAGGAGTTCAGGACCAGCCTGGGCAACATAGTGAGATCTTATCTCTACAATAAATAAATAAATAAATAAATTTTTCTTTTAAATTAGCTAGGTGGGGTGGTATGTGCCTGTAGTCCCAGATACTCTGGCACCTGAGGCAGGAGGATCACTTGAGCCCAGGAGGTCAAGGCTACATTGAGCCTTGGTCATGCCACTGCACTCCAGCCTGGGCAAAAGAGGGAGACTTTGTCTTAAAAAAAAAAGAAAAGAGGCCGGGCGCGGTGGCTCAAGCTTGTAATCCCAGCACTTTGGGAGGCCGAGACGGGCGGATCACGAGGTCAGGAGATCGAGAC
>NW_012115866.1:949178-960048 GCF_000951035.1 Colobus angolensis palliatus | reverse complement strand
CGACTCTCCAGCTGGATAACAGTCCTGTTTGTACTAATCAGGTGACACTGAGACACTGAGGACCATGACAGCTAGGCCTCTCCTTGGAGGCTGCCTGGCATAGGGAAGCAGAACACAAGAGAGTTGGTTCCAGATGGAGCCAATCACTCCAGAGCCCCTGCTGTAGTCTGTGCCAAAACCTGAACATTCTTAAAAAATAAAAGCCATTTGCATTGGAACCAGTTTGCAAGTCTTCTGACACCTTCTAAGATCAGCTGTTCTGACAGAGGAAGTCCTAAACAGGCTCCCCAGAAACCTGCGTTTGGGGAACTGGCCCTGCTGTTGACCCTCTTTAACCTCCCTGAGGCTCTACCTAAAATATCTACAAAATTGGAAGAGTACACCTGATCATCTCCACTGCTTCTCCCAGCTCTGACATTTCCTGACTACATGTGTTTGCAAGAATCTCCATGATCAGAGTATTCAAATGAGGAGGCATCATTCAAACTTGAAATCATAAAACGAGGCCCGGCACGGTGGCTCAAGCCTGTAATCCCAGCACTTTGGGAGGCCGAGATGGGCGGATCACGAGGTCAGGAGATCGAGACCATCCTGGCTAACACAGTGAAACCCCGTCTCTACTAAAAACTACAAAAAAAAAACTAGCCGGGCGAGGTGGCGTCCCCTGTAGTCCCAGCTACCCGGGAGGCTGAGACAGGAGAATGGCGTGAACCCAGGAGGCGGAGCTTGCAGTGAGCTGAGATCCGGCCACAGCACTCCAGCCTGGGCGACAGAGCGAGACTCCATCTCAAAAAAAAAAAAAAAAAAAAAGAAATCATAAAACGATATGCCAGTTTTTAATGACACTTAGTAAACTTCTGGAACTCATCATTGTTTCCAGATCAGTCTAAAAGGAAATTCAGGAAGGTAAGTGCCAGAATGAATTACTAAGAGAGTCCAGAATATTTAGAGACCAGATATTGAAGCTCTTGAGGCTGATATCATAGAGGAAAAGGATGTTCTTATATAAACTATCCCTTGCTGCTGATGCCAAAAATAAAGCATAGATCTGGACATAATGCAAGTCGTTCTGTGGAAAGATTGCAGGTTTTAGAGCCAAACCATTGAGGAATGAATCCAAACTCCCTCCACTTGCTAACCATGGCCTTGAGCAAGTCGCTTAAGTCTTGATTTCCTTAACTTGGTTTCCTTAGCTATAAAAGAAGGATAAAAAAAAACAGTACATTTCTCCATTGAGACAATGTAGGTAAAGCCCCCTAATGAAGCTCAGTTGGTTTCCTTATACCCCAACTTCACTTGGTATGTTATTAATTTACGAGGAGGGTAGTAAAAGTAACAAGAAGTGGTGAAGTGGTAGAATTTTGTGACTTTTTAAATCACAGAAATCTAGAAAAGTATGATTTTAAAATAGTCTTCGTATTTCACTTTATGCACAAAATGTGAACAGATGTAATTTTCCCTTTTCATTTATTATTGTGAGAACATGAGTCTTGCATTTTGCAAGTTTCAAATTATGCAAGGTCTTCAAGAATGCATGCATTCCCTGCATAAAATGCAGCCTTCCTGGAATGCTAGTTGTTATTTGTGTCATCCTTCGTTTGTACCAAAGACCCTTCGTGTATAGCATCAGCCTCACCGAGATGAGGATATTTGGCTGGAACTTTTGTTTCCACTTCATTTGTGATAAAACTAAGACACAGATACATTAAATGCCTTAGCAAAGGCTGTGCACCTAATTTGTGCCATGCCTGGGGCTAAAATCCATTTCCCTACCAAGGCTTGGCATTTGTATCTATGAATACTTTCCTACTCCTGAAGTTTATGCCTCAGCATTTTGATTCTTGGACAACACTAGTTGTCTCTTGTTACAGTCTATTCAGTCTGTTAATCTTCTTACCTACCTGTGTTATAAAAGATGGTTGATTCAATGGTACAATTTTTGAAGTAGGTATCTGTTGATGTTACATCTTCAAAATAGCACTCGTCAAAGAATGTGTCCTCAAAGAGTACATGTTTAAAGTACATTCTTGTGAACCTGTGGGAAGAGGTTGACCTCTGAGTGATTCATCTGAGAAGAAAAGAGACTTAAGACCAAAATGGAAAACACAGCAAAGCAGAAAAAGGAGATCTGCAAGCAAAAGGTGCCAGAGCATTATTTTCAACCCGGACTACTTCCCCACTTCTTAGCTGTTTGTTTATTAGTGGGGAAGGGCTTCAGGACCTGGAAGCCGGTGTCTAGTGTAGGTGCATACGGAGTGCTATGCACCAACCTGGTGGTTTTCAAAGGCAGGTCCACGGACCTTCTGAGTCAGAATCACAGAAATGTGAAATAGTGTGAAGTTTAAATACTGGTAACATCTCACTTTCTGAGATACTTTTAAAACAAGCAGGTCCCTGGACTGGTTCTAGAAGTTTTGGAAGCCATAGAATTGTGACGGTCTGAGAATCTTTATTTTTTTTAAATTGTCCCAACAAAAATGTGGGGAAATAGGTACTTTCATTCACACTATTGGTAGAATATAATCCATGCAGCCTCTTTGGGGAGCAATTTTGCAAACTTTGAAATGCACATTCTCTTTGACCTAGGAATACCACCTCTAGGAATTTATCCTACACATACTTGTCCACGTATTCAAAAAGATACATTCACTGATCTTCATTGCAACACTGCTTGTAACAACAATGGATTACTGCCTACATACATATGTAATAGATGCCATATAACGGAATACCATGTAGCCATCGTAGTAAATGAGGTAGATCTATATGTGTTAATATGGAATAATCTTTAAGATATATTGTTAAGTTAAAAAATCAAGATGCAACATAGAGTTTGTAACACGGGCTCATTCAGGTAAGAAAGGGTATGGATACATATGCTTCCAAATATATCTGGAGAGCTACACAAGAAACTGATAGAAATGGTTGTTTCCAGGGAGGTACAATGGAAGTGAGGAATAATACACTTAATTTTCACTTTATGACAAGTGTATGTATGATTTGTTCACTTCTTTTTAAACTCAGTTAATAAGACAGTAAGGCACCTAGACAATTATGAGGTGGAGCCCCATGTGGGAGTCACTGCACCTCTCCAACTCCTGCATATTTGATAGGAAAAAACAATGCAACATTTAAAAATATATTTCACATACATTACCATCTTCCTCTGTTGGCTATATTTAACAAGCTTGGTCAACCTTTTAGGCTGGAAACCTTTAAATATGTCTTCATTTGTAAGTAATTACAACACATTCTTTCATTTTTCTATTCATTCACTTACATACTTAGTCTTCGGCAAACACTGAGCATGGTACTAGGTGCTATGAGTATAGAGAGGAAAGACAAGGTCCCTGCTCTCCAGTCTAATTGGAAAAAAGTGCAAGCAAATAGGCAACTACAATACAGTGGAAATCACCACGACAGAGACAGCACAGGGTGCTGGTGGCCATTGTTCCTCTTCAAAAGGGCCACCAAATAATTCACTCCATGACTACCTACAATGGCCAGTGACCCTTACCCTTCACGCTCTATCGTGTCCTGCTCAGAACCCTAACCTAGAGCTGCCAATCATTAGCTTCTGCTAAAACACTGCACACAACAAGACGTCCTGGGCAAGTGTTCACCAAAAGCAGGACCCCAGACTACTTGCATCAGAATAAGCTTGAGGTTATTATTAAAGATGTCATTTCCTAAATTCCAGCCTATGCCTCTTGAACCAGAGTCACCAATGGCCGAGACCAGATTATTATACTTAAAGAAATTTGAGAATCATTGGTCTAGAAAACCAAACTATTTTGAGAAATTTTTCTTAGGGCCAAATTTGCCACAGACTTAAATAGGGGCCTCCAAAAGCTATCACTAAATTATTCAGGTTTCCATAGGAAAACTAACTGGTAAGTCTTTTGTTACAAGAAGATGCCTCTGATGTCAAAATGTATAAGCTAGACGTGTTTACTTAAGAGAGCTATTCCTGGAGACTGTTGTAGGCCTTTGCATTTCTTAATATATCCTTCTCTTTAATATAGTAATAGGCTGCTGATGTAGCCTTGGGTGATATTTTAATATTCTTCCCAGGGTGGCTGAGAAGGCAGAGCCATAAATCATAAATGGGTCTGACGCAGGCAGCCCTTAAAATGTCTCTCCAAGTGAGTTAGAAAAAGCCAGAGCTATAAGGAAAGAGATAAAAGGAGAAAGGGCCAACACATATTTTATGACTCTTTACATAAATCATCTCCCCCAATCTCCAGTCTATATACTGAACTAGCCCACCCAAGATTCTTCATTCAGGAGAGTTCAAAAGATGAAAGAAATGTTAGCAACAGTACTTTGTAAGCTTTTCCTTTAAGGCAACAGAAGCCATTGGCAATCCAAGGTCTATGACAAAAGTGTCATTACATATGCTTTGTTTCAGTTGCTTCAGGCCCAATGGTTAGTCCAGCAAGTGATTTAAGCTACACCAAAGTCACATTCAACATGTGTTAGGCTTGAGGGCATCACCCTAAAGAAATTCAGTCTAATTAAAGAGATAAACAAGAAAACCAGCCCTGAAAATTTAGTGTGATGATTATCAAGATAGAGGTATGCTATAAAACCACTTCTAAGGGGACACTTGTGATCCAGTTGGGTAAAGTATGAGGTGACTTACCCTGAAGGAAGAGTGAAAGCTCTCTAAGCAAAGATAAGGACATGTATTCCAGACACAGGGAAAAGCATGTGCAGACACAGATGCATGTCATATACACCCTTCAATTGCCTTTTTTGAAAGCAGAGAATTCTCTGTCACTTAAATTACATCATCATTTAAGGAGAAAATAAATAAAGGCTATGGCTCCCCAAAGTTCACGCACATAAATATTTTAATAAGCTCTCTAGCCACCATGAAATGAAATAGAGTTCTTAAGAATAGGAATCCCGGTCTCTTACATATTATCTTAGATCAGGTCCTAATCTGAGGTAAATCAAAAGACAAATAAGATGATCACTTCAGAAAATATGTACTTGGGCCTAATTTGCTTCAAGAGAAGAGGAAACAAATTCTTTCCTGAATACTCTGTGTAACTTCTCACATTCTCCAGGTGTAGAGGTCAGGCCTTCACCTAACCTGTGATGCCACTCTCCAAAACAATGAAGAGTCTAATTTTCAGAACTTAACCACCAGGAGCCCTCAAACAATTTTCTTCTCCTCTCTAAGCCTGCATTTAAAAAAAAAAAATCTATAAAATAGGGATGTTGAGAAGATGGCTCTTTTTGCAGCTCTAGCATGGTTTCCTAAACGAGGAGTACTTTTATGTGTGTAGCACCAAGAAAGAAATAAAAGAGTGAACTTAGGAGATGGCCATCTTACTTCCTCAAATATTGAAATATTATTGAATGAAGAATCAGAAAATGTTCATGATGGGAGGAAATCCTGGTGCCAATGTCAATCAAATAGTGTAAGCACATATATTCTTGTGCCTCAGTGAGTCTGGCAGTAAAATCCAACTTCCTCTCTCTTTTTTTTCATACACTCAAAGATACCTGAGTGGTGAAATCACTGTACCTCATTCTGTCTCCTTTACAAAGATCCTAGCACATTTACTGCCTTTAGGAACAATAACTGAAGCATAAAACATAGAACAAAAAGGGAAATAATAAAGATAAAAACATTAAATTAGCAAGAGAAAAACAGTAGAACAAATTCATATATAAATATAGTTAGAAACATCCTAAGTCAAACAGTAATTTAACCATGCCAAAATCTGGAAACAATTCAAAGATCCCTTCAACTGATAAATGGATAAACAAAATACAGTAACACTTTCCAATCATGGAATACTACTCCACAATAAAAATAAACTACTAAAAATACAATAACATGGATAAATCCCAAATGCATTATGCTAAGTAAAAGAAGCAAATTCAAAAGGCTTCCTATTGTATAATTCCATGTAAGGAACATAAAGAAGATCACTGGCTGCCAAGGACTGGGGATGGAGAAAGGGCTGACCACAAAATGGCATGGGGAAATCCAGGAGGTAATGGAATTGTCCTGTATCTTGCTTGTGGTGGTGGTTACATGACTGCACGCATTTGCCAAAACTCACAGGGCTATATAATAAAAGGGGTAAATTTACTGTACATAAATTATTCCTCAATAAAAAAGGAAGTTTAAAAAAGTTTCTAAGGTAACCATAACTAAAACAAAATCCAAACCAAGCTCAACTACTGCCTAGATTTTCTTAACCTCCCCACATACTGTTACGGCCTAGCAAAAGAGGTGTACACAATTTTTAGTCCCTACTGTCATACAAAACATCTGAATTGCAACCCAACATTACAGGACACACAAAGAAGCAAGAATAAAACAACATCATATCAAGACATAATCATTTAAAAAGTAATACTCAGTTGGAAGGCCAAGGCGGGTGGATCACCTGAGGTCGGGAGTTCGAGACTAGTCTGATCAACATGGAGAAATTCCATCTCTACTAAAAATACAAAAAATTAGGTCATCATGGTAGCACATGCCTGTAATCCCAGTTACTCAGGAGGCTGAGGCAGGAGAATCGCTTGAACCTGGGAGGTAGAGGTTGCGGTGAGCTGAGATCGTGCCATGGCACTCCAGCCTGGACAACAAGAGCAAAATGCCACCTCAACAAATCATAATAATAATAATACTCAGATACAATATAAATACTGGAACTATCAGGCAGGGAATTTAATATAATTAACATATTAAAGTCTTAAAGGAAAAAATAGATAGCATGCAAGAGCAGTTGAGGAATTCCAGCAAAAAGATGCAAGCTATAAGATTCAGACAGAAATGCTAGAATTGTTTTATATAGCGTAACACATATTAAGAAGGTCTTTAATGGACTCACTATTAGGCTCATCGTGGCAAAAACAAAGGATTACTGGAATTACAGATAACTCAAAAAATACTACCAAAATTGAAACATAAACAGAAAAATAAGGGAAGAAACAGAGAAAATCATCTAAGAGCTATGGGAAAATATTAAACAATCTGACATAGGTGCAATTGGAATTCAAGAAAGATAAGAGAAAGAAGAAGTATTTGGAAAGACAAAGGCAAAGGATTTTCCTAAAGTAGTGAAACGAATCAAATCATAAGTTCATAAAACTTATAGAACCTCAGTAGAGTAAATCCCAAGAAGAAGGAGGAGAAGAAAGATGAGGAGGTGGTGGTACACCTAAGCACATGATGTTCAAATAGCTGAATATCAAATATAAAGGGAAAATCTTGAAGCAAAAGGAAAAAAAATCATGTTACATACAAAAAATAAATAAATAAAGGTAAGAATACAGCAGACTTCTCATCAGAAAGTATGCAAGCCAAAAGACAACAGGGTGAAAGCTTTAAATTTCTGAATGGAAAAAAAAACAAAAACAAAAAAACTGTCGACCCAGATTTTATACCCCGCAAAAATATTTTCAAAATTGCAGAAGAAGCAGATCTTTCAGACAAACAAATACTGAGAAAATGTATTGCCATCATCATTTTGCTACAAGGAATAATAAAGGGAAGTTTCTCAGGCATAAGAAATACAATACCTATCTACATTTGAAACTTGGATGTTCACAAAAAGATGAAGATCTCTAGAACTGGTTAAATACATTTTTCTTTCTTTTTTTTTTTTTTTTTTTTTTTTTTTTTGGAGACGGAATCTCACTCTGTCACCCAGGCTGGAGTAAAGTGGTGGTATCTCAGCTCACTGCACCTTCACCTCCCAGGTTCAAGCAATTCTCCTGCCTCAGCCTCCCACACAGCTGGGACCACAAGCGTGCAACAGCATACCTGGCTAATTTTTTGTATTTTTAGTAGAGACAAGGTTTTACCATGTTGCCTAGGCTGGTCTCAAACTCCTGAGTTCAGGCATTCCACCCACCTTAGCCTCCCAAAGTGCTAGGATTACAGGTGTCAGTCACTGTGTTCAGCCTATTTTTCTCTTATTTTTAATCGTTCTAAAAGATAGTTCACTGGGTAAAGCAAAAACAGTAGCAACATATCGTGTTTATAGCATATGTAAAAGAAGTACATATGACAACAATCACATAAAACAGGAGAGAAGAAATGTGAGTGTTCTGTTGTAAGGCTGTTACACTAAAAGTGAAGTAATAGAATAATACTTGAAGGCACATTATGATTAATTAAAGATGTATATTCTAAGTTCTAAGGCACCACTAAATTTTTACAAAGAGGAATAAGTAACAAACCAATAGTGAAGGTAAAATGGAATTGTGAAAATTATCTAAAAGAGGGTAGGAAAAAAGAAAAAAAAAAAAAACATGCAAAACAAATAGAAAATAGGCAGCAAGCACTATACACAATAGCAAAGACTTGGAACCAACCCAAATGTCCATCATTGACAGACTGGATCAAGAAAATGTGGCACATATACACCATGGAATACTATGCAGCCATAAAAAGGATGAGTTCATGTCCTTTGTAGGGACATGGATGCAGCTGGAAACCATCATTCTCAGCAAACTATCACAAGAACAGAAAACCAAACACTGCATGTTCTAACTCATAGGTGGGAATTGAGTAATGAGAACACTTGGACACAGGAAGGGGAACATCACACACCGGGGCCTGTTGTGGGGTGGGAGGAGTGGGGAGGGATAGCATTGGGAGACATACCTAATGTAAATGACGAGTAAATGGGTGCAGCACACCAACATGGCACACATATACATATGTAACAAACCTGCACGTTCTGCACATGTACCCTAGAACATAAAGTATAACATATATACATATATATATATGGCTTAATTTAAAAAAAAAGAAAGTAGCCAGCAAGATAGCAAGATGATAGGCTGTAATTCAACACTATAAGTAATTACAATAAGTATAAATGTTCTATACACATGAATTTAAAATAAAGAGAGTCAGTTTAGGTGGAGAAAGGAAGACCTAACTGTATATTAATTATAAGAAATTCACTTAATTACAAAAATATACATAGATTGAAAGCAAAAAATTGGAAAAAGTTACACAAACACTGATCAGAAAGATGCTGGAGATTTAGATAATATCAGATAGTAAATTTACAACAAAGATTACTATCAGGGATTAAGGGTACATTACATAATGGCAAAGGTTTCAATTCACAGTAACATATAATGGTTATAAATATACATACACCTAACAACAACAAAAACAAAATCCTAACACATTTTGATTTCTAAGAATAAATATCATACAGACCATCATCTGGTAATAGCACAAGTATATATAAATTATCAATATTTAACAGTGTTTTGACACTTAAAATGCACTTCTAAATAACAGGTGAGCTGAAGAGTGAATATTAATGGAAATTGTATTTATACAAAAAAGGAGGACTTATAATTACAGATCCAACAGATTTTAAATATCCTAAGAAAATACAATGAATACTTTTATGCTGATAAATTGTAAAACTTTTAAAATATAATTTTTCAAAAGAAGAACTACCACACCTGAATATACAAATACCATTACAAAATGAATTGGTCATCTAAATGTATTGTCTCCATAGATGGCAGGCTCACTTGGTTATAGAGGCTGGTTTAACAAACCTTCAAAAAATTAACAATCCCTATCTTATATAGTTTCCTTTAAGGAAAAGAAAAAGAGGACATAACAATGATACCAAAGTTGAACAAGAACAGTATAAGCTAAATATACACCGTATACTACTGGTGAGAGTTCAAATTAATGCAATCCCTTTGGAGAACAATGTTCCTAGCCTTTCACCCAGCAATTCCTCTTCTAGGTACATAGCCTAGAAAAATTCTTTCCTGACAACACTTTTTGCAACTTTATTTGTAATAGCAAGAAAAGTTTATTAACTACTTAAATATCCTTCAAAAGGAGAACAGATAAATACATTATGAAATATGCATATAAAAATTTGAATTAAATGAAATTGAGTTATGTAGCTATCTCCCCCAACACAGAGTATTCTCAAAATTGTAATTCTACACAAAAAAGCAAGTTGCATAATTTATAATTATAGATCTACACATGTAATATAGTATGGTTTTATCTAAATTTTGAAACATTCAAAAGACTGCTGTACAATGCTTATGATACATAAGTATATGCAAAAAGTATAAAAACATGCATGAATGTAAAGCATCAAACTTACGACAATGGTGATCATGACCTCTGGGGAGGGAGAAGAATATTGTCAAAAAGAGTAATACAGTGAGTAATGCTTAATCAATTTTGACATCTGAAGTAAACGTAGTTTATGATTTTATAAAGCTAGGTGCTCTGAATGGGGCTGCTTATATTCTCTATTCTTTGCATATTTGAAATGTTTTATAACAAAAAAAAGAGAAAAAAGGAGTCAAAGAACTAGTTATTTGCAGATGATAGGATTATATAACAAGAGAAAAACAGAACTATCAGGGAGGTCAAAGACAAAATAAACATCCAAAACTCAATAGGAGTCTTATTTATTTGCTACAACATGTGCACATGTTTGACAGGGGAAAAGCAATCCAATTTTCAGCAGCCAAAGTACAAACTACCCAGGAAGATGCCCCACAAAATTATGCAGGACCTGGAGTAAGCTACAAAACTTGGCTGATAAATTTTATTAACTCTGAAATATGATATACATTCTACATCAATATTATCACATTCTGATGTGGAATCCTAGGCTTAGACAGGTCATAGATATGCCTAGGATGGCTCAGCTTGTTAGTAAACAATCAAAGCCAGGACCCGGCCTTGGCAACTTTCTGGGATCAAGAAACCAGAAGCTGCATTGACCTGGCCCACCACTGGCATCTTCAAGGAGCTTTACTGTACTGAAATTTAGTCCCACTGCAGTTGAAGAATATTCTTATTTAGAGCCAGGCGTGGTGGCTCATG
>NW_012115866.1:942107-948691 GCF_000951035.1 Colobus angolensis palliatus | reverse complement strand
CTTGCAGTGAGCTGAGATCCGGCCACTGCACTCCAGCCCGGGGGACAGAGCGAGACTCCGTCTCAAAAAAAAAAAAGATGAATATGCTTATTTATTCCCCCTCCCCAAAGGAGCCTTGGCGTATAACATTTCAGTGTGATGCGTGACAGCAACCTCTGTTCTGATGTGTGTGTGTATGTGCTTTCTTCCTCTCTCTGCTCTTCCTGCCCCCTGCTATCCTACTGGCCTCATTTTAGAGCTAAATCTTGTGAACTTCATTTTCATTCTGAGCTATTCACCTCTGACCTTTACTAAGAACTCAAGAAAGCTTTTCTCTCATCCTTCATTGGCAAATCATCTGAGTGAGCAGTTACACATTCCTACATGAGTAAGAACACAGCATCAGCTTTGAGGAACTGCCAGGAGAAAGACATTCCTTCCTGGGTCACGACCTATCGCAGACAGAAATCAGGCATCTCTCCCTGATGTGCAGAAAAGTTTAAATAAAATAACGCCCTCCCACTCCTAACCCTCACAGAAGAAAGCCCTACCAAGCAGAAATGTCTCCCCAGGAAGAGAAGGTAAGTTAGTTAGTTAATTAATTAGTTAGTTAACACATATTCTGGGTAGAAAATCTATCCTGTTTTTAGCTAACAATAAAGGAAACCTGGCCTGACATTTCAGCTCAGGGTTTAAAACATGAACTTATTATTTTGCCTTTCTTGCACTTTCCAAAAACTCACAGGTTTTGAAGTCAAAGCTTCATGGGTACTCAGAGCCCCCAGATCCCCAAAAATGGCACTAGAAGGCTGCAGATGATGCTTCGGGAGCAGACCAAAACTAACCTTGGCACTTTTGTTTCTTCCTGGGAGCAAAGGGATTGGTTTTACTGCAGGATGAAACTGAAGTTTCAATAGAATTTCCTTTGTCAACAATGTCCGTGGGTGAAGTCTTTTTAAAGCCCTTAACACAAAATAATTTTCCACCATGTGTGATATTCAATAAAATAATTTCCATTGAAATCTTAAATCAGCCAAGTATGAATAAAGTCAAAGGAGGAGTACCGGTAAGGATGGGAGAAATGCCCCCAAGGAAGCTAAAGAACACGTGTGTATCCCTGGAGGCCTCAGAAGAGGGTTGGGGTTTTCAAAAATGAGGTGTTTTCCAGTTTACGACCAGCAGATGGCAGAATAACTCAAGAAAAGAAGCCAGGCTCCTTTTGTTCCTTAGATCACTTTCAAAGGTTCCTAATCAGTCAAGGGGAAAAATACCCTTTTCATTCAAACAAGTTGCTGGGGAGGGAGTAGGGGAATTATGGGCTTCAAATAATAGTGGGTACAGGTTTAGTGTCGGTTAGTTAAAAAACATACCATATGACGAAAGTTACAAAGAACTTATTACAACTTTTGAAGAAATTTATATTTTCATAATCATGCAAAAGCATCTGTGTACATTTGAAGCATAGAAACATCGCAGAAAATGTGTGAAGACAATCCACTCCGAGACAATCCTCGGCACACCTATACATTTCCAGACCTTGGCAATAACATTGGCTGCTACAGTTACCATTATTAGCATTATCATTGTCACTACTATCAACATTATTACTCATATCACAATGATGTATCTGCTAAACATTGGGAACTTCAGAAATGAGGTCTCCTTAAAATAATTCACCTCTGCAGGGAATGGTGTCACCCCGTTGGGTTGGGGGGGCATCTAGTCATCCATAACGTCCCTCGGAGGTCCTGAATCCACAAGATTCATTACCCATCATCCACAGGATTCACCATCCACACATCATCCGCAAGATTCCCCGTCCACCCATCACCCGCAAGATTCACCATCCACCCATCATCCACAGGATTCACCGTTCACTCGTCATCCACAGGATTCACCGTCCACCCGTCATCCACAGGATTCACCGTCCACCCATCATCCACAGGATTCACCGTCCACCCATCATCCATGGGATTCACCATCCACACATCACCCACAAGATTCACCATCCACCCATCATCCACAGGACTCACCATCCACCCATCATCCACAGGATTCACCATCCACCCATCATCCACAGGATTCACCGTTCACCCGTCATCCACAGGATTCACCGTCCACCCGTCATCCACAGGATTCACCGTCCACCCATCATCCATGGGATTCAACACTGCTTTCTTCAGCCCCTGTTTCCTCCTCACTCCCACCCAGCAGTTTGCTGAAAGCCTGGAGAAGCTGAGCAAAGTTAAAAGGACAGAGTGGATCAAAAGTCTCCACTTTCTGCCTAGCTAAGTGTCAGAACTGCAAAACTTGCTTGTTACAAATCACAAGGACTCCGCGTCGTGTTGACTTTAATGCAGAAAGTATCACGTAAAACAGCGCCTCTGTAAGAATGAAGAGTTTCCTAATGAGAAAATATTTGTAGTTGTCAAGAGTACAAGATCTGGAGTCCCAATATGTGGGTTGGGAGATAGATATTTCTGTGAATATCAGCTGTGTGATTTTGAGCAAGATACTTAACCTCTCTAAGCTTCTGTTCCCCACTCGCAAAAGAGAAAGCATATTTCTTGTTCCCTGAAGTTTTGTGAGATAATCTACATAAAGCACTTAAGGCAGCACCTGGTACACAGCAATGCTCATTAACGCTGGCTGCTATAGTCACTATCGTTGGCATTATTGTCATTGTCACTGCTACCATTAGTATTACCTGTATCAAAATAATGTATCACTAAACATTGGGAACTTCAGAAATGAGGTCTCCTTTAGGGAATTCATCTCTGCAGGGAATGGTGTGACCCCATGGGTGACATCTAGTCATCCATAATGTTCCTTGGTTTTCAATATTTCCAAAGTATCCTAATAAAGCAAGGGTGATATTTCTTCCTTGGCAATGTCAACACAAGACCTTCTGACATACTAAAGAGTTCAGACAATGAAATATCTTGGGGGAACTGCCTTCCACCACCACGAGCATTGGAGCCGCCATCCCTGAAGTGGTCACTCTGGGCAGAGGATAACGACTCTGAACTGTCTCTGCAGAGAACGTATGGATATATGAGTATGGAGATGTCTGCGACTGGGCTTCAGCATTTTAAAAAATCTGAAAATCTGAACCCACGTCAATGATACTTGGTCCTAAAACTTCCTTCCCAAAGGTCTGATATTGGTAGAAATAACATTCTCCTTTTTATTGCACACTTTCTCACCTTAAATAACAGGGAGCCTTTGCTACAGTCTAGCCTGTGAGAACAATACAGAATAAACTTAAAGAGATATCCTTCCTGGGCTTCACCCAGCCATTCCTTTCCTAAAGTGGCCAGGAGTCACTACAGGTAGAGACTGTACTGAGACACCAGATGCATATGTGGGTGCAGACAGGGGGAGATAGAACATTCACCAGAGGTGGGAATTCGTGGCGTTAATTAATTTTGTATTGAAGTGGTAAATATGGGGCAGTTAATGTGACTGACGTTGAACTATATCTGTGCCATGGTATTTCAGGTGCCACTGCATAGCCCATGGCCACCCACTTACTTACCATTCACAACCTGATGAGCTTGCTAAGTACAGTTCAAGAAGGGAAACAGCAGAGGGGTAAATGCTCAGTTTAGTGAATAATGTGGCCTTGGGTAAGCATGGTTAAGGTCCTGCCCTGATTCATCTTGAAGGTTGCAGAGGAAAGTGTCAAAGAGGCATTCCTAAAGCACAACAGGGTGGATTGCCCACCTCATTTGTCCCAGGACCAGGAGGAGGAGGAGTAACATGAATTGAGGAAGTAGCCCCACAAAGATGTGAACAGGAATTTTCTAATCCTCCACTGATTTTTTTTTTTCCTCTAAAAAACACTCCTGGCTGACCATGGACCATACTGATCAACCCTCCAAAGTAATATTAGGTGAAAGAATTACAACAGGGCTCTATTAGTCCTGGCATGGAAAAGCTTCTAGGGTCAAATTAAAAGCTCAACATCCGGGCTTTGGACTAGTTCAGGAATCTTAGCACTAAGAGCCCTAGGCCCTTTCTCTGGGCAGTCACTCTTAATGAGTTAGCCACTCTTAACTTTCTGCTAATTTCCATTAAAGGTTCAAGTTCTTGGAAAAACGGCCCAACTGACCGTCCTCAGTCAAATGTCTCCATCCTTGCATGAAACAGCTCTCACCAGGAGATCAGGGTATGGAGGAGCCAGCACAATACAGACACAGCCACCAGGGGAGCTATGGAGTCTCTGGCAGCCATGACAAGTTGTGATGCTGACACCAGCCTTGGCGCTCATTCCCGGCCATATTTCATTCTTATCTTCCCTCTGGCTCCCTCCCAAAAACAGTCCCCACAACTGTCACCCTGATGTGAGGGAAGCCTGTGCTCACTCACTTACTTATCATTCACAAGTTTCCCATGTTGGTGGATCTGATTTTCCATCGTGAAGTTGATTGTGGCACCGTACACATGCTCACCAAAAAATACCTTCATTTTAGACTTGTATTCTTCATCTTGAAAATAGCGGATCATATCAGGAAACCAAACTATCAGTCCATAGTAACTGGAGTGGAGAAGGGAGAAGGTTGGAGCAACAACAAGATTAATTCTTTCACGATCAGGGTCTACATTCTTGACTTGATGTAGATCAAATTCATTGAAAATACATTAATTTGGTTCATTATTAGGAAATCTGATAATATAAATCCTCATATTAATAGATATAAGAGGAAAAAATATGACCACCTCCATAAATGCTGAAAAGGTGTTTGATTTAAAAGAAATTTTTTCCTGATAAAAACACTAATAGATTAGGGATTGATGGACACCTCCTTAACACATAAAATATACATGTCTCAGACAGAATCTTAGTGAATAGGGAAACACTAAAGACATCCCCACTGGCCGATGCGGTGGCTCATGCCTGTAATCCCAGCACTTTGGGATGGTGAGGAAGGCAGTTCACTTGAGGTCAGGAGTTCGAGACCATCCTGGCCAACATGGCAAAACCGCATCTCTACTAAAAATACAAAAATTATCCAGGTGTGGTGGTGCATGCCTGTAGTCCCAAATGTGTAAAGGAGGGCACTGAGACACACGGAATTACAAAATTTAAGCAAGACAGAACTTACCTTAATGCCATGGCAAACCAAACCACGGCCAGAATCAGTGTATTCATTCTGTAGGGCCCCATCACACAGTACAAGGCATTATCCCAGACCTACAACCCATATCAGAGAAGGATTGTTAAAGAAAGCAATGTGTGGCTTTGTTTCTCCCACAATCAAAGAGCTCATTACTCAGATTTTCTAATAAGTTGCCTAGGAACCCATGAAGAGAATGGGCACCCCACTGTCTCCTAAAGGCAGCAAATCTCTCCAAATAACAAGGAAAGCTTCTTCTCTTCTTACTGGCTGGCCTCATACTCTAACAGTCCAATAGGATTTTCCCTGGGAACACAATATTCTGTGAATATGATTGAAAGCACACTGAGTTAGGACTTCAAGGCACAGAGTAACCTTGACTACTGAGTTCTATGCCCTGCCTGTGGGCAAGGCGGATATTGCAAACATTTATTGACCATACACTGCGAAGACCATTCAGTCCTAATAGACTCTGGCTGGCTGGCTGCCTCAGTGCTCAATAGCTGACTGAATCCCTACTTGGAGGAGCCAGTGCTCCAGAGAAACGGCATTGCCCATTTAGAAAAATATTTCTTGGAAATCAAGAACAAGCCTCAAGGGGTCGTTTATTTCACTCACTTCCCCCTCCCTGTGGATTATTTTAAAATTTGCTAGAGAGAAGATGTTTACTCAGACTAGACATTTTACCTACATTCAAAATCCCTGCCTTGGGAAGGAAGAACAAAGAAAAGAAACTAAGATTTAGAGAGTTTTCAGCTCCAGGGCACACAGCAAGCTAGAGGCAGACGTGCGCTGGAGCCCAAACGCCCCCTTCCAGGGTTGATTCCTCTCCAACACGCTGCCCCAGGTTGGTGGGGATGTTCGGGATCTGCATTTTTCATCCACTAAGGTTAGAGACTCCCATAGAGCCACCTTCTCACCCAAAGTAAGTTCCCAATCACACCTGCTTGAAAATGGTCTTGAATCTGACCAGCCAGCGCTGGTACCAGGTTCCTGTTGAACTCTGGATCTCAATGAATTCATCCATTTGCTTGGGAGTTTTGATGTTGGAAACCTGAAAAGTAAAAATAGGATATAGAGAATCTGTACCCCACTTTGTGTCAGAGTTTTCAATGTGTAGTTTAATATAACTATTTAAACTGATTTAGGAATAGAGGAGTCTTTGATTTCTCAAAGAGCGCACTCGAAAAAAATTCAAAAACAGTTTCCATCACCTCCTCCAATAAACTTTTCATCTAGGGATAAAGACAAGTCATAGAGTGTCTCCATCTCTTTCTTCAGCCGAAGGACTGAGGATATGAGGAGATAACAGAAGAAAAATACCGATGGGACTGGACAATCCGTGGGGAGAAAGCAGTCCCTGGAAAGTGGACAACCGACTCATCATTTCCAGAGCACTAGGTCTAAGACAGCTTGGCTATTCTTTTTTAAACCGAAAAAACAGTGTTTTGTTTTGTTTTGTTTTGTTTTGTTTTGTTTTGTTTT
>NW_012115866.1:891767-942057 GCF_000951035.1 Colobus angolensis palliatus | reverse complement strand
TCTTAGAAGAGAAGATAGGAGTAAATTTTTATGACCTTTGGTTAAGCAAAGCTCTCTTATCTGGGACAGCAAGAAAAAACAGTGTTTTGTTTTGTTTTGTTTTGTTTTGTTTTGTTTTGTTTTGTTTTTTGAGACAGAGTCTCACTCTGTCACCAGGCTGGAGTGCAGTGGCACCATCTTGGCTCACTGCAACCTCCACCTCCTGGGTTCAAACAATTCTCCTGCCTCAGCCTCCCGAGTAGCCGGGACTACAGGCGCGCACCACCACACCCAGGTACTTTTTTCGTATTTTTTATTAGAGACAGGGTTTCACCATGTTGGCCAGGATGGTCTCGATCTCCTGGCCTTGTGATCTGCCAGCCTCGGCCTCCCACAGTGCTGGGAGTACAGATGTGAGCCACTGCACCCAGCCAAAACAGTGGTTCTTAAGCTTTTGGGAGGGCTAGACACCCATTTGAGAATCTGCTAAAGGCATAGGCTCTCTTCCCAGAAATGTCAAGGACATGACCACACTGTGAACCTCCTGGACTCATCTTGTCACTCCCAGCTATGCAGACTTTGCAAATGATATTCCGCCTGAGGTCAGACAGGGGAGCTTCAGAACTAACACAGCAGACTCTGCAGCAGAACTCTTGGCTGGAGCTGGGTTTCAAGCTATTCAATACCTTCATAGATGTTATGAACCCCAGCGACAGCCAAAGGAGGCTAGAGGGGAAGTTAACACCAACTCAGGAAGCACCTCAAAAACCACACCCCAAAGCCTTAAGTTATCCTCTCAAATGTCGATTTTTCCTTTCTTTGCTCCTTGGGGAAAATATCACTGTCTTCCTTTGGGATTAGGGAGTGGGTGTGTTGACAACTTCAAGCACAGTTACTCACTCTAATTTACGATTCATTAGAACAATTGTCTATGATTCAGTCTAAATTAGAATATGGCCTGTGTTACCCCAGACCTGCAGATCGTGGGTTCTCAACTGAATGCTTCAACTCCTTCTCCTTCCAAAGGTTTCACTGCGAGTTTGTGAGGCAGCCAACAGGGCTGATAAAATCTAGAGCTCACAGCATGGGCACCAACTAAGAGTCTGACTGCCCTAAGCTCTCCCTCCAGGCCACTGAATACATCCATGAGCATGTCTGCTGATGGGGCACACACAGGAGTAAAACAGGCAAGGCCATCAAGCTGGGCTGAGGACCCGCCCCTGATCGCCAACCACAGGCCAGCTCTCTGAGGTCAGTTACCACTTTCTGGTTATCTCTCTTTTTTCATTTCTTTTTCTGGCCCATCCAGTCATTTACTTCTACAGCATTAATATAATCATCAGGTCACTATAAAATACTGAGCCCATAACCTTTTTTAAGTCCCTCTTCCTGTTGGGTTAAAACTAAAAGCAGAAGTTATGCCTCAGAACCTAGTAACTGGCATGCATGCTGGGATAAGACCAACTCCAAAATTTCATAACTCTCCACACATTGATTTCTGCCTGAACTTCCTTCCTCCAGGTGCACTCCCACCCCAAAAATGAGGAACTCTGATCCTGTTGTAAAAGGCTTTTGTGTCTGAAAATTGGCATTTTTATTGATTTCCTAGCTAAGATCTCATTCTTCAGCATTCGGCGACTACATTTGTTAAAATAACTAAATGGGAGGCCACTCAACGGAGGTGGCTCTAATGCCCTGGGTTGCCACATTAGCAAGCAGAAACCTAACTCAGAATTTTAAAGAAAATGAAACAAGCTCAGCCAATCCCAGTTGGTTGAGTGGGCACTGGCTATATTATCTTGAACTTCCCACTGGAATAATCCAAATGAGGCAATGGATCAAACTCTAACCCAGCAAATACTTTCTCTTCTCTGCCTCCATGTTCGACTTATAAAAGCCCCTCCCTCTGCTCCTTCGGTAAAGCCCTGACCCACTTCCAGTGTGAGCTACCTGACTGATGAATCACTGTCTCCGTAAATAAACTCTCTAAAATTTTAATGTGCCAAAGTTTCTCTTTAACACAGTAGAATGCATTGTCAGGAGAGAATGTGGGATCACTTCTCCAAAAAAGGGGCTCCCAGTGGGGCAAGCCCGTTTGGTTGGTGTAGAAGGGGTCCTTCCAGAAGCAACAGTTAGGAAATGCCTGGCTGAGCACCACTGCGTGGAACCTTCTGTACAAGATGCCCTAGGGCAAGATGCGAGTGGGGAGGAGCTGATAGTGTGCGTGGGCAGGCAAAAGCAGACAGGCAGAACAGGGTGGGGTGGACTCCTCCTGGGACAGTCTGTGCGTTTGAAATAAATCTGTTAATAACTGCTGGAGGCATGGGGAAATCCCAGAAAGACACTCTCAGATTTAAAACACTAGTAACCTACTATGCATAAGCAAGGAGAAACTGTTTTATTCCAAAGGGAGAAGAATAGAGAGAAGGCAGAGGAAAAGAGGTGGAGAGACTGAAAGGGAGGAGGGGCAGGGAGAAAGGAAGGAGAAGGCTGCATTCTGGGATGTATTTCCTCTGTTCACAGATGTTCACGAAGCCCATTCAACCCCGAACGCTTGGTATGAGTGATGTCTGTGTCTGTGTGTCTGTCTTAATGTGTGTCTGTGTGTGTGTGTGTGTCTGTCTTAATGTGTGTCTGTGTGTGTGTCTCTGTGTCCGTGTCTTAATGTGTGTGTGTGTTTCTGTTTGTGTTCCTGTGTCTGTGTATCTCTGTGTCTGTCTAAATGTGTCTGTGTGTCTCTGCGTCTGCATGTCTGTTTTAATGTGTGTTTGTGTGTGTGTCCCTGTGTGTCCGTGTATACCCGTGTCTGTGTGTCTTAATGTGTGTCTGTGTCTGTGTGTTTCTATGTTTGTGTTCCTGTGTCTGTGTGTCTGTCTTAATGTGTCTGTGTCTGTGTCTGTGTGTCTCTGTGTCTGTCTTCTTGTGTGTCTGTGTGTGTCTCTGTGTGTCCGCGTGTTCCTGTGTCTGTGTGTCTCTGTATGGGTGCCTATGTCTGTGTGTGTCTCCATGTCTTTGTGTATGTGCTTGTGTGTGCCTGTGTTTCAGGCCAGGTTGATGTAGTGCAAAAACCAATCCAACCAATGTGGAGTCAGAGACTGGAGGCACAGACAGAAGACCATGGAAACATCTTCCAGAAATAAGCAGGAGCTCGGAGAGAAACTTGGACTTCCTCTGGCCAAGGAACGACACAGCAGGGGCAGAGTGGCAGGACTGAGCCAAGTACACCCAGAAGCCTCACCAATGTGTGGCTTCCACACCTGCAGCACAGCGGGTGCACTACAGGTCACCACAGAGACAGCGGGGATGGAAGATCGGGAGAATCATTGTGACCCTTAACATCTTCCATTTGGAGCATTTCTGTTCATTATGCTTCTTAATAAATGTTTGCAGTACATATTCTCACTTATAAGTGGGAGCTAAATGATAAGAACTTATGAACACAAAGAAGGGGACAGCCAACACTGGGGTCTACTTGGTGGTGGAGGGTGGGAGGAGGGAGAGAGGCAGAAAAGATAACTATTGGGTGCTGGGCTTAATACCTGGGTGACAAAATAATCTGTACAACAAACCCCTGTGACACAAGTTCACCTATATAACAAACCTTCACATGTACTCCTGAACCTAAAATAGACGTTTTTTTAAAGAAAGGAAAAACATTGGTCCCATATTTCAGATATTTTAGAAGCAGTAGAATTGAGAAAATATCCCACTGATGAATTTTCCATCAAATTTATAACTTGAGTTAATTTATGAAAAAATGTCATAATTTAAATAATGATTAACATCTGTCTAGCACTTACTCCAAGCCAGGCACTGGTTTTTGTTGCTGTTGGTGGTGGTGGTGTTTTATTTAATCCTTACAATAGCCACATTTATAGATATGATTATCCCTCTTTTCTCCATGAGAAAAATGAGGCACGGAGAGTACCTTGTCTAAGGCCACACAGCTAGAAAGTGTCAAAACTGGGATTTGATATTTTGGGTGCAGATGCTTGGCCACCGTGTGATCCTGCCTGAAAAGCAGAGGTTTTAAGTAACAGGTTAACAAGGGTAAATGGTTTACTCGAAACTGAAATTATGGAAGCTAAAAAATCAAAAGCAGTGAATCAAAATTAGGTAGGAGTTACTCCAGGAAGGTTTCCTTGAGAAAATGGATTTGAAGTGGGGGAAGTTATAGAAACAGGTGCACAAAGATGCCTATAGCCTCCTGGTTTGTCAGAGCCTGGCAGGCAGGAAGACAGCATCTCTGCAACTATCAGGCCATCTTCATAGAAATTACCATTTTCCATTCTGTTTTGTTTATTTTTGTTTTGTTTTGTTTGCTTTTAAAACTGGCAAGAAACAAAATTCAGACTAATAGTCAATGATGGTAAGGGTGTAAGGAAATGGGTCCCCTATTGCCTGTGGCATTGTAGATTGGTACAACCCAGTTGAAATGTATTATGATTTGGCAATATATCTCAAGAGCTATAAAAATATCCAAGCTCTCTGAGCCAGCACTTTCGTTTCTAGGAGTCTACTCCTGGAAATGAAACACTCCTAGAACATGAAGGGGAAGGAACTATGTGCACAAGAAGGTTCATTGCACTGACATTTACAGGAACAAGGTAGTACAACTGGATAAATAAGCTTCTAACATTAGAGACATGTTAGGAAAACTGTGTTAACGTTCGTAACATTACTGTTTATTAAAATAATGATTATGAATACTAGGAGACAACATATAAAATGATAATGAGTGCTACAGTGTTAAATAATATGTACACAGAAATATCCATACATATGCTGATCCCCAGAGAAATCTATTTATTTCTGTTACCATTTTTTTTTCAGACACAGTCATGCTCTGTTGTCTAGGCTGGAGTGCAGAGGCACCATCTCAGCTCACCGCAACCTCTACATCCTGGGTTTAAGCAATTCTCATGCCTCAGCCTCCTGAGTAGCTGGGATTATAGGCACATGCCACCATGCCCAGCTAATTTTTTTGTATTTATAGTAGAGATGGGGTTTTGCCATGTTGGCCAGGCTGGTCTTGAACGCCTGACTTCAAGTGATCTACCAGCCTTAGCCTCTGATGTGGTCTGGCTCTGCGTTCCCACACAAATCTCATCTTGAATTGTACTCCCATAATTCCCACATGTTGTGGGAGGGACATGATGGGAGATAATTTTAATCATGGGGACGGTTTCCCCCATACTGTTCTCATGGTAGTGAGTAAGTCTCATGAGATCTGATAGGTTTATCAGAGGTTTCTGCTTTTGCAAATTCCTCATTTTCTCTTGCCACCACCATGTAAGAAGTGCCTTTCGCCACCTGCCATGATTCTGAGGCCTCCCCAGCCACGCGGAACTGTAAGTCCAATTAAACCTCTTTTTCCTCCCAGTCTCGGGTATGTCTTTATCAGCAGCATGAAAATGGACTAATACAGCCTTCCAAAGTGCTGGGATTACAGGCATGAGCCACCGCGCCTGGCACCATTTTTAAAAACAACTAGCAACCTAAGGAAAAACCTCGAAGGATATCCATCAAAATGCGAAGAATAATTATTATAAAGTAACAGCAACATCAGAGTCTTTATTCTTCTTTTGACAAATTTTCTGTTATATGCTTAAATTACTTTTTAGCAAACCAAAGCAGTGAAGAAGAGAACCCCCTTCTTATTGGCAGGCAACCCCACACTCACCGTGAACACTTTCTCTGGGGTCCCCTTAGCTCTCATGTTGGTGTCATGGACCTGCTTGAGAATCATCCAGGCTTCATCATGTTTTCCCATCTGGTGAAACCAAGGAAAGACACAGGAAAAATTCATTGCTGACTATGCCTTCTGTTCATTAGGGGTGGAAAATCCCACGAACTCAATGGGAATGTTGATACGAGCATTCCTACCAGGTCTGAGGCAATTGCATGTGGACTCATTACCATCTAGGACCTGTGAAAGACCAGGACAAGCTTCCATTCCCAGTCAATCTTACAAGGATAATAAGGTCGTGCTTTCAAGGTGTAAATGCTAGGTAGTATTATCATTATACACTCTGAGTAATTAATCACAGTTATTAGTTTCCTCACTGATGAGATAAGGCAAAGAAACGATGTGTTACAGGTTGAACTGTGTCCCCCCAAAAAAGATACGGTGAAGTCCTAATCCCCAGTACCACAGAGAGTGACTTTATTTGGAAATAGGGTTGTGGCAAGTGCAGCTAGCTAAATTAAGATGAGGACATTCTGGAGTGGGTGGAGCCCTGATTCAATAGAACAGCTGCCCTTATAGGAAGACACCCATATGGAGACACAGAGGCATGCAGGGAGGACGCCATGTGATGATGAAGGCCACGACTGGAGTGATGCAGCTGCGAGCCATGGAACAGTCAAAATTCTCGCAAACCACCAGAATCTGGAAGAGGCAAGGAAGGAGTCTCCCCTACAGTTTTCTGAGGGAGCATGACCTTGCTGCTGCTTTGATTTGGGACTTCAAGCCTCTGAAACTATGAGACAAATCTGTCTTTTTAAGTCACTCAGTTTGTGGCATTTTGCTACAGCAGCCCTAGGACACTCATATCCGACCAAGGGTGCAAAACTCACTGTTGCCTCCCTGTCTGCCTCCTGATCAAAGGGGTGAACAGGGACATTCAACATGGAGGATCACTCTGCAGATGGCTTAGGAAGGAGGCAGATAAGTGGACTCTGCAAATTGGGGATGGAAGAGCCTCAAGGTCCTGTTGCCCCTCTGCCTGCTCCGGTACTGTCTGACTTCTGCAAGCAGGAGGCTCCCCCGCTGTTGGAAGGCTCATGGGACTCATCTCTCAGGACACAGATGCACCTGTCTGGTGGCTAGGGACCCTGTGTAGCTAAGAGACCTGAAGGGCTTGGGAGCAGCAACAAGCTGTACCATAGCTCTCACTGCCAAACACAGAAAAACAGCAGCTCTAAAGAGCTTCCTTGCTTCCTTCCTTCCTTCCTTATTTATTTATTTATTTATTTATTCATTCATTCATTCATTCATTCATTTATTGAGACAGGGTCTCTCTTTATTACCCAGAGTGGAGTGCAGTGACACAACCATGGCTCTCTGCAGGCTTGATCTCTGGGGTCCAAGCAGTCCTCCCACCTCAGCCTTCAAGTAGCTGGGACCACAGGCATGCATGCAACAAATCGCTCAGCTCATTTTTTTTATTTTTGAAGAGATGAGGTTGCCCTATGTAGCCCAGGCTAAAAAACTTCCTAATCAGGACCTCGGGGGACAGTGGGTGCCGTGAGACAGCTCAGGAGCTGCCTTCCACCACTGCACAGTCTTGGGTAGGAGCTCCTGCTCTGGGCTCCACAAGCTCTTGAACCTTCCAGCATTTACAGTCAGTGAATCCATGACCTGCCACCATCACAGCAGGCAGGGTGCCAGATTTAATGATGAGTGAGGTCAGCCAACCTGGGGGAGTTTGCAATGTGTAAGCAGCAGAGGATGTGGGACTAGGGACTGAGAGAAGGAAGCGAGGCTGGATTCCGGTGGCTGTTTTGTCGCTCTCCCCCTAGTGGAAAAGCACTGACTCACCTCTAGCAGAAACCGTGGGCTCTCTGGCATGAACTTCAGGGCCACCATGGACACAGTGCAGGGCAGAGCACAGACGATGACAAACACTCTCCAGCTGTGGAAGTGGTAATTGGTCCCCATGCTGAAGCCCCAGCCTGCAAAGGAGCAGTCAGTCAAAGGATTTCTGGGACATGATCTTTTCCGCTAGAGAAGAGTGACTCTGAAGCCCTGGCTCATAAACTTCAGGGCACAAGATAATCACCCAGGGAGGTGGTTAAAATGCAGACTCCTCAGCTGTGCCTCCAAAGCTTCTGAGTGGTAAGTCTGGGATAGGAGCTGCATCTTGACAAATCTGCAAAATGATATTTCTCACATTGCAAATTTGTCAAAATCTGCATTCTGACAAATCCCCAGGTCCAGGCCTGGCCTGACATTTACAGAGCCTTGGATAAGAGTACAAACAGAAGCAATAGGCCATATCTCTATAGAATCATTGTATTTTTAAGATGGCAAATTGTTAAATGAAATATATTCTATCTGCCTGCCTTGACAAGCGAAAAGCTAGAAGTCTAGGCCCAGAATTTATACCCACATGTGCCACATCCCCTTTTCAATCCCCCAACCCCTCCTTCCAAGTAAGGGATCTCATGCAGACATGCGTGGACACACCATGCATGTCTGCCTGAGAATGGGCACTCCTGTCTTGATTTCTTGAGTCTACGGGAATTCCTGGGTCCTGAGCACCCACAGCATAATCTGGATGGAGATGGGGATGGGGGTCATGGCCTCAGAAATCCCTTGCCTCGCGGGAAGGGGTGCAGCCAGAGGAAGGCCAGAGCAGTGCCTCATACAGCCCAGGGCTTCTATTGGAGATCCCTCTTTCCAACGTCAAAGGGCAATGCCAGCTCCAGGTGATTCCAGTGCAAAGGGTTCAGGACCCCATTTTGAAAAACACTGCAAGTTGTTATAGTCTACACAATTTTTTTAAATGAGAGACTAAACTTCTACATTCAGAGGCATCCTATCATCATTGAAATGGGAAGATAACTAGCTCCTATTCAATCATCATTATTGAAAGCATTGCCAAAACTCATCTTCAGAAATTACATTGAAGCATTGTTTTGAATATCCTCATGGGTAGCAAACTTCCCTCTTTTAAGGAGTAAAGTGGAAAGAGCCTAGACTTTTGCAGTCACAGAGATCAGAGTTCTGGTCTGATCCCATGGAATCGCATTTGTGGGTTTTCGCAGCTGTAGAATACAGGTAATATCTCCATAGATTTGTCATGTGTGAACACTCCTAGCAACCCATCATATTTAACCTGCTTTGAGAGTACATTTGATCTTTTTTAGAACTAGCTCCATGACATTTAGTGCCAAGGATGTTGAATAAAATAGATAAATATCAGCAAAGATCAGCAGAAGAATTTAAAAAAAAATAGAGCCGAGATTATAAAATAGACTGGTTTTCTCATGCCATGAAGTATTTCTGAAGACAATGCAAATGGTATTTGTGAAAGACAAGACTATGTAAATAAATATATCAATTTATAAAGTTTAGAGGGCAATAGTTATTTTGATATGAAACTTCTATTTCATTTACTTAGAAATATAACATATGGCCAACTCCAGTGGCAAACAGCTTGCCTTGAATTTTTATTACTCCGTTGTGGTTCAACTTGTTCTACTCGCAGCAGACTCCTAACCAATTATCTGCTGTTCCTGCAGACATTTTCTACTCTATTTGTACAATTAAAAGACTAGGTAGAGGGAATCCCAGTTTGGAAATGTGGGACTGTGGTCCCTTGGACACCTTTGGCCACAGCAACTGAACACACACCTCATCCAATACACTCAATCAGAATCAAATCTCTTTTTGCACAGCTTGGTCTCTTATCATCTCACTGAGGCTTGTTCATTCATTTTAATTTTAATTTAAAAACCTCTTCTTTCTCCTGAGAGTAACATTAGAAAGAGGGAGATAAAACCATAGCAATATTTACACATTCTCAGCTCATGTGCAAAAACTATTCTGGCATCATTAGAAGTAAAGGTGATCAAAACCATACAGCAGTGAAACTCAGATGGATAACCAAGGAAGAGGGGCAGAAGCAGTTATGTTTATACAGTATTCTGCTTCAAAAAGATCTTTTTCTTTATTAGAATATGCACAAATTATACAAAATGCATTATTCCCTCACGCCTCTATGACTTTTATGGTGATTTCAGTAATCTGCATTTATCACATTCATTAGGCACATCTTCGGGGCCCTAAATTAAATAAAATTAAATGGCAAACTGCTTCCAAATATTTGGAACAATATTAATTTGGAGGAAGGGATTGTTCTGTTTGCTGATCTTCTAGCTTGCCCTACTTTTCTCTGTCAGGATTTCACAAACAGCTGGTAATGCTGACTACAATGGGAACTAATCTTCCATAATATATCCATTTTTTTCTGAGCTTTACCCATGAGTTCACAGGAAAACATTCTGAGCTTTGTAATTTTCTTTCTCAATGAGCCAGTCACTCAAATTCCTGGTGCCAAGACTTTCCCTTACTTCAGTTTTGCAAAATCAATTAAACAGATTACACAAGCTGTGCACACAAACATCAGTCTCTTCTCTAAAGTTACACTTGCATTTGTTAGAGGATTAATGCATTAGGCACATTGGAAAATACCATCAAATGTCTGGTTCACTGTGGACAAAACATCCGAGGCTTAAGGTAAATAATGGCTCTTGTTACACTGTGATTCTAGCCTACCATATTTCTAGGATGGATTTCCCCCAAGTGAACGCCTGTTTCAATTAAGCCTGATCATCCAGGAGGCTTCTATTTTAAAATGGAGTATAAAAGTAACAGATATCATACAGGCATACACACAGGGAAATGTCCTGTCCATTTGGGGTAAAATAATTTTTTAAATTTTTTATTTCCACAGGTTATTGGGGAAGAGGTGGTGTTTGGTTACATGAGTAAGTTCTTTAGTGGTGATTTGTGAGATTTTGGTGCACCCACCACCCAAGCAGTATACGCTGCACACAATTTTTAGTCTTTTATACCTTACCCCCTTCCCACCCTTTCCCCGAGTCCCGAAAGTCCATTGTGTCATTCTTACGCCTTTGCATCCTCATAGCTTAGCTCCTACGTATGAGTGAGAACTTACGATGTTTGGTTTTCCATTCCTGAGTTACTTCACTTAGAATAATAATCTCATTTGGGGTAAAGTATTTAACCACAAGCACTGCTGTCAGCCTGCAGTGGTCAGACAGTTACCATGGGGCCCCCCTCTGCCGTGGACATCCCATCTATGTTGGTCAACATGTCCCGAACCTGAATTCTTTTATTGCTTTCCTAGAAATCAGACACTTACACAGTAGTGTGTGCGTTTGCGTAAGTGTGTGTGTTTGTGAAGTGAAAAAAAGATGCAGTTTGTAGTGACTATTGTGGGTTGCTAGCTTCCCTCACAACATCCTCCTACCTTTTCTTTACCACTGTGTTGCACACCTGTGGTTTCGGTGGAACTGACCCTATCCCTAGCTCCAGGGATGGGGAAGGAAGTGGATCTAAACCCTTCTGGACCTGCATCCCCTGGTGTATAGTGGTTGGCTGAGGTGGACACATGACCAAGGCTGATCCAATCAGAGGGAAATCAAAGACCCTTTCTCATTGGTCGAGTGTGAGGTTGGGCTTTCCCCATGAAACAAGTACTCTGCAAATAGAAAGCCTCGTATTGCTAATGCTTCCAGGAGGGAAGTTAGCCTGAGTTCTAGAATTATCTTGGAATTTTTCTCAACATTCATTCCTCTGTGCACCCCAAGAATTGCCAAAGGTTTGGGCTGGCAGGTATATCTAGAGCTGCTTCTTTTTGTGTCCTTTCTCCCCTCCATTTTACAGGTGAGGGAACCCAGGCTGAAAAGATGGATTGACTTGTCCCATATCACACAGCACCACTATTTGGATTCAGCTTTTATTCAGATTTCAGTTGCTTCCCTCCATAAAAGGGTTTTCAATCACTTCATTTAAATGTGAAAATAGGCCAGGCACTGTGGGTCACATCTGTAATCCCAGCACTTTGGGAGGCTGAGGCGGGTGAATCACTTGAGGTTAGGCGTTGGAGACCAGCCTGGCCAACATGGTGAAACCCCGACTCTACTAAAAATACAAAAATTAGCTGGGTGCGGTGGCTCACATCTGTAATCCCAGCTACTTGGGTGACTGAGACACAAGTATTGTTTGAACCTGGGAGGCAGAGGTTGCAGTGAACTGAGATCATGCCACTGCACTCCAGGCTGGGTGATAGAGCGACACTCAGTCTCAGAAAAAAAAAAAAAGTGACAATAATCCCTTAGTATTCAAACATTTGGATCAGCTAACAGGGAAAATGATATTCTATCTAGAATTGTGAGGAAAAAAAGGAAAAAAGAGCAATGCCTCAAAACCATATAATCAACAGCATAGTACATGGGCAATTAAAGTGTGCATTTGAGTGAGGGATAAATTGCAGAAACTGATAGTAGCAGTAATACAATTTTGTATCTAAAATTATGGAGAACTAGAGTGACAGAATTGACTGGACCTGCATCCCCTGGTGTATAGTGGTTTATTTTACTATTCCTTTATTTTACTATTCTTTATTTCACTATTCCTGTTCATATTTATCCTGTTTCTGATATATTTCAACTCTTTATTTCACTATTCCTGTTCATATTTATCCTGTTTCTGATATAAAATCCAGTGGATTTTCAAGGGCTAGATATGGCAAAGACAACATGGTCTTCCCAAAACCACCTCCTCTACTTTGTGGGCACACAGCTAGATTGTTACCCAGTGTCCCTTGCAGGAGGGTGTGGGCATGTTACAGATCAGGGGCCACTGGAATGTGAGCAGAGATGGTGAGTGTGCTCCACTTCCTGGCCTTTAGCCAATCTACAACTGCCCAGTCTCTCTCCCCAAACCAGAGACCTTGTAAACTGTGTGTTGAAGATGACAGAATGACACAATGGAAGAAGTCTAAACTCCAGAATTATTGATGGAGTAGAGCCACCTGCAGATCAGAAATGCCAGCCGGACCTCGCATAAGGGAGAAGCTTTCACTATGTTAAAACACTGAGATTTCAGGGTTTATCAGTTTGTCAGGGTAATGTACCCAGTAACACCTTAACTAATATAGTAGGTACTGTCTAAACTAAAGCTTGTTCTTAAAAAGGTACACATGGAGCCTCCATAAGCCTCCATTAGCTCAGAAAGCACAGCAGAGAGGGTAATATTTAAAACAAGGCAATAAATAGGTGGTAAAGTGTCGGTCAGCTTCAGGGGCAACGGTCTGCTACCCCCTCGGGGTCTGAGGATTCTAAATCACTGCTAAACCTATACTCATAATCAGTGATTTACCAAAAATGATTTTGAATGATGATGAGAGTATTACTCAGTATACTCCAAAAGCAGAATCAAAGTCAAAATTGCTGCCTTCTCCCTACTTTGCTCTTGACGAAACCAGTAGTAAAAGTTGATGTTGCCAGGTCTCTGTCCAGAGAATACAGTGTTTACAATTATCCAGGAAAATAAAATTGTCCCGGCTGAAACCATGACCTTGTCTATAAGGGCTGCTGCACTTCCACAGTCAACCAAGAGTGACAGCAGGCACTAGGGTAGAAAGAGTACAAGCCTACCGCACCTGAGGGGACATCAGGACTCCAGCCCCCACTCCACCACATGCCAGGGACATGGTCTTGAGCAAGTCACTAACTTCTCTTGGCTTTTGTCACATACCTGTCATCTATAAAATGAGGTTACCAAAGCCTAACTTGCTCAGGGGGAGGAGGACTGGAGGAGATGAAAGTTGAAATTATTTCAAATAAAAGTAAGGAAACAAGAAAAGGAGAGAGAGAAGGAGACAGGGAAGAATGAAGGAAGGGAAGGAAGGAGGAAGAGAGGAAGGACAGGATATATTTTTCAAAAAAGACATGTGAATTGAAATTAACAATGTGTCTGCAATGTCAGAAGTTGTTAAGAAAGATCAAGGTCACACATGGGAACTGTGGGTGAGTACATGAAATAAGGCTGAGGATAGGAACTATTGTTTGGATACAGGAGCCATAGAAACAGGGACCCCTAGGCTGTTTTGAGCCATGGCTCACCATAGTGTGGAATGATGCTCCAGGCCATGGCAGATGCGTAGAGGCCCCCAGTCATCCAGAAGATGCCCAGCCAACTGAGGTGTTCTCCTCGCTTCTCCCGAGACAAGAATTCAGAAAAATAGGCAAAAACAATTGGCAGAGCACCCCCAATACTGCAGAGGGAAAAGTCCAGAGAGAAAGAATCAAGTCATACACTAAAAATGGTCATAGCAGAAACCAAGTTGCCTTTATCCCACCTTAGACTCTGTGGTGAAATGACCCAGTTAATTTGAGGGACCAGCCAGGTAGTTCCTCTCTACATGTGGGAAGCAGTCTTACATTATTTTGACGTTGTATGCTGACTTCAGAGGCTAATCCTAACCCTAACTCTTTCTAAGGTTCAACTTTAATATAGTATCCTGAAAGTCAAACAAAAACTCAATCAGTCCAAGGGTTTCTGGAGTTATCTCTCGGAGCTAGAGTACCAGAATGGATGGGCCATTGGTCTGGCAGGGTCCAGCTCCAGCTCCCTAAGAACATACCCGATGCCTGAGATGAGTCGGCAGAAGAGGAAGGCTCCATATCCCTGCACGAAGGAAGAGAGGGAGGCGAAGGAGGCATTGACAGCCAGAGACATGCTGAGGACTCGCTTCCTTCCCAGCTTATCAGCCAGGCCTCCCAGGATGAAGGCCCCCGCCATCATTCCCAAGTAGACTATCATCCCTGCAATGAGGGGAAGGAGGGGCGAGAATAGAGAGAAAAGACAAAAGATTAGATTCTATATAATGTTTATAAAATACAGTGTTCATTTTTACTTATCCTAGAATTTCTGTGTCATAGACACAAAATGGTGGAATGTGATATTTGTGGCAAATTGGAAGTACTATACAAATACGACTTTTTACAAATGTTATCTTAAAAATGGCCTTACCAGGTTTATACACATGTACACAGGCTAACGCAGATCAATCAAAACTGAGATAGCTGTTAAGACCACCCATTTAGGTGCATCATCTGCAGACAAGGGAAATGCTGTAATTTTTTAAGCAAGGAAAATGTTTGTGTTGCAAAAGCCCTCAACTGGTGGATTATGTTTAAGGAGAGAATTTCCAGGGTAAAGTGTGGCAAAGTGGATATGGGAAATGTTAGGAAGGAAGAACATGATAGAAGTGAAAAACAGCAATTGAAAGCAAGGCCAGCTATGTTATTACCACCCAAGAAGGACCTTTCTTCAAGCTACAACCAACGTCTAGGCTTAAGGAAATGTAGCATATTTGTATATGGTGTGAGATAGGGTCCAGTTTCACTCTTCTGCATGTAAAATCCAGTTTTCCCAATGCAACTTATGGAAGAGACTGTTTTTCCCCTATTGTGTGTTCTTGTCACTTTTGTTGTAAATCAATTGACCATAAATGTGTGAATTTATTTCTAAGCTCTCTATGCTGTTCCATTGGTCTATATGTCTGTGTTTATGCCAGTACCACTTTTTAAAAATTACTATAATTTTGTAGTATTTTTGAAAGCAAGTAGTGTGATGCCATCAACTTTGCTCCTTTAGCTCAAGACTGCTTTCCCTATCCAAATCTTTTGTGGTTCTATATGAATTTTAGGATTTTTTTTCTATGAAAAATGCCATTGGGAGTTTGATAGGGACTGCATTGAATCCGTAGATTACTTTGGGCAATGTAGATACTTTAACAATATTAATTCTTTCTATTCATAAACATGGGATATCTTTCCATCTATTTGTGTCTTCTTCTACTTCTTCGTCAATGTCTTACAGTTTTCAGTATAAAGACCTTTCATTTCTTTGGTTAAATTCATTCCTAAGTACTTTTTAATGTTATTGTAAATGAGATTGTTTCTTAGATTTTGTTTTCAGATACTTCATTGTTAGTATATAGAAACATTACTATTTTTTATGTTGGTTTCTTATTTTGCAACTTTACTGAATTTGTTTATTAGTTCTAACAATTTTTTGGTGACATCTTTAGGGTTTTCTACGTATAAGATGCCATCTGCAGAAACCATTTTACTTCTTCATTTCTGATTTGGATGCCTTTTATTTCCTTTTCTTGCCTAATTGCTCTGTGTTGAATAGAAGTGTCAAGAGTGAGCATTCTTGTCTTGCTGCTGATATTGGGGTAAAGCTTTCAGCTTTTCATTATTGATTATGATTGTCAGTTGTGAGCTTGTCATACACAGCCTTCTATACCTAATTTGTTGAGAATTTTTATCATGAAAAGATGCTGAATTTTTGTCAAATGCTTTTTCTGCATCTATTAAGATGATCATATGATTTTTATCCATTATTATGTTAATATGGTATATCACTTTTATTGATTTGCATATGTTTAAACATCTGTTCACGCCAGGCACAAATCTCACTTGATCGTGGTGTATGATCCTTTTAATGTGCTGCTGAATTTAATTTGCTAGTATTTTGTAGAAGATTATTGCATCTGTGTCCATCAGGAATATTGATCTGTAATTTTCTTTTCTTGTAGTGTTCTTCTCTGGCTTTGGTATCAGAGTCATGCTGGACTTGTAAAATGAGTTTGTAATATTCCTTCCCCTTCAATGTTCTGGAAGAGTTTGAGTAAGGTTGGCATTAATTATTCTTTAAATGTTTGGTAGAATTCAACAGTAAAGCCGGCAGGTCCTAGGCTTTTCTTTGTTGAGAGGTTTTTGGTTACTAATTCAATCTCTTTAGTCATTACTGGTTTGTTAAGATTTTCTATTTCTTCACAATTGAGTCTTGATGGGTTGCATGTTTCTAGGTATGAATGCATTTCTTCCAGATTACACAACTTGTTGTGTGTAACTTTTCATAATAGTATCCTGTGATCCTTCATATTTCTGTGGTATCAGTTGTAATGTCTTCTCTTTCATTTCTAATTTTATTTGAGCCTTCTTTTTCCTTAGTCTAGCTAAAAGTTTGTCAGTTTTGCTTATCTTTTCAAAAAACCAACTCATGCTTTAACTAGTACGCTTTGCTGCTCTTTATAGATAGCGTTGGTTAGATTCCTTCGCTCTACGTTAGTTCATTCTTTCTTCATCTGCTCACCCTCAGCATTGCTTGCCAAGTGGGGAATGGTTCCATCCTTTCAAGGAGATAAACAATAAAAATGTAAGATTATCTCTGAGTGAGAAAAAAGGTGCTCAATAAAGATATCTGTCAGGTATTATTAAAACCCAGAAGAAGAGCAAACCTTGGATATAATTCATTCAATGTGGGAAGGCTTCCAAGAGAAAGACATTGAGCTGTTCTTGAAAGACAAACAGAATTCAGTCTGATTTCCGTTTGGTGACTGAGGCAAAAAGAAAGTCTGACATGTTTGGGCAACTTCTTGTAGGTGGCCTAGCATGAGTACAGCATAGTTCATGTAGGGGAACTTGATGAGAGTTCAGGCTAAAGGGTAGGACAGAAGCCAGATTATAAACGTGTGTGTGTGTGTGTGTGTGTGTGTGTGAAAATGTAGATGTATGGATGCATGCATGTGTGATTGTGTGTGTGCACATGGGTGTTTGCATGTATGTGTATAGGCCCATAAATTGAAAGCAGGGAGAGCAAAAAGAGACTTAGAGGAGTGGTCCAGAGATTTGCTGAGAGCTAGTCTCTATACCCCATACCCTGATTCCACCCTAGAGAAAAACACTAGCATCCAATAAAAGTCTGTTTTTTCTTTTACTTCAATAAAGCTATCTTCAGCACTTCTCAAACTTTGCTGTGCACATAAATCATCTGGGGATCTTGTCAAAATCATATTCTGATACAGCAGGCTCGAGAATGGGCCCTGAGATTCTGCATCTCTAACAAGCTGCCAGCTGAGACCAGTGCTGCTGGTCTGGGGACCACATTTTGCGTAGCAAGAGGCTAGAGCACATCTGTCCTCCTATAAACAGTAAACAGTGATGAGAATCCAGGCCTTAGAACCCAAAGATCTCATTCACTAGTTGTACAATTCGGGAGCAAAACCTCTCACTTTCTGAGGGTATTAATCACCTCATTTATAAACTGATTACTGAACTAGAAATGATCTCCAAGTTGCCTTCCCATTCATTAATTTTACATTAATTTTTTAAAAATGTAAATAATGAAAGATGAAGTACTGTGGATTTCCCAGGAAGAAGAGATTCAGATTAAAAACATAAACTCAGACACAAATGTTTGATTAGACTACTTAAGGCCATACAAGGCATCTTTATGACATTGTACACATGGATCAAAATATCACAGGTGCTCCAAAATATGTACAACTATGATAAATCAATTTAAAAAGAATCAAATAACAATAATAAAGATCTCATTAACAAAAAAGTGGCTTCTAGCCTACCAGTTTGCAATCTTAGCAATGAACACTGTGCAGCTATGAGGTTATTGTCTCTTAGCTCCAAAGCCACCCTTCTAGACCTTACTTAGTCCACAAATTCCAGCCACTCTCTGCTAGGCTCTGCCAATAGAGGGCGCTAGAGGGACGCTTCAAGGCTGGGGAAGGAAGAAAGGACCTGTCCTTCCTGTTCCTGTAGTTTCACCCTGACTGCCGCAATTCCTTTCCAGACAGCAGCTGCATCCAATTAGCAGAAGCCACATTGCACTTCATTCTCCTCTCCAACACCAGCAACTGCCAGCCAGGGCCTCTCTTCAGAGAGCTGAGTTGCAGCTTCATGGAACCCCTTTTCAAGATTCTAAGTTATAATCATTCCAATCTCTTTCCTTTATTCTCCAAGCCCTAGGGGAGGCAGCTTCTCCCTGCATGTACTACCTCAGTGATACTTTTCAAAAGCATTTCAACCCACCCTGTTAATAATTTTTACATTAAAATCTCTCTTTTCAAATAACTGGTATGATTTCTATCTCCTGACTATCCCATGACTGATCTAGACACCTAGAGAAATTGAAAAACTTTAGAAGTCAGATGTTGAATTCAACTCCTTAGTTTTACCAGACGAGGAGGCTGAGCCCCAGAAAGGGTCAATAACTTGCCCAGAACCTCAATGTTGGCCGAAGACCTGCTGGCACTGCATTTCTGGTCTCCTGGTTCCAGGCCTGGTGCTTTCACTACTAAACCTCACTGTCCAAGGCCATGGAGGTACCAGAGAGAATAAGAAGAGCTTTTCAAATGCTGTCTTTGAAGTCTAGGAAAAGGAAGAATGAAGGAAAAATGAGTCTATCACCAGGGAAGGGAAATACAAAATTAACAACGTCTCTGGAATGGTTATGTTATTAGATTCATTTAAAATCTGTCTTTAGCAAAAGAAATTTTAAAAATACATTTGGAAAATTAGAGTGCAGTGGAGTTATCAAAAATTACTTTTGTGTGAAGCAGATAAGGAACTAGTTAGAAAGCTAGAAATTCAATCATCCTTCAATTTCACTCAACAAGCTCAGTGGCATATTGGGGAAATGACCCTAATATACTGAGATTTTTGAGGAAATTGAAAACCAGGATTGCTACTTGCAGAGTAGAGGAGGAGGAGGAGGAGAAGAAGGAGATTGAAAGAAGGAGGGATGTGGTGGAGTGGAAGAGACTTTTAATTGGTGGTAACACAACAAAGGAAACAGAATACCCTCCTTGGAAGAGGGAGGAGCCTGCAGTGACAGACACCAGGCAAGAAAGATCCTAATTCTGAGACTGAGACATCTGGGCCATGGTCCTGGCTCCATGATTACCATGCATGACTGTGGGCTGCCCATTCAGCCTCTCTGACCATTATCACATCTTTGTAAAATTCAGTGCTCATCTTCACAGTTGTTAGGATTATATAGGTGAGTGGATTTAAAGTATCTAGCAAAATGCCTGGCACCAAAGTAAATGCACAATTAATAAAAGCTGCTATTAATGTTATTAGCAGTACAACTTAAAATTGGGACCCTGGAAAGTCACAGGATTAGAAAAATAAAAATAAGATGGTGATATTTTAAAAACAAGTCAATCATATACTAAAGGAATATGAGGAAAGAGGATACAGAATAGCAGAGGAAACTTATTTTTAGTAGTATGCCCTTTAAATGCACCTCCCTCTCTCCTTACCTGGAGAAGGAGCCAGGTTCCAATAAAAAGCTTTTTTGAAAATATTTTTGAAGTTTCCTCTAACAAGACTTTGAAGGGGGGGATTTTTTTTTTTTTTTCTAACTCATATTTCTTCAGTTCCCACATTAAATGTTATCTCCTTAGAAAGGCATCCCTGATGTTCCAAACTAAGGCTCCACCAACTTTTTCTATAAAGGGATAGAGCATAGATGTTTTACTTGTAAAATGTACTTTGCCAATCTTCTATGGTCTCTGTCACATCATATTATTATTCCTAAGTTTACAACCCTTTAAGAATGTAAAAAAAAATAAAGACAAAAATAAAATAGGTCACAGGTTTGTAGGCCATAGTTTGTTGGTTCCTGTTCCAAATTTCAGTTGCCCCTCATAGTCTTTTGGCAGTGTACCATTGCTTTTCCTTTGTATCACATGTCTCTATTTGATATTGTATATTTATTTGTTTGATATTTGCCAAACTCCTGTGACTGTAAACTCCTGGAGGAAGGGACCATGTTGATTTTGCTTGAGCAGCGTTCGCCACTGTTTCTCTAGCACAGAGGTGTACACGTAGTAGGTACTCCACTAATCTTTGTTCAACAAATAAAATAATATAAAAGTAATTCCTATTCACCCTAAGAAAATCTGAAGAATATCCCCCAAAATGTATAAAAGGTAGAGCAAAAATCTATTCATCATACCACCACTCAGAGACAGCTGTTTTTAGCAGCCTTTATTTTTGTATTTGTATCCATATGTGTATAACTACATACTGTATTTACATGATAGAAACCTTTTTCTGTTGAAAGCTTCATAGTCTAGCTTTTCACTTAATAAACAACTCAGCAAAGAATATTTTTTGCATGTCTTTGTTGGTGTTTCTAGTTATTTGTTCAGAATAGATTCCAAGAAATTGAATCATGAGATCGAAGGAGATCAACAAGTTTGTGGCTCTTGAGACACAACGCCAAATATCCTTCCAGAGAGCTGGCAGATATCAGAAACCTCTTTCCAGCTTTAGAGATGCTTTTCACACCGACAGAGTATTTCCTCTCCACACCAGAGGCAGCAGGATAAGATATACTATCAGACCGCACTGGCTTACCATGGTGACATGAAAGCAGAGGTCCTGGCGTGGGTGAGTTTCTTTATTTAGCAATTAACCAAAGAAAAAGAAGCCACTTCTAACCTTTTTCTTGCTTGAATATGTAGAAATTAAATGCATTCATTATCCTGAGAGGATTATGAGCTTCTTTTTCCTGCAGCGACTCATATATTTATTTGACTGTATGCATATGCTTCACAGGGATAAAAATCAGCATCTTCCAACTAAACCATCTCCATTCCCTCTATAATAACATCTCTAAAAAGTAATTCCTGTCATTTCCATTCCATTTATTTATTACTCAACCAAATATACCCCCCTTGGAGGGTAATATTCTCTTGGACTAGCGCGTGGGATTCACAGTCCCTCAAAGTGGTAAATGTGATAAATGTTTTAACATATATGGGAATCCCACAAAGAACTCTCGCTTTGGTATTAAATCATGGAGGAACATCAGAGTATCTATTTGCACATCCTATGAAATAAGATGCATTGGGTAAGTCAGTCGGGTGCTTTGTTTATGTGGCATCTGGATGCTCGGAAACTTCTGGATGAGTAAACACTTTATTTTGGGTCAAAAAGGTTTGGCTTGAACACACCATCTAGTGGAAACCAATCTAGAATCACCATGTTCAACTTTTCTAGTCTTTTATGGGTCCAGTAAACTCAAGTGAATGAATCTTCAGAAGTGGGTTAACTTGTCCATTCTCTTGGTAGTTGGAACTGTTTCCTAAATGTCACATAAGATATTTGGATACAAATGTGTAGAGGAGAAATGAAGGGACAAAAGAATTAGTATTTGTTGATCTCCTGCCATATGTAAGATAGTATGATAGGTCACATGTATAATAATTTCAATTTGTCATTCCAACCTTGTGAGGGAGGTATTAATGGCTTCATTTAACAGATGAAGAAACTGAGGTTAAGAGATTTCCTCTCTGACCACAATTATTAAAGGGTAAGTAAACTTTCCCAATATCTGATGAAAGAACCTAGGATTATAGTTGAGTGAGTCACTAATGCCCCAAATTATGACATAGCCTATGAAGAAAGATATACCAATGCTCTTCAAGGACAGCAGGGTTGGGGTGAGGCATTTGTCACTCTGAGGATGCAACATTCTCACTCGCCCTGGCCCCTCAGCTCAGGGCAAGCCACAGCACAGGAGAAGAGCAAAACCACCCCTCCTGGAAGTTCTAGATTCTGAATGTGTCTAATAGGCCCAGAGGTAAGGGTCTATAGGCAGATCGGAGAGTCTGAGAGGCAGAAGCCCCTTGCTTCAGCAACATTGTGTAAGGACAGAGCCTTAAATCAGGAAGAGGTTCTCTCTCCAACTATATGTAGGAGAAACTGAAGACTTTGCCTGGCAGCCTAGAGACTTTATCATCATAGGAGATGGATAGCCAAGATGAAACCATGAGACAACATTCTGGGCCAAGCAGTGAGCAATGAGGAGACCCAGACCTCAGGGTCCTGGCTGTGTCTTTGGTGAGTAGAGACATATCCACAGCCACAGTGGAAGCAGCTGCAACAGAAAGGATTTAAGACATCAGGGAGGTTTCTGACTGGGGCTCACCCTAGCCTTGGGGCAAAGGAGTTATCTGTCACTTTCCTTAATCTTCTCTCAAGCTAAAAAGAAGAGACATTAAGAAAGATTCCCTGAGGATATTGCAAGAACACTGAAATTGCCTTGTTTGCATACCACTATACTAGAGATGTTTCAGAAAAGCCGCTTCCCTTTTGGTACCTCCTATCCAGAATGACTCCAGGTAAGACAGGTGACAGGAGGTATCATCTGGGACAGTGGAGGTATGACACCTCTGATAGCTCTCCTGGGCACTGTGGGCATCTCAAATAGGATCATAACCCAATGAGGCTCAGTGATGCCTCTGCCATTTCACTTAAGACCAAGTTGTGGTCATTTCTAGAGGGTGGAATATTGTGTCTGATGAGATACAGGAGTAGTCCAGGGGTCTCATAAGAGGGCAAAAGCAGAAGCCAACAGGGCCCAGGCAGGTTATACAAATGGGTGATACTTCCAGGCATCCCTAATAGGAAGCGTGGTGACTGAGGAATACATGTCCATCTAAAGGGAGCAGCCACTACCTAACTTCAGCCAACTGCTACATTACAGAAGATAGACCCTATTCCTATGGTTTCAAAAAGAACCAGAAATCTAGATTGCTAAATAAAATCTCTGAGTTTTAAAACACTACTAGCCAAACAGTAGTCTCACCTACTATTTGAGAACCCTGTGTGACAGAGATTTGTGCAGGCTTGAATAGTATGTTTAGAAAATGAGTATTCATATTAAAAAAAAACAAAAAAACAGGCAACTCCGGGGTCAAATCTCTTAATCCCATGACAGTTACTGTTAATCGGCTATTGACCCTTTTATCAAGTATTGAGCAACCCCTGGATACTGATGTCCTATGCTCTCTCCCACTTCAGAGTCTTCACACTGCTCTTTCCTCTATCTAGAATGTTCTTTGTTCACATCTTTGCATGGCTGGCTGCTTCTCATATTTCAGACGAAATCTTAGAGGCCTTCACTGACCATCCATCCTCAACAGCCTCTCCCTCCAGCAGGTGGAATCGTAAAGACTAGTTAGCAGGCCACCACATGTGTTTCAAGTGAATGACACTGATGACTTGGACAAGGTGGGTAGGTAGAGGAAAGTGGTAAGAAGTGGCTGGATTCTGGGTGCATTTTAAAGGTAGTGTCCAGAGGAAGGGTGGTAATGAAAGCAGACAATGAACATGATCCCTGAAGAAGTGAGTGGCAATACACAAGAAATTCAAGGACTGAGCACTGAGACATTCCAACATTTAAAGGCCAGGAAGATGAAGAGAGACCAGTGATGGAGAACAAGAAGGAGCAGCCAATGGGCAGCTGAAAAACAATGAGACAGAGGTAGCTTAGATGTCCAATAAAGAAAGTGCATCAAGAAGGAGAGAGTGGTCAATAGTTGCAGTTGCTGTGAATAGGTGAATAAGCTGAGGATGAGAGCTGACTGCTGAACTGAGCAAGTGAGGCGAGGAGTGATCTAGACAAGAACAGGTTTCTGAAGAGGGGAGGATTAACTCCTGCTTAAAGATGCAACGTCCTCACTCATTCATCCTACTGAAAGAGGGTTCAAGTGAGAAGGGGAAGTGAGGAACTGGGTTCAGTGAATTTTACCAGAAAGGGAATAGAAAAGACATATATGGGATCAAGACTGAAGAAATGTGTGGTGTGCTGGTGGGAATGATTCCATAGAGAGAAAAATATTGATGAAGAGGAGTTGCAAAATGATGAGGAAAGGCCGGGCGCCGTGGCTCAAGCCTGTAATCCCAGCACTTTGGGAGGCCGAGACGGGCGGATCACGAGGTCAGCAGATCGAGACCATCCTGGCTAACATGGTGAAACCCCGTCTCTACTAAAAAATACAAAAATCTAGCCGGGCGAGGTGGCGGGCGCCTGTAGTCCCAGCTACTCCGGAGGCTGAGGCAGGAGAATGGCGTGAACCCAGGAGGCGGAGCTTGCAGTGAGCTGAGATCCGGCCACTGCACTCCAGCCTGGGCGACAGAGCAAGACTCCGTCTCAAAAAAAAAAAATGATGAGGAAAAGGACTGCAAAAGTGATGTTCTGGGGAGGTGAGAGGGGATGGGATACAGGGAGACCAGTGAGCCTTACAGCTCCTCCACGGTTACAAGAATACGGGGTCAGCACAGTGGCAGCGAGGAAGGTAGGTGTGATAGCAGGAGCTGTGGAAGTTCTTCTCTGGTTGCTTCTGTTGTTCTAAGTTCAGGAGGAACTGAGTTTATTAATCTGAGAGTGAAGATGAGAAAGAGATGTTGGAAATTGGAAAATAGTAGATAAGACACAAAATAGCTATTGATGAGAGAGTGAAGGGATGAGGGAAATGAAGGATGATGACTGGCAGCACAGAGGATCCTCTGGAGGCTCTGGATCATGAATTTAGTGAGGCCAGTGGGCAACATTGTATGTTCTGTGTTCCTGACCACCCATATGCAGCAACAGGGTTTAGGGACAGACGGAAGAAAAGTTGGATGCAACCAGGGGTGGGGAACATAGCAGAGTAAGAGAGGTGCAAGGAAGCTGGTGATGTGCACAGGAAGTGACTGTGATTATGGACACGGACATTAAGCTCAGTGAGGAATGTGGTGAGAACAAGGGGGTAATAAGAGATTAAAAGGCTAAAGATTGGAGAGGACTTTAAGGAAATGAGACCAGGATAATGGAAATCACTTATTAAAATCTCCAAGGACAATAATAGAAATATGGTTGGAATGTGACAGTGATGAACCTGGAACTAAAATTCTCCAGGAATGAGAACACATGGCCCAGGGGTCAGTGGATGACTGCAACCAGAATGTGTAGTAAGTGATAGTCTCTGATGACAAGAGATTCGAATATGAGATCTTTTAGTGAGGAGAGAGGGAGAGTGGCCTGGAAATGTCCAAGGGGAGCAAGAAAGAGCAATGGTACAAGAGTGGAGGCTGTAATGGGGCAAAGAGCACCCATCTAAGGCTGCAGGGCTAATTAACATCCTCAGAGGAGAAGGGGGAAACATAGGGGAATGGAGGCATGTACAGTGCCATAGGGGAATGCAAATGTGGGTGGTAAGGGGTGTCCTGGCAGACGTGAACCTCTCACGGTGATTGACATACGGGGATAAAGAGCATAATGAAATTAGTCCTGATCTTGGTAGCAAGGCTGGTAGTACTCGGGAGAAAAAAATGCTGGGAAGCCTACCAAGAATACATTGAATTCTAGAATCTTCTTACTCCTGGCAGTGGAAAAATGGAGGTCAGAGAGAGCCATCTAGTTTTTTGTTTTGTTTTGTTTTGTTTTTTGGCTTTTTCTTTACTAAAATGTTGGCTCCATGATGGGACAGGAGGGACTTACACCTCTTGTTCATCAGTAAACAAGCCCGTGAGTAAGTTGACTCTTTTAAGGAGCTATTGAATAAAGTGAAAAATTAAAAATATACAAATACAAGCTCATATTTACTGGATCCTTACTGTGTGCCAGGACTGTGCTGAGTCTTTTATGTGCTTTATCTTATTTAATCCTCACAATGCTTCTGAAGGCAGGTACTAATATATTTTAATCTCAGATTAAGAAACCAAGGTTAGGGAGGTTAAGTGACTTGTGTAAGATGATAGGGTTAGTGATGTAGCCAAGATATGAAGTCAAACAGCCTACCTTTAAAAACCTTATGCCTGCCGGGCGCGGTGGCTCAAGCCTGTAATCCCAGCACTTTGGGAGGCCGAGACGGGCGGATCACAAGGTCAGGAGATCGAGACCATCCTGGCTAACACGGTGAAACCCCGTCTCTACTAAAAAATACAAAAAACTAGCTGGGCGACGTGGCGGGCGCCTGTAGTCCCAGATACTCGGGAGGCTGAGGCAGGAGAATGGCGTAAAACCCGGGAGGCGGAGCTTGCAGTGAGCTGAGATCCGGCCACTGCACTCCAGCCTGGGCAGCAGAGCGAGACTCCGTCTCAAAAAATAAAAAATAAAAAAAATAAAAAAATAAAAATAAAAAATAAAAAACCTTATGCCTGTGATAGACTCTGTTGGTCACGTTCCCAACAGCCTTTATCCCTCTTCTTCCTTGCTAAGGGAACCCTGGCTTTTGTTCACGTATTAAATGTGTTCAGAGAGATCGCCTCCCAAGACACACTCAACCCTAGGGGATCAATCATAGTTCATTTAAGATGGTCATCTTCATCCACTTCTTCTTGCCAGTGATTAATCCAGGCAAGCCATAAGACTTGGTGGACACCTGTCAGATGATTGGAAAGTCATTATTGGGGGACATAGAGCTTAGAGCTATGGTGGCCATCTTGTGACCTCAAGGGAACGTAAAGAGAATCGCAGACATGCCAACCTCATGCCCTGACATCAGTGAGTCATCGAACCAACTCTGGTACCACCTACTTTGAAAATTCTTGGTCAATAAATAATGAGTATCTTCATGATTCAAAGCTATTGTTACCAGAAGCCAAATGCACCCTATATACATGCTGCCTCCTAAAAAAGAAACCATACTAATGAAAGATTATCTGATTGGTTTAAATAGTCATCACTTACGAGCAAACAGCAAGACAACTTGGCAGAGGGGAAAGAATTCTGTGCCAATAGTCAGGAGTCCCAGATTCTGATCTAAGAGTATGTGACCTTGACCAAGACACTGTCTCCTTGGGGCTCAGTTTCTTCAAGTCAGAAACAGAGGGCATGCTAGGAGGTCTCCTTCCTCTCTTTCACTTCTAATATTAAATGGTACTATAATTTTGTAATTCATGCCTTATACCTTATAATCTGTTATCATGTCTCCTTTCAAGGACAAGACTCTCCTTTCTAGGACCCACAGAGAGGTGAGGCAGAGAGAACAAGGCAAGGACAAAACTTCTTTGGACTATTTTCTGCACATCCCCAGCAGAGATTGATGAATGCCTCTGAGTCAGCAAAATCTCCAGTGGTGAAACAGAAAGCGTACACTCCGCACATTCAGGCAGCCCAGGCCAGCTCACACGGAGAAGAGGATGTTCACATCCAGCCTGTTCAGTGGACCCCATGGGGCATGTCAAAGGCTATTACATTTCCAGAACCTTCTATCACACCCCCTTTCTTCCATCCCTGCTAAAATTTGTGACTTTCCAGCTTTCTTCTCTGAAATTAAAATAAATCCTTTGCAAAGTGAAATCAGTTCATCTGAGCTAGTGCTGGTTAAGATTTACAAAATAAAGAGGAAGTTTACACCCACCAGCCTCAAAGAGTCATTTTAGCCGGCAGTCATTAGCTCCACCGAGGACCCTAGTGTTCTCTGTCTGATAGTGTTGCTGGTGGAAGGGATGCAGAAAATTCTTTGTGCTCTGTTGCTCTGCTCCATACTTAGTGACGGATCATCTCTTGGGCCCCTGACACAAAGGATGGCAATGTCACCACTCAGCTCTCTGGCAGCCTATTCTAGGCTGACAGTCTAGCCTCAGGGATCACTGCAGACCCCTGTAGTTTCCCCTTCCAATGAAATCAGCACCCAGCCTTTTATACCCGCTAGCTAGGACACAAACAACATCCCTCTCTCACCTACGGAGATGGGCTGGTACTGACTCCAGCACCCTAATACAGGCCAATGCCTACTTCACACTTGCATCTTATTGAAGTCATGCATTTTGCATAAAAGTTGTTTAAGGTTTTATGTGTAATGCACACCTGGAAAAGTCTTCCAGGGATGGGACAGCAAGGTAAAGGAGAAGCAACAGACTTTGAAGTCAGATATAACTGGACTTTTCAAATCCTAGATCTGTCACTGACTAGTTTCTATAAGTTACTTTACCCTCTTAGAGCCTAGGTTTTCTCATCTGTTAAACAGTGAAAATGATATTTGCCTTGCAGGTCATTATAAAGGTTAGAAATGGTATAAGATAAGATACCTAGAACAGAATGGATGCAAAGAAAGAGCTTATCAAATTGTAACTCTTGGTAGTGGTGGTAGTGGTATAATTATTATAATTTGCTTTTAAATTAGAAAAAAAGTAACACGGTATACAAGACAGTGGGAAATAATTGATTTATTCATATCAGTTTATTTTGCTTTCTATGAAGAAGTCTGTATGGGAGACAATAAGCCTTTCAACTTCATTAATATAAAGGAACCCATAGTGACAATGAGTGGCAACACGGGATAGGAAAATCACATTAGGAACTGGAGTCCAGCACTCATCCCTTAAGGTCTCTGAGCAACACTTCCCTCATTGCATAAATACAGACTATCACTCTGCTCATCTCACAGAGTCATTTAAAGATCAAATAAGAGTGATTAGGAAAACCACTGAAAATCTATAAAGCACTGTACAAGATTTTTAACGCAGTTCCATTTTCCATGCTACCCAAGATATGTGCAAATATTTCAAACATCATCACAAATACATGATGGAAGCCACGTGGGGATAGTTCCTACTTTTTATATAGCACGATAAGCAAAAACCCTGACATCTCAGCAGCTCCTACTGATACATAGTCTTTGCATAAACTACCTGGTTCCCTACTCTGGCTGCACAATAGTATCACTAGGGAGCTATTAAAAAATGTATATGCCCATGACTCATCCATAAACATTCTGGCTTAATTATTCTAGAGCAAAGCCTATGGTTTTTGTCAGCAGCTCCTCAGGTGATTCTATTGGGCAGTCAGGATTAAGGACATTAATCCAGTGCAGTGGTTGTCATCTGGAAGTGATTTTGCCCCCCAGGGGACATTTAGCAATATCTGGAGTCATTTTTGGTTGTCACAACTAGGAGCAGGGTGCTACAGGCATCTAGTGAGTAGAGGCCAGGAATGCTGCTAAGCATCCTACAATGCAAAGGATAGCCCCTCAGAACATGGAATTGACCGGCCCAACATGTCAATAGAGCATGACTTTGAGAGGGGCCACACAGAGGACTCATTCTAAAGAAAGTCACTAACTGACCATACTGCGCAAAAACAGCTCAGCAAAATTTCTGGTCTCACATGCTCTCCAGAACCTTGTCATTTCCTCCATTAGAAGATGGAGTCTAATTCTTCTCTTCTTGAAATTGAATTGGTCTTTATTACTATCTCAACAAATAGAATTCAAGGAAATAACATGCTTGACTTCTGAGGCAAAGTCACGAAAGGCTTCTGCTTGTCTTTCTCTCTCAAGATCTCTTTCCAAGATCTGCCCCTTTGGAAGCCCTAAGCCAACAGGTAAAAAAATCCAGCTACCCTGGAGCTGCCATGTTGGAAAGATCACATTTAGAGATCATATGGAGATGGAGAGAGATGTTCAAAAGAAGCCCCAGCCATCTGTGTCTTCCAGTCTGGGTACCAGATATTTGTGTAGGTGAGCCCTCCAATGATTCTAGCTCCCACCTTCCAGCTGCCCCAGGCAGTGTCAAGGTGGACAGGGGCCAGGTGTCTGCTCAGACTGCAGATTTATAAGCAAAGTAAATGGCATGGTGGTTTTGGTTCTATGGGGAGTATATGTTTGTTTGCTTGTTTGATATGCAATAATAGATAACCAGAATAAAGGACCTCATGATTCTATAAAAGATCCATCTCGAAACCCTCTTCATTGGGCCACCAAGGTCAAAAGCTTACATATACTTGTACAGGGAATGAGCTTTATATATTTCCAGCCCACGCCCAACTCTGCAACTTCCACCTCCATTCTCAGTAAATATGCCAGTTTACTTAAGAATTCCTCCCATTCATTTCTGTTGTGCTTTCTGTGGTCTGGAAGATCATATTTTCCAACATGTGGGTCAAGGGTCTTCTCAGACTTTTTTATTCTTGGCGAAGTTTTCCATTGTGGGAGCAAATATAAGTATAAATATAGGTGAATCAACATAAATAAATAAATAACATATTTTTATTCTGATAATTAGCAAATTGGTAGTTACTAAACATCTTTCATTTACTAGGTCTTCCAGAAGGGTGCACTTAACTGTGGAGGAAAAACAACTCATTAAAGTCTTTGAAGGCGACATTGCCAAGGGAGATATTCTGCAGGCAAAGTGAACAGAATGTCCTGAGACATCCTTGCTCTAATCAATATTGAAACAACTGAGAAGCTAAAACATCAGGTTTTGCCATTGGATCAGGGGAGCAAGATGAGTACTGACTAAGTATCTACTGTGTGCAGATCCTAGGCAGAGTAGTTACGGCAGAGAGCAGGAGGAATTTCATTTAATTTTCCCAGCATCCTTGGGAGCTAAGAACCATCCTCTACTGCCCTGTCTTTTCTCTCTCTTTCTGTCTCTCTCTCCCCCTCTCTTTCTCTGCTTCTCCCTCTCTTTCCAGACATTGCTCTTTATTCCCAATAAAACTAAAATCTACACAAGCTCCACGTATCTTTGATTCAATCTTGATCAAAATCCAAGTAATAACTCAGAAACCATAAGTTTTAACAAGGAGTTAATAATTTAAAGTTGTTGACACAGTTGCTTTCGTAGTGGGTGGTAGGCTCTCTCCTTTGATGTTGGAATAAGCTAAAAGGCACAAAAAAACACAGCAGTAGACAAGTGGGGAAAGCGTCACTTTCAAAGCTAAATCCACACTGAATCTGTATCTCACATGATAAAATGAGTACTTTGTGTGCAAGACGCTCTCTTCGAGAGATTCTTTTTTAACTCCAGTGGTTTAATTGTGAAATTGCTCTGAATCTTGAGAGTACGGAGCTTGCTTTTCAGTTGGCTGGCTAGGTGGTTGGTTGGCTGATTGTAGAAAAATTTATTTCTATCCACTGTGTGTTAGTTACAGAAAAGTGAATTTACTCATAAGCTTTGTAATAGTCAACCCTTAGACTATGAATTCACTGACTGTATTATAATAAACACAACCCGCTGTGTAAAAATGTAAATCTCTTGACGTTAAGAAGGGTTTTCTTCCTTGCATAAATTGTACAAGAAAATAATGGTGCTTATAGCAGAAATGTTTTTAAGGCCTACATAAAAACCCCAATTTTTCAAAACACTCAAATGGCTTCTACTATTACCTCTAAAGATTAGTTTAGGAATTGCATATTTCTTACTCCAATAACATTCTATGGGTTCTCCCACCTCCAGTCTCTCTTCTCGATGATCCTTTCTTCACCAGTGTGGCGATTCTGCCAGTTGCTGAGGATGTCTGTTCTAATTATGCGTTCCTGAACTGGAGAAATAACCACAGAACAAGTTTGGGGACCCACTGTGAGATGGACCTGAGCTAAAACTCCATTGATACCTGACCACCATAAGCTCCTACTCTGACTGATGGGCCACAGTGACGTTTTCAGTCTCTTGGAATTAGTGGCAGTTCAGAGCAAGTATTTTCAAAAAGTCTGACTATTTTCCTTTCCCTAATGCACAGTCACCTAGTAAAAGCTCACAGGTCTCTTTGGGGAACACTGGGAGAAAGATTAATGGTATAAATTTCTGGCAGTGTACTGGGGTCCCTCCTCAAGGAGATTCAGCCTCCCTTTCATTAAAGGGGTTCTGGGTCTGTAAACTAGCTCAAGTCTGGGAATTGACCAAGAAGCCATGATGCTCTGTTTCTATATTTCATTAGACTTCTGTTCACTTGACCTGGAACTTTACTCTTACACAGATCAAGTAAGAGTTTAGTAGGCTTCCTTTTTATTTCATTTCTAAAAATGCCACAATTAAGCCAGTACCATAGGTCTACACAGTCAAACTGTTCTGATTTCTGCTTTGCCTCTGCTGTCCACTACAGTAACCACACTCCCCTTGCCTTTGGTGACTGAGTGCCACCACTTGGCCCTTGCACCCTGGGATCCAATTATTCCCACTGCATTTAGGTGTTCCAATTCAGTGACTACAGTCCACACTGGAAGGTCTGTCCCAGAGAGTACAGTAATCACAGACCTCTTTAAGGACACTAAGGATCCCCTCAAGAAACCCTTATAGTCATGGTAAAAGATGTGTTCTCTGAACCCTCCCAGTGTGGGTGAGTAGGTCTGAAATGAAAAATCCATCTAAGATGCAAATATTCCTAGGCCTTTCAATCCCTTCCTCTACCATAAACCAACATAGGTCTGGCATTTCAAGTTCATTTACTATGGGCCACATTTTGATCTACATTTCAGCCAACCAATGAAACAAACTGGTAAAGCTGCAACATTAAATGCAGAACTTCTGCTTAGTGGGCCCAAATCAATAAATTTAGCCTGACCCAACTCTATGTTTCTTCCACCAGTATCCCACACCCTTAATATTCATTCCTATATATATTCTCCAGATTTCTGTTTGTGTAAATTAGAAAAATCAAGTCATTCTTTTGGAGTGTAGCCACCTCTTCATGGTCCACATGTTGTGCCTCACCTTTAGAGGCCTGATGGGACTTGAGTCTAGTTATAGGTCTAGAAGCAAAGAGGGGTGGAGGGGGTGGGTCCTGACGAGAATCAGCAAGTCTTGCAAGGCAACTGCCTCAGGAGAGGCACTTACAGCCTCCTCAGTCACTGCAGAGTTCATCTTCTCTGAACGGGGGCAGAGAGGTTGCTTATATTGGCAAAAAAGACTCCTCAGAATTTAGGGGCTCAGTGTTCCCAGTTTCCTCAGTCTTCCCGCACATCCCCATGCTGACTTTCAGGATCTCATTCCTTCCCAGTCAATGTTCTCACTTTAACAGAAGACACCCTGCAAGGCTGGGAATTCAATTTTCACTGTAATTCAGCCACTCACAGAATGAGATTCTAGGTTTGGTTTTCAGCAATCTCAGGAGATAAGGATCTCTTTCAAGGGAAACACAGAAGCTTTCATATCCTTTATGCAGCATTTGAGCTGGGAATTTGAATCCTTGGGCTCATCCATTTCTTTCCCTACTTTGTCCCGTAACATTAGTGCTACCAGCCAAAGTCATTATACTCATTAGTTTGACAAAAACGTTTTAAGGTATCATGTACTTGGTCACCCAGATTCTTGCCTATTATAAGTATTTGATTAGAAGTTTCTAGTGATATTTTATGTATCTTCATTGCCACATCACAACATGGACTATCAGTGCTCTCTTTACTCCTAGAAATAGAGTCAAAAGGTTCTTTAACATGGAATCAACATAAGTGCCCATCAACATGGAGATTGGATAAAGAAAAGGTGGTGCATATACACCATGGAATACCACACAGCCATAAAAAAGAACAAAATCATGTTCCTTGCAGCAACATGGATGCAACTGGAGGCCATAATCCTAAGTGAATTAATGCAGGAGTAGAAAACCAAATACCGCATGTTCTCACTTATAAGTGAGAACTAAATGTTGGGTATTCGTGGACATACAGATGGGAATAATAGGCACTGGAGACTACTGGAGAGGAGAAAGGACTGAAAAACAGTTAGGTTCTTTGCTCAATACCTGGGCGATGGGATCCTTTATATCACAAACCTCAGCATCATACAATATATCTATGTAACAAACCTGCACATGTACCCACGGAATCTAAAATAAAAGTTGAAATTAAATTTTAAATGTGAAAAATTCAAAAGGAACTACTGCTATAACAATACATCATGCTCAGAAATAAACTATCTTTAAATCTAATCAGATTAGAAAGACAATTCCAGAAACTCCAGAACCAATGCAGAAAACTCATCCTCAAAATTCTGCTCCTCTAGAAGCACTCTCAGTACCATAATCACTCGGGCAGAGTGATCATCCTAAACCACAGGCCCCATCTTATCACCTCCTTCCTCAAAGGTATATTTCATAGCTCCCCATTAAACAGTTCTCCATTGCCAGTGAAATCAACTCCACACTCCCAAACATGGCAATCACGTATGCCTGCTAAGGGAGCCCTTCATTTTAAGTTTATTCTATTTCTTCTGAGCTTCTTTTTTTTCACAAGAGCATCAAGTAATCAGTCTATCCTGAAGAATTACATGATCTAAACAGTATAAATAAGAAAACCGATATAAATCAAACACAGAAAGAAATACATGGACATTCCCAGTGGTGGATTTCACCATCATGAGTAAGTAGGTATTTACTGAGGATATATTTTGTGCCAGACAAGTGACCCACCCTCCTCCATACCACCTCCTTCTGAGACACAGAGTGGCTCCTCTTTTCAAGAACTGACAATGAATTTAGGCCTAAACAAAACATGGCTCATAAATCAAATATTCTGCCCTGATGCTTGGCTAGAATTACATATAAAACAATCACGGGATAATCTTTCATGACAGCAGAGTAATATATCTATCTCTGAGCTGCCATGAAAATTCAGCTCACAATTTATTCTAATGAATCTGCCCCATCTGACATTGCTCTGTGTCCTCCGTGTGGCTGGCACAGACACCATGCCCCAGGGGTCAACTGTTAGGTTCTAAATCACTTTCTGAAAGGTATAACTCCCAGAGTCTTTTCACTGCAGATGGCAAGAAACTAACAGCCAATAAAATACACAAGTCACTGGATCCTTCCAAGAAATCAAAACTCTGCAGGCAAAACATAGAACTCTTGCCTGAAAGGGAAGCTCACATTCATAGGCATGAAGGTAAGGAATAGCCCACAATTCCAGGTTGAGGTGCTTATTTGCAATTATGAAAAATTGGTGTCGATTTATCAAATGCAGGCAGAAAAGCATGGAGTTGGTTTGTCTTATGTATCGCCAATATTGTCATCCTATAGGTTGGTGCAAAAATAATTGTGGTTTTTGCCATTTAAAAGTAACTCCAGGGAGACAAGGCTCTCACACTCAAAAATGAATTATCTTTAAATCTAATCAGATTAAAAAGACAATTCCAGAAACTCCAGAGCCAATTCAGAAAACTCATCCTCAAAATTCTGCTCCTCTAGAAGCACTCTCAGTACCAAAATCACTGGGGTAGAGTGATCATCCTAAACCACAGGCCCCATCTTATCACCTCCTTCCTCAAAGGCATATTTCGTAGCTCCCCATTAAACAGCTCTCCATTGCTGGTGGGATCAACTCCACACTCCTCAACATGATAATCCGTTGCCAGTGATGTCATTTATAAGAACCAAATGGCTTACCCTGCCACATAGCCTTGAGCTTCCTAAGTTTAGTCATTTCTTTGGGTGATTTTTCTTTTACATACCCAGAAAATGCATAATTATCACATAAAAGGTTAAAATACATGTGGATTCACTCATCAACCACCTAAAATTGTGGAATCTCAGAAGAAAGACTTCAGATTGGCCCAAGGTCACACAATCATTAATAGAGCAATTGCAAAAACAAATCTCCTAATTCTAGAACCACTCCCCCAAGCTCAAGCTCTATCCCTTTACACTGTCTTTGTTTCCTTCCTATCTGAATAAAAGTTATAAGACTGAATGTTGCATTGCATGATTACATTGTGGTGTTTGTATTTAACATCTCTGTGTGACCTCCACTTCCGCCATTAGAATAAAACTCATTGAGTGCCAGGACTTTGTCTCCTTGTATTGCTATAAACCAGAGGAGTACCAGGCGTGTGGTAATGTTCAATCATTTTTTAAAAGAATGGATGAAGACTTTAATTAACAAATGAATGCTTTCTCCTTCACTGAGAGTTGAAGGAGACCAACTGCTGGACACTAGGCAGGGTTGAGCCTTCAATGTCAACAACTTACTCACAGACCTTTTTCTTCCCCAAGTGAGACAGTTCTAGATGAGGATCCAACAAAACATAATGCTCAAGAGAAGTAAACTTTAATCTTTCTAAAAGCTCAGAAAAATAGGACAGCAGCACCCAGATATTTTTGTCACCTGGCCAAGGTACATTTATTTATTTTCTGAACTGATTCATTCATTTCCAGGAAAAAAATAACAAAATATCCTATGATTTGACACTTGAATTTGGGAATGGAGATTTCTCTTACTGAATTCCTTTCCTGGCTCATCAAGTAGAATCAAGTAGAAGTCTAGTGTACTTGACTTTTAGAGAGTAAAACTCTAAAAGTTTTACTTTGGGTGATTTTTCTTTTACATACCCAGAAATGATTTTTCTTTTACATACCCAGAAACACCCAGTATGATTTTTCTTTTACATACTCACTTTTAGAGAGTTTCTTTTTTTTTTCTTTCCTTCTTTTTTTTTTTTTTTTTAATGAGACGAGTTGTCACTCTCTCACCCAGGCTGGAGTATAGTGGCACAATGATAGCTCACTGCAACCTCTGCCTCCTGGGCGCAAGCAATCCTCCCACCTCAGCCTCTCGAGTAGCTGGAACTACAGGCATGTACCACCATATCTGGCTAATTTCTTTTGTATTTTGTAGATGTGGGTTTCACCATGTTTCCCAGGCTGATCTCAAACTCCTGGGATCAAGTGATCCTCCCACCTCGGCCTCCCAAAGCACTGGGATTACAGGCATGAGCCACCACACCCAACCAGAGAGTTTCTTTTTTTTAAAACAGAGAGAGGATGGGGAAAGAGAGATCTGAGTTAGCAGCACTCAAACATAAACAGCTTTTTTACCAGCTGAGGTAGGAGAGCTTGACCTTAGAAGTCTACCATAAAAAAAACTGGCCGAAAGAAATTTGCAGTCTCACCGGAGAAAATCTGTTCCTGAATCATTATCAAGCAATGAGTTTAGTAATAATAACAACCACAATCAACGATGTTAACCAAGATATCTTAAGCACTGATTAGGTCCAGGTACTGTTTTAGCCATGTTAAATGGTTTAACCTCATTTAATTCCCCAAAAAAAATCCTATGAAGTAGATACCATTATTATCTCCATTTTGCAAACAAGGAAACCAAGGCACAGAGAAGCCAGGCAACTTTCCCAAAATCACGCTACTAAGAAATGGCACAGCAAGGTCTCAAACCCAAGCAACTGGCTCCAGGGCCACATTGCTTCATCATCTCACTGCAGGTATAGTCCACTGCAAATGCCAGAAGGCAGAATGGCAGAATATAAAGTAACAAGAACTAATCGTTGTTGAGGGGGCACCAAGTGCTGGTTGCTTTACACCTACATTATCTCATTTAGTCCTCACAGCACTGTATTACTGCTCTTATTCTACAGATGGAAACACCAAGAATTAGAGTAGTCATCACTTGCCCAAGGTCACTAGCAAATCGATGACATATAGGACACACCCAGTTGCCTAGAGGTCAGACTCCAGTGCCCACATCATTATCAGCACACCATGCTCCCTTTCTGCTGGAAGCAGTCTGGTGTTCCAAGCTCTCTATAAGGTGCTTGATGACACAGACAGTGGCCTGTGCATGGCATGACCTCTTTCCCACAAACCAGGCATGAGAGAAGGGCAGTAAGATGTGGCAGAATGGGCCCAGGCTTTTAAGTCAAATAGACCTGGGGTCAAACCCCTGCTTGACACCTATGAGCTATGTGACCTTAGATAAAACTCTCTGAATCTGGGTCTGTGTGTTTACACTGAAGGACAAAGATCATCTAACTGACATGGTGACTCTGAAGGTTCCATGTGACAGTGTGTGGAAATTCTGGCCTCATGAAATCCTCAAATCCATCCAGCCCCCTGGATCCATTTAGACACTCATTTTCTTGACCACAAAGAGGGTCCCACGAGTGCACAGGAAGTCCATCTATGTTCAGAGGGTCTGCCTTCTCCTCTTGGGCTGAATCACAGCATCTTCTGGGCAGACACTAAGAGCAAAATTACAAAAACCTGGACTCCCCAGATTAAGACCATGTTCCCACAACTCCCAGCATTTGCCCTAGGAGCCAGCAAGGGCTGCAACCATACTGCAGCTCTGTTAATGAGGCTGCTAGGCACCACAGTGCCAGAGAGACCAGCAGGGCATGAAATCATTACCGACGTTGCCAATTTGGACTCACAGGGACCCAGGGTTTCAGCTGGGAATACTGCAGAACAAATTAATATCTTGGAAATGTTTACATCAGTTGGAGATGGTTTTGTTTTGTTTGGGGTTTTTGGTTTTTATTGGTTGTTTGTTGGTTGGTTGGTTGGTTTTGTCCTTTTAAAAAAATCTACTATTTATACTTAAAAGCAGGTAGCAGAATTTTTTAATATGAAAAAGAACTACACTAAAATTATGTTGGTGTTTAAAAACTCTAGGTAATATCCTTGCTTCTCAAGCCCTTCCTTCTGTTTGCATATACTCTGTCTCTTTTGGTGCCCTCATGGTTATATCTGACATAGTTCTAATCATTTTAAATGACCCTTTAGTTAAACACAAATGTGTAAAACCATTTTAAAAAGCCCCCAGGAACAATTCTTTACGCAGATGTTCTTTATTTGATATCTCAGTTTTATTTACAGTGGCCCTAATTCAGGGGATTGAAAACTGCAGCCGGCAGGCTAAATCTGGCCCACTGACCATTTTTTCATAAATAAAGTCTAATTGGAACACAGTCACGCCCATTTGTTTACATGTTGTTCAAAGCTGCTATTGTGCTACTGTGCCAGAGTTGAGTGGTTGTGACAGAGACCATCTGGTTCTGCAAAGTCTATGATATCTACTATCTGGGTCTTTACAGAACTGTTTGCTAGCTCTTGCTCTATAGCAAATATTGGGGATCTGAATTACACCAGGTATTTCATAGAGACTGTCCCTACAGTAACTAAATAATTCTGTGTGTTTGTTAATGTCTGTTTGTTCAACTACATGCAAATTATCTGAGAGACAAAAGCTTTTTTCTTCCCAGGTCCTGAGCACAGTCTAGCATAAGGTAAATCAATAAAAAATATTTGTTGAATGAAGGAGCTGAATTGCTAGATAGATTTTGAGCTCTTCAGGGTCACAAGCATGTCCTGGTCTTGAATGAGAACTTGACTCATAGTTAGTTCTCAATAACTGCATGTTTGCTGCACAATTAATTCCATGGACTCTAAATTTAGAGGCTAGATATGTTTTGCAAGACATTTGGTGACTAAAGACAAATGCTTGTCCATATGATGATGAATCTTTTCTACATCACACCATTTGTGCATATCCTCTCTCTAATTTCGCAAATCCTCTCTGCCTCAGCCTGATGCTGATGCTTGGCTCTGATGATGCTGATCTCTTAATTGATTTGCAAGGCTGTTCCTCTATCCTGCAGAATCCATCTGTGCCTCACAGCATGGTCCCCAACAGCCTGCAGGGACTCCACTGGTGTGCTCAAGCCCATCATTCATCCCCAGGGTATGTGGGCATTCAGCCTACTAACATTTATGTACATGAGAAACCAGGAACAGACACCATCAGATTCTGGAAAGACACAGAGAGAAGGACCAAGTGGAAGAGACCAGCCAGAGGTCTCTTCCCAAATGTATTTGTCATTTGGACATCGAAGAAGGTTTAATTTGCCACTCCCACATTTGCCACTCCCAAAATATATTTGTCATTTGGACATCGAAGAAAGTTTAATATGAAGAAGAAAGAAATCTGACTCTCAAGGAGGCAACAAGATCTGGAAAGCAAACTAAGAGCTCAGAATTCAGATAGACCTCAATAGAAATCTAAGCTCCAAGACTTATTAGCTGTGCAAACTTAAGCCAATCAATTGATTTCTCTAAGATAAAAATCCCTTAACAGCAAAATGGGTACATTGTGATATATTTAAAGTGCTTAATAGTGACAGATACTATATAAATTTTACTTCTCCTTCCCTTTCATTGGAGGGATCATTGGAAATTTCCACTTACCTAGCATTCCTTTTTTGGAACTGGACAGACACATGTCCTTCTCTGCACTGGGCAGGGCAAAACTCACCACGAACACTTCCACTCCATCGGCCATCAGGGCCAAACCTAAGACGAAAAAGAGGATCCACTGGAAGCGGCCATGGCCACACTCATCCATGATGGTCTCGTACTGGTGGGCCAACTGCTCCTCATCTTCCAGCCTCTCAGCCATCAGGTCTGTCTGGCCCCGAAGGCTGTCCATTCTGGAGGGCGCCATCTTGGCCTGCTTGGCCTTGACATCATCTGGGTGAGGGATACCCTGGTACTCGCCCTCATAGATCTCGTCTTCCTCATCATGACCTTCGGTGACATCACTCTGTGCATCTTCTTCTGGGTTGGATTCATTGCCACGGTAATAGCCATCATTGGGGGCATAGCCCCCATAGTTGTCCTGATACTTGTAGTCATCCATTCCTTGGTTCCGCAACTGCTTGGTTGCCACTTGAGCTATATCCCTCGCTCTGTGGTAGAGGTTTGGGCTATTTCAATAACCATCATTCATTATGTAGTTCAAATGTGAAATATGTTCATGTGACTTCTTAGGTGAAAGTCACACTCGTTTTCTCCCCCCTTTATCTCTCAAATCAACCAGATTTGTGTGAAGACAACCTAAATATCCTTTTGCACTCGATATCTATTGGAAGTCTGGAAAGTTTCAAGCTCTGGTCTCCTTTAGAGACTCAGAAGTGTTGTGTTGGGAAGTGTTGATTAGAAATGGATCCAGCTGTTTTTCTTGACAGGGACTTGGCAGACTGCGTGCTGGCCTGATTTGTCCTGCCACTGAAGGTTATGCCCTGAGAACAGAGAGAAGGGATAGAGAAGAATGTTACAAAAGGTTGAAATTCTAACAAAATACTCTCAGAATTAAGCCAATATATTCGGTAATGCCTCATGTGTAAGGTGGGGAAAATCTTGATCAGAGATTCAAATTTCTATCAACTGAATGAGGATTGAGTCAGTGAGGCTGGAGGCTAAGGGAGAAGGAACCGTGGTCAGAGAGGCCCTTTGAATCTCTAATTGACCCATGAAAGAGGTCAAATCTTATGCAAGTTAGGAGAAATACCTAATGTAAATGTCAAGTTAATGGGTGTAGCGAACCAACATGGCACATGTATACATATGTAACAAACCTGCACGTTGTGCACATGTACCCTAGAACTTAAAGAACAATAATAATAAAAATAAAAACAAAATAAAAATCTTATGCAAGAATGGAATATAAAGTGGTCAAGGGATTTTCACTCTAAGATAATTTTGTGTTATGGATTTTCTAATAGAACTTATCAAGCCTTTGGCAATAGTGGAGGTTATTACAGCTCAGTTTCTGCTATGAAAATGCCAGCTTTTCTAACTTTGTCATGAAGTGGCTGTACAATTTAACATCTAGAAATGTATGGCAAAAAAAATAGCTGGAAACATTTTTCTTGAGTCCCAGCTTACTTTTGAGACTCAGCATTGTGCTTCAAAGACCACTCCGTCCTCATATGAGGCTTAAACAGGCAGCAGCAGGGGACTGAGGATACAGCCAGATGACCTGGGTCTGAAACTCAATTCTGCTGCACAATGGACCATGCGACCATGCACGCATCTTTCTGAACCCCAATTTTCTCATGTATAAAATGGGATAACAATAGTACTTATTCAAAAGGTTGTGCATAAAGTGCTTAGAATAATGCCTGGTCTGCACAGGTAAATACTATTTAAGCCTTGACATGAGTGCTGCTTTTTTTTTTTTTCCTAGTTCCATTTCTGGACACCAGGAGGCAATGTTGTCTAGAGTCAAGATCTCATCCTATATCCCAATTCCAATCAGAGTTCCTCTGTTGACTCCTTTGCCCAGTAGATTCTCATTGTGCCTAGAATCTCAGGTTTCACAAAGCTTGGGGCCACCATTTATTGTGGCCTACTGTGTGCCAGAGAGTGTGCTAAATGTATCACATCTCTTATCTGTAATTCTCACAACAGCAAAGAAAGAAAGAAAAAAAATCTGTATCTTCATTTGAGAGATAATCAAACTGTCTCAGAGTGGGTGAGTAACACAATCAAGGTCACAGCACTAGGACCAGGTCACTGATCCCAAAGCCAGCTCTTTCCTCATGGTTCCCAAATGCTATCCTGAGGGGCTGTCACATTAAATCACCTGGGGAGCTTTAAAAATACAGATTCCCACAGTGTAATGAAGAAGGTCTGGTTCAAGCTCAGAAATCCAAATTTGCACACAGCTCTCTCCAAGTGGCTCTGAGGCCCCGCCTCACTGAGTCAGGTGAGTGGAGTCAGGTGAGTGGAGTTAGCTCCCCTCAGGACTAGGCGTCAGCCCCTCCTACACCCCCTACCCCACCCCAGTGCTCCCAGCTGCTAGACCCTTGATAGGGATGATGCTCGGACCTCCATACATTGAGGCTGCCAGAGACTCACGCCCCAGGTCAAACCACCTGCCGATAGTACAGACCCCATCAACCTTTACAGGCCTCCCTGTCACACCTGAAATCCACTGTCCTTTTAGCACGCTCAGCAGATGTCACCTCACAAAGGATTGGACACACTTATCCTCACCATGGCTACTTGACTCCTCCCTCTGCCCACAGACCATCCCTGGGCCGTCTGCCCCACACCTGCTTCCTGGCCCTCCTGGTCTTCAGCCCTGGACAGACTCCAGCACTGAAACCCATCTGACTCAGACAACACAACGCATTTCCTTCTGAGAGGATGGAAACCAGTGGTTCTCAAACATTGCAGGGTGAAGCACCACTCGGAACATGGGCAGATCAACAGAAATGCCAATTCCAGGACCCCTCCCTGAAAGACACTGAATCTGCAGGATGGGGGCAGGGCCTTGCAATCTGCGTTTTCCACAAACGACACTGGGAATCCAGGACTGCACTTTGAGAAACAGTGCCAAAGAAGCCAGCAACAAATACTTACTAAGAAATGATTCGCACTCTACTCTTTCTGATTTTTCACCATCTCCAGTAAATAAATTTCTGTTAGACCATGTTGGCTTGAACCATGTCAGATTAATATTCTAAATCTGTTTTTATTACATCTATTTAGGGACCACCAGAGGAATATAAGTCACATGTAAACAGCAGGAGAGTTTGCAGAGTGCTATAAAAACAGGGAAAGAACACCAATTGACTGAGACCTGGTGTGTTATTTCCATCCTGGGGGCCCTATAACAACGTCGTGAACTAGAAATGATAGACTTGCAATTCCAAAAGTACTTGTGGGACTCACCACCCAGGACAAAGGTTCTGGGAGTTGTTTGGCAGAAAGAAGTGGATCTTCGTCAAAACTAACTCCACTCACCTGATCCAGTTAAAAGAACTGCTGTGAATGTCAAGTGCAGTGGAGGGAAGGGGAATCACTGTCCAGTGATGTTTCATTTCTATTTCATTTAAGAAATACAACTATTAATCATTTTCAATGGTACTGGCTGAATTGTGTCTCTATAGCATGAAGGTATGTTGAAATTCTGACCGCTGGTACCTCAAAATGTGATCTTATTTGGAAATAGAGTCTTTACAGAGGTGATCAAGTTAAGATGATATCATTCGGATGGCTCCTAATCCAATGTGACTGGTGTCTTTACAAAAGGACACAGAAACAGACATGCTCAGAAGGCAGACAATGTGAAGACCCGAGACAAATGCCATCTACAAGCCTAAGGCTTCCCAACCTGCAACAGATTCTCTCTCACAGCTCTCAGAAGGAATCAACCGTGTTGACACCCTGATTCTAAACATCCTTGGGCTCCCGAGCTATGAAACAAATAAATTTCGGTGGTTCAAACCATCCAATCGGTAGTATTTTTTATGACAGACCCAGGAAACTAATACATTCAACAAGTCTAGTGTTTATCAAATAACAAAATCAAACAGCTATGATAAAACAACCACAAGTGCAACTGAATTGAGTACTGAGGTGAGCATTTTATAAGCAATACCTCATTATTCTTACAGCCAATAGTAAAACAAGATTATTCTCTCCGTTTCACAGATTAAGAAACTGAGGAATAAGAAGATTTAAGAATGTGCCCAAATTAACACAGAGAATCAATATCGGGCTTGGATTTGAAATCCATGTGCAAACAGAATGTTAGGGATGATGATACAAAGTGAAAGAAACTAAGATGCCAAGAATATAAGTCAAGGTCACACGCTGAGTCGCTGGCAGAGCTCACATTGACATTGAGCTTCCAACTCTTTGGTTAGGGTTTGCTGACCCATCCTCAACAAGCATGTCCTGGGATCTTGATGCTGAAGGCATTACAGGAACTGTGACATGACTTGATCCCCATTCTCAGAAGATCTACCCCTCATGAGAGAGTTAGATTAAAACAACACAAAGCATCATGCAGTAATAAAAATTGCAATCTTGATTATTAATAATAGTATCTTCAATTTATTGAATACTTGCCTTGAGGCTTTGTGCCAGCTACTGTTCTAAGTTTACCATGTGCTTTACATCTTTTAACCTGCACAAGAACTGTGTGAGGTGAGACTATTATTGTGCCCATTTTACAGAAAATAAGACTGAGACTGAAGAACTTAGATAGATGACACAGGGTCACAGACATTTGTTCTCCAAGGGGTTCCAAAGGAGGGAGGGGTCCTATGGGTCGGGATCTGCTGAAATAGTATCCTAGAGGTAGTGGGGATGTCCAACGGCAGGAAAGGGCTCAGAGAAACAAACAATGGAGAGGAAGGCATGGCAGGCTGGAGGACAAAGCTACACAGAGGCATGCAGGCAGGATGGCTTTGCTTGTCTTGGCAGCAATGAAGAGGCCAGGTGGCCTATAGCAGTTGATCCAAGAGTGGGAGGTTATGGGAGATATGATGCGGAAGGAAATAGAAGTCAGTGTGAATACGCTGCTCAGGGTTTGAAATTTTCTTTGAGAAAAGAGACCCAGTGAAGGTTGTTAAACTGGACACAGCAGTGCAGTGCAGCAGGGCAGGGCTCTGGAAAGATCCTTCTTGTGGGGGGGGATGTGCTCCTGGTTTTCAATAAAAATTCTAACAACAATGAAACCAGATAGAAGCTTTCATGTATGCACATGTGTGTGTGTGTGTGCGCGCGCGTGCGCATGTGTGTGTACATGCTTGGTAATAGTCCAGAGGAGAAGTGAGGTCAGGACCAAGGGGGTGGTCATGGGGCTGGAAGGACAGACACAAGGGGACTCCCACAGGAGAACACATGGTGCATTTCCTATCAGGTGAGGAGGAAAGGCCGAGAGTAACTAGAACAATGATGACCCTAAGGAGCCAAATTCTGGACTGGAAACCTTTCCAGCATCCTATATAATTCCTGTGTAATTAAGATAAAAAAAATCTTTTTTCAGGCTGATCCACCTTTTTGGTATGATTGTGGGATGTACAACAAAGACTCTGGTCTCAGAGGGTCCAGGTTCCAATCCTGACTCTGCCACATCTACTACCTGCATGCAAGCTACTAACTGCTCTGTGCCCCAGTTTCCTCATCTGTAAAATGGTTATAGTAGGGTCATTGTGAGAATTCAGTTGAGATCATTCATGAAGAGTGCTCAGCACGGTGCCTGGCACACATGTGATCAATTTAAATCTGATCAATAGCTATTATTGTTTTTGTCATCATAATTATTGTCTGGACATGGGGGCTCACACCTGTAATCCCAGTACTTTAGGAGGCAGAGGTGGGAGGATTGCTTGATTCCAGGCGTTTGAGACCAGCCTGAGCAACATGGTAAAATTCTGTCTCTACAAAAAATGCAAAAAGTCAGCCAGGTGTGGTTGTGCACACCTGTAATCCCAGTTCCTCAGGAGGCAGAGGACAGAGGATCAATTGATCCCAGGAGGTGGAGGTTGCAGTGAGCCAAGATCATGTCACTGCACTCCAACCTGGGTGAAAGAGAAAGACCCCCATTTCAAAAAATAAAATAAATAAAAATGAAAAATAAAATAAAAGTTATGATTATTATCTAAGTATTGGCAATTAAAATGTAGCCAAGTTCTAAGCTTGAGCCCAGCTTCATGCCCCGTGAGATTTGGGGCCCATCAGGACTGGGCGAGGAAACCAAGTACAGAGAAAAACAAACTAACATTGAGTTACTCATAAAAACAACTACTTCCCATGCTGCTAACCTCTTAAGCATCCACCTTTAACTTTTACATTCTATTAGCCTCCACATCTATGCTATATGACTGAAAATCATTGTGCAGCAAACTCTTGCTTATTACTAAATATCACAGAGAACAAAGTTAAATATAATATTATAATCAAATGATGTAATGCTTCCCAAAATCTGTTCTGTAGAACATTAGACCTTTAATATTCTCTTTTCAGTGAAAAATAGAATTCCAAGAACAAGTAAGTTTGGGAAACACAGCATCTTCTATTCAGTATTCTCTTTTGGAAATTCACAATGCACATTGCTGTATTAAAGGCCATGAGAAGGCCTGAATAAAAACGTGCTTAATACCACAGTAAGATACCACTACACATCCATTAGAATAGCCCTAATCAACAGACAGACAACAGCAAATGTTGGCTAGGATGTGATGAACTGGAACCCTCAGAAACTGATAGTGGGCATGTAAAATAACCTTTGGAAAATAGTTTGGCAGTTTCTTAAAATGTCAAATATACACTTACCAAATAATCCAGGAGTTCCATTCTGAGAATCTACCCAAGATAAATAAAAATATACACCCACACAAAGACTTGGACACAAATGTTAATAGCAATATTATTTATAATTGCCCCAAACTGGAAACAGTACAAATGTCCACCAGCTGATGAATGGATAAACCAAATGCAGTGCAATGGAATACTGATTAGCAATAGAAAAAGAAACAAATTGCTAATACAAACTACAACCTGGGTAAACATTATGTCAAATGAAAGAAGCTAAACACAAAAGACCACATGTTGTGTGATTCCATTTATATGAAATATCCAGAATAGGCAAATCCATAGACAGAAAGTAGATTGGTGGTTGCCCAGCGCTGTGGGTGACAGTGGGGAATGAGTGTAAGTAAACTTGAGGGAATTCAGGGGTGTGGGGAGGGTGTTGATGGGAATGTTCTAAAACTGGATTATAGTGATGATTGTACAATTCTATGAATTTACTAAAAATCATCGAATTGAACACTTACAATGAGTGGATTTTATGGTATATAAAATATACCTCAATAAAGCTGCCGTCCCCACCACCTCTCCAAAAAAAAACTATTTAACCTATTAAAATCAATATTTCCCACTATCATAGGCTCCTTTTTCATTGGAATCCTCATTGACATCCATGGAATACAGGCTGTTCTAAATAAAGATTTTTTTTTCACTAGAATCTAAGCTCCATTCATCCCAGGATTTTGTCATGTCTTGAGAACCCATTTGGCAAGCATCCTGGAGTTTATCTGCATGAGGGACCAAGAGTTTCCTATTGGAAGAGAGAATTACAGCACGTCTTGGTCATAAACGCAGTGGATTACTGCTGAAAGGAAGGATAATTCTGAACCTTTTCACTAGGCTCCATCCAATCTTGATGGTGTATCAAGAGCCCAGAATGTGCCCAGGTGCAGTGGCTCATGCCTGTACTCCCAGCACTTTGGGAGGCCAAGTTGGGTGGATCACCAGAGACCAGAAGTTTGAGACAAGCCTGGGCAACATGGAGAAAGTCCATCTCTAAAAAACGTACAAAAATAAGCTGGATGTGATGGTGCACACCTGTAGTGTCAGCTACTAGGGAGGCTGAGGTGGGGAGGATGGCTTGAGTGGCTTAAACCCGGGAGGCGGAGGTTGCAGTGAGCATACCACTGCACTCCAGCCTGGGCAACAGAGAAAGACCATGTCTCAAAAAGAAAGAAAGAAAGGAGAGAGAGAGAGAGAGAAAGAGAGAGAGAGAAAAGAAAGAAAAGGAAGGAAGGAAAGAAGGAAGGAAGGAAGGAAGGAAGGAAGGCAGGCCAGCCCAAAATGTAGCAACTCTGCTGTGAACAATAACAAAAGATGGTCCCCTTAGCCAAGATACCAGTATCCTCAGGGCCCACCCATGGAGAGCTGAGCACATCTGGTACTCCTTTTAGCAGGAGTCAGTAGCATCTGTGACTTGAGTTGCAGTCGGCTTTGACAAGAGATTTCACCCCAATGAGTCAGGGCAGAAGACGAAAACAGCAGCCATCCCATGCTTAGAAGGACTGGATACCCTTGGGTACTCCCGGAACTATTTGGCAGGAATTTGGTGGACACTGAGGCACTATAGGGATAAAGCCTGAGAAAATGTTATTTGAGAACCTTATTGTAATTCTATTTTATATAAAGAAAGAGAGGAGTCAACACACTCAGATGGGTACTAATGAGATGTTCACATGTGTCAGCTTTGTGAAAAGGGGTGAGGCTCCAGACACACTCCCCCAAAATTTGGCACCTTGGCATTTGAGAAAACAGCAGAAGCGGGAGGGGCATTTTTTTTGTTTTTTTGAGACAGAGTTTCACTCTTGTTGCCTAGGCTGTAGTACAATGGCGTGATCTTGGCTCACAGCAACCTCCGCCTCCCGGGTTCAAGCCATTCTACTGCTTCAGCCTGCGGGATTGGCTTTCTATCCTTCCCCTTGCCCTTCTCCCCTGAAGCAGATTGTAAAAATGTGTTCTGACTTTCCTCTAAAGTAGGTCATAAAATCTTCATTCCAGCGGTGCCCACCCTATACCTAAAAGAAAAGAATATCCTTATCTCTGAAGACACGGGGACACAGTGATGAAACTGAGCAGACAGGCCTTGGTAAACTCCCCCGGCTCATTCTCATGAGACCATGCCCTTTTGTCCTCCAATCATACTGCTGCACAACTGTCCAGAACAATAAACAGTTCTCCTGGTTTTGGGGGAGTCTTCATTTCTGAAGGCTCCCGTGTCACATAAAACTCATATTAAATAAGTTTGTATGCTTTTCTCTTGTTAATCTGTCTTTTGTTATAAGAATCTCAGCCATGATCCTGGCAACAATAAGAACAAATACCTTTTACTTTAGTTCCCATCCTAATTGAGATGGTCATAGCAATAGTGAGTACTACGTGAGGGCATGTGACTCCTCCATACAAAATAGAGTCTGTTGTGTTAGAGAAAATCCACTGGACAACTGGAGAGAGGACCTGAATCATAGTCCCATTCCTGCCATAAAGGCATTGAGGGAGCCTGAATGAAGTCACTCACCTTCTGGGGTTCTCAGCTCCTCGCCTCTCAAGCAAGGGATTGTTTTGGACGATTTCTAAGACCCTGTCTAGCCATCTGACTCAATATTTTCTCATATATCTGTGAAAATGCTTTGAAGTATCCAAGTAATATATAATAACATAATTATTATTATGTTAGAATATGACAGGATAATGTTTCTTTTGAGTTAAGAGCAACATTTACAAACTGATTAGCCATTTGTTTTGGCAATTTGGTGGCTGTTTATTCTTTTTTTATTATTATTATACTTTAAGTTCTAGGGTACATGTGCACAACGTGCAGGTTTGGAATATATGTATAAATGTGCCATGTTGGTGTGCTGTACCCATTAACTCACCATTTACATTAGGTATTTCTCCTAATGCTATCCCTCCCCCCTCCCCCTAAACATTTAGAATTACTCCAAGAGGTCCCATGGCATTGCACACGTATTTTTATTATCATATTATACTGGAATTATTGATATCTCTTTGTTTATGTGTCTCTCTCTGCCAGGAGATTGTGGGCAGGTCCAAGATAGATAAAGCACTGAATTTTACTTATCTTTGAGTCGCTAGACCCAAACAGAGTCTTGAACATAGAAGATTCTCGAAAAATGTTTGCTCAATGAACACAGTTAATTGTTATTCAGGGTCGGGCGCAGTGGCTCACACCTGGAATCCCAGCACTTTGGGATGCTGAGGTGGGTGGATCATTTGAGGTCAGTTCAAGGCCAGCCTGGACAACATGGCGAAACCCTGTCCTCACTAAAAATACAATACTTAGCTGAGCGTGGTGGCACATGCCTGTAATCCCAGCTATTCAGGATGCTGAGGCAGAAGAATCACTTGAACCCAGGAGGCAGAGGTTGCAGTGAACTGAGATTGTGCCACTGCATTCCAGCCTGGGCAACAAAGTGAGGATCCATCTCAAAAAAAAAAAAATATATATATATATATATATAGTTACTCAGTGCCTCGCTGAAGTTGAAAATGGCCCATGAGACAGAATGTCCCTGCCTTGAGTAAATAGACAAAGTGTTTAATGTTATGCTTTACTTTTGTTAAAAAAAAATAAAAATAAAAATACAAGTTAAATTGCCAGGCGCAGTGGCTAACACTTTGGGAGGCCGAGGCGGGCAGATCACCTGAGGTCGGAAGTTCGAGACCAGCCTGACCAACAAGAAGAAACCCTGTCACTAC
>NW_012115866.1:883562-890312 GCF_000951035.1 Colobus angolensis palliatus | reverse complement strand
GGAAGGGAAGGGAAGGGAAAGGAAGGGGAGAGAAAAACAAATAGTTTAAGCCACTAAGCCAATGGCAGAATTGAGTATGATCCTGAAGACTGCCATAGCTATCATCAAATGAATCATCAAAGAGAAGGCCACACACCCATGGTCCCCTTCTCATGAGGTTGACAGACTGCCTGCTGACACTTCTAGCTTTTAAATTTTGAGACTACCAAGGAAGGAAGTCCTGGGAATGAGCCCTTCACTCCATTCCACTGGCACTGCCTTAGCGCAGCTCTCACCTCAGTTCCCTGACACCACCAGCCCCCTCCTCATGGCCTAAACTCTCTAAGTGGCTTCAAGATCTTCAAACTACTGTCGTTGATTTGGCCATACAGGACCCTGGCTGAATGACACCCAGCCCGCCTCTCTAACATCATTTTCTCCTTTTCTGGTTGTCCCTCCCTTGGGGCGTGGCCCTACTTCATTGTCTTCATCAGTCAGGCATTTATTCCTCCAACACTTCTGGGGCATCCACTGCCTGGAGGGCCTATGCCAGGCACTAGGAACACCCAGGAGAATAAAACAAGCTCCTGCCCTCGTGTCCCATTCAGTCTAGTGACCAGATATTTTAATAAGCCTAAGAACAATAGACTTTCTATAAAGAAAGGGCCCTCTCTTCACACATAAGATATTCTCTAGCTTCTGGTTCGTTTGAACCTTTGGAGGTATATCAAAAACAGTAAAAACTCAAAGCTGGCATGAAACTGGGGGGATGTATTGCTCCAATAGGGGACACTGGCTGGAAATTTGATCTCTTCCTAAAAGACTCAAGAAACTTTGTGAATATAGATCTAGGAGTTACTGAGGTTAAGGAAGGCTGGGAGATGGGCAGGCTAGAAGAGATGATATCAAGGAGGATCCAGGATCATTCCCCAACACACCCCAGATGCAAATCTGAGAGCAGCTGGCAGGCTAGAAAAACTACCTCTTTACATCTCAATTTGCCTCTGCTCTGACTTCAGCTTTTCTTGAAACTACCCTGTCCTTTGCTGCAGTCTAGCCTAGCAATAACCCAGCCATGGAAATTCCCTGTCCTCTAGGATTGCCAGCCGTCTGTACTCTCCGCAGCTTAGACCTAACTACTTACCACCTCCTGCTTGGTCCAGGTCCCCAGTCCCTGCTGCCCAGTTATGGCTCCACCCCATAGACTATCAGTCTGCAGCTCTCCCGGCCTCTGGAAACCTCCCCATCATTTCTCATTGGGGAAATTATCAGTAGTGGTCTCATAGATTATCTTGCAGTCCCATCTAGTTCCCCAAAATAATAATTTTTGTTTAAATTCACCTCAGTGTGTTCCAATTCCTATCTCCATCTCCTAATTATCCTGCCATAGACTCAGCCCCCGGGTGTCATTGGCCCTGTGGTTCTCTCCTGCCTGGACACACAAGCCCCACTCCAGCAGATCCCTGCTCTATAATAGTCCCCCTCCGTCTCCCCATCCTCTTCCCTAATTCAGCTTCAGCAAATTATAAACTTTGTAATTAGAAAAGGGTAATGTGTTGCCAGGAATGCAAACATATTTAGTGCTAAAGCCTAGTGTTTTGTGCAGTTCTGGGCTCTGCTCCAAATTCTGGAGTAACGAGGAAAGACAAGGGGAAAGGAAGAAAACCTTTAATGAACTTGTAGTTTATGTCAGGAGTGTCTCGCTCATGATCTCATTTAATCCTCCCAAAGACCTGAGAATTTGGGTTTAGGTCACAGGAGCTCAGAGAGGCCAAGAGATTTGCCCAAGGTCATAGCCCTGGAGAGAGAGGCAGAGTCAGATTCACACCCAGGTCTCTACTTGGGTGTCTCTGCAGTCATATCTGGGCTTCCCCATATTATTACAGAATATCACATATTATCTCAGTCTGGCACCTGACAGGCTCAGCTAATAGTGTGATGAAATTCCTCACCATGCCTTTTCAACTGTTTGGCTTTCCTATTCAAATTACTCTTACATGTTTGGCAAGGAAAGATTTCAAATAATGTCAACATTCGAAAAACTCTGCTTAAGTCATCAAAACTAGTACTGCCGGCCAAGCACAGTGGTTCACACCTGTAATCCCAGCACTTCGGGAAGCCAAGGCAGGGGTATCACCTGGCCAGCATGGTGAAATCCTATTTCTACTAAAAATACAACAATTAGCTGGGTGTGGTGGTGCACACCTCTAATCTCAGCTAGTTGGGAGGCTGAGGCAAGAGGATCACTTGAACCTGGGAGGCAGAGGTTGCAGTGAACTGAGATTGTGCCACTGCACTCCAGCCTGGATAACACAGCAAGACTCTGTCTCAAAAAAAAAAAAAAAAAAAGAAAGAGAGAAAACTTACAAGTTAAATTAAAAGTTCAGTTCTTTGGACACACATACAGCCATTTACTCTTGCCTGTAGTCCTTCTATTTACATCCACAAGTTCCCAGCTAAGATTGTGGGGGTGCAGTGGGTCTACCGACTGACTGCTTCAGTTACTTGTTATCAACTTTCTGACCATAAAAACGTTTTAACCACCTGTGATGCTTCCTGAAATACCCTGCTTGATGTTTCTGGGGTAGATTACATCAACCCGTGGGCTGAAAATACCAGGGCTTATTTGGCTGGTATGGGAGACAGTGTTCTTTGAGGCTTCCAACAATTACTGCACTTGCCCCACTTACAACAGTGTTGGTTCATGAGTATTACATTAAGAATACTTCTTTCTTCTAAGCGGAATCATCCATCTATTTTCTATTTTGTTAAAACAGAAAGCCAGTTTTCAAGGTGGGAGAAACAATTGATTATGAAATAAGAACCAAACCCTGCAAATTGTTTTGCTGGAGAAAAACACAAATACTTTAAAGTAATACCAAATACTTCAAAGTAATGTCAGACTTAGTTTGAATTTTCATAATGGTTTTTAGTTTTAAATACAAATGCAGAACAATAATTTATGGAGAAGTATGTTCATCAAACCATTATGTATTACAACAACCCTTGAAAACAAGCCATATGTCACATAACAAGGGTTAGGTAAATAAATATTAAGATATTTATACAGCTAAATCTTATGGGAATATAAGAAATATGTTTTTGAAGGACTTTTTAAGAAAAACAGAGAAAATGATGACACTACAATGCCAGGTAAAATGGTAGGTAGATCATGTATTTATTGTTATACTAATAGTATCCATAATGTTATATGAATATGTATTTATACTGTGCAAATATTTCTAGCAGGATGATCTGTTAAGACGTTAATGTTTGCCTGTTACCCCCTGAAAAGTGTATTTTCTCTCTCTCTGTTCCTCTGTGTTCCAAAGCCAAGCCCGTATTTGTTTTCCAGTGTGCTCCTCAAACCACCTGCAGAAGAGAATCACCTGGTGCTAGTTAAATGCAGACGCCTGGCCCCCATTCCAAAACTGCTAACACAGAAGGAGGACAGAAATCTGCTTTATCTCCAAGCTCCCAAGGTAACTTTTGTGCTCACTCAAAGTCAAGAACCTCTAGCCTAAGCTCTTCTTACCCCAGGAAATAGTTTCATTGTGATTCAAGTACAAGGCCAAAGAAGACCTCACCCAAGCCTTCAGATAGTTAATCAGCTCTCTGCAGGAGCTAAGCTGTTAGGGAAGGCGATGAGGGGCTGGTGACTGGACCTGTGGAGATGCCCAACCACGAGGACAAAGACTCCTGGACGAAGGAATGTGAGCTCTCCAGAGGAGATAGAACCTGTCCCTCCTGCAGGCAGCGCTCCGGATGTGGGATAGCTAAGGGATGCCTGCGGGGCCATTTACCCTGCAGCCCTGGGATCAGCAACAATGGTCCCAGCCTACAGCATGACTAGTAAACAGAATCAAGAATCACTGAGCAGCGTCTCTTGTAGTTTATCCAAAACAGAACTGCTCGGCAGATGGCAGAAGGCTTGCTCCTGAAGGCAGCACTGAGGAGCAGAAAGAACGAGGAGAACCACTGTGGCTATAGCCACGGACTAAGGAGTCAAGCACAACCCCACAACTGTTTGGGGACCACTTAAATAAGTGATCCAGTAGAATGGGGAAGGAAGTCCTAATAAAGACCATTATGGGCAGCTTGCCAATCCTAATTTGATTTGATTAAACAATTGTTAATGATATTTCTTGCTGTACAGTGGCTATTGTAAAGCGAATTCTTGCCTATTGCATTTCTTTACAGATACCAGCTCTGCCACTCGCAAGCTCTATGAACCAGAGCAGGTTTCTGAACCTTAAGCTTCAGTTTCTTCGTGTGTGAAATGAGGAGAATAAGGATTCCTATTCATTGTGTTGTTATGATAATTAAATGAGTTAACATTTTCAAAGTGCTTGGCCCAGTGCCTATCACCAAGAAAGAGCTCAGTAAAAATAGCTGTCATTATATAAACACACACACAGATATGCCTTTCTATGTACTCCCTATTCCTGCAGAGATGCACACCACACTCTAAAGGACAACAAGACCCTTAACCTCACTCCACAAGCAGCAAATCTGAGGCCTTCTTGGATGAGACCCTCTTGGATGAGACCCTCTGGTTTTTTAGCACCTCCACTCTGCTGGAACGCTGCCCTGAATCCCCATCCCCAGGTTAGGGTCACCACTACCCCACTCCACCAGTCCATGCCAGCTCCCTCCTCTAGAGATCCGGACCCAGTCCACTTCCTAGTAGTCATGAGCTGGTATTTTGTTCCCATATGACTGATTTCCAAGTTAAGTGTTTTCCAAAGCAGAAGATGCTACCTTTCATGGTGTCTGACATGACTTCAAAAGGTGTTTGAACATACCATTCAATGACATTGAATCACATAGAGAAACGGTGATTCCATTTTCAGGGTTCTTACAATCCCTTTCGATTGTCAAGGAAAACGTCTCCTTTTGGGGGCCAGCACAGCTCTACCAATTCCTTGCTAACTTGTTAATTGTCCTTTTTAATGAAATGAAAACGGACTCAGGTTCAGAGCCTTTAAAGGGAACAGTATCTGACTACCGTCAATAACATAACACTGTATTATTTTTACTGTCTTTTTTTAATAGTAACCCTATATTTATAGGAGTGGTATAGTATCTTCACTAAATGAATGCAGTCAGTTAATAAAAATGACCTGAATTTTTAAAATTAAGTAATTAAGTAAGAGGAGTACAGGAGGTAGTATATGATCTTTGCCAGGCACATGATAAAAATTTTTGAGGATTACAGATGAATGATGGAAATCTGGCAAAGACCACCAAGACAGGAAATGCTGCGAAGTGGAGAGAAAGTAGCACTTTCTGAGTTGAGCAGAAATTTATCATCTCATTTCAACTTCACAACACTAGGAGATACATACCTTTACCTTTGTATTCCATAGATAACTAAGGCTCAGAGAGGTTAAGTCACTTGCTAAGGTCACACAGCTAATAAGCACAAGTGTCAGGATTCAAACTCACCTCCTATACCAAACTGCCTCCACTACACCCTTATTGCATCTCCCACTGCCAGATACGTATCTCACTGGAAAGTAACACTGGCTTGAGGAAAAGTTAAATGTGCCCATGAGTCTATTGGTCCTATTGGGAAGCCAACTTTAGAGCCCCTCCCTTCGCATCCTGACTTCCTCTATTCTCTCTCTTTTTATTTTTTATTTTTATTATTTATTTTTCTGAGACAGGGTCTCACTCCATCACCCAGGCTAGAGGGCAGTGGCGCGATCTCGGCTCACTGCAACCTCCACCTCCCAGGTTTAAGCAATTCTCTTGCCTCAGCCTCCATACCCAACTAATTTTTTTTTTTTTTTATTTTTTAGTAGAGACAGGGTTTCATCGTGTTAGCCAGGATGGTCTCGATCTCCTGACCTTGTGATCCTCCTGCCTTGGCCTCCCAAAGTGCTGGGACTACAGGCATGAGCCACCGTGCCCAGCCAGCTTCCTTTACTCTCTACCAGAACATCCCTCTACAATTCCACTCTACCTTACCATTAAATACACCCAACAAAGAGCACTTACTGTAAGCAACAACTGAACACATCCCTGTATGAACACGTGTGCCCTAAGTAAATGCTAAGACTGGCAGAATGAAGCAGTGAATGTTAGCAAACTTGAGTCACATCAACTCATCTAATGATGGGACCCACATGGGGGCCAGTGAATCCAGCAGGAGCACAGAGGAATTTTAGTAGGAAGGCAGCAGACAAATATAGGAAGGAAGGTAGGGCCAGATTGAAAAGGAGATTCAGTGACAACAGAGAGTTGACTAATTAACACCTAAAACTTGAAAAGTGAAACCAACACAGACAGATTTGGGGTTAAGCCCAAGGAAGAAAGAGTGCAAGTTTTCTGGAGGGCTTTCATTCTTGCTTTTGTTTTTCCTGAGAAGCAATATTTCTTTGGAAAGAAAAGTCAGAGCTATTGAAATGGAAGCCTCTGCTGCTGCACAAATCTACCTAGAGGCTCACAGCACACAACATGGGTTTTTCTAAGAGAGCATCTATAAACAGGTCATATTTCTGATGCACTTCAATCTCCCAGAGCAAAGAAGAGATGTTATAACCTGGTGGGCATTTCACATGCATTTTTTTTTCCACAATAGAGTTGATTCAAAAATAATTTTTCTGATTGAAAGCCTAGTTTAAAAATACTGAACAGTTGGGTGCAGTGGCACACGCCTATAATACCTGCACTTTGGGAGGCTGATGTGGAAGGATCACTAGAGGCCAGGAGTTTGAGAACAGCCTGGGCAACACAGTGAGACTGCTGAGTCAAAAAAAAAGAAAA
>NW_012115866.1:860430-883237 GCF_000951035.1 Colobus angolensis palliatus | reverse complement strand
GGAAGGGAAGGGAAGGGAAAGGAAGGGGAGAGAAAAACAAATAGTTTAAGCCACTAAGCCAATGGCAGAATTGAGTATGATCCTGAAGACTGCCATAGCTATCATCAAATGAATCATCAAAGAGAAGGCCACACACCCATGGTCCCCTTCTCATGAGGTTGACAGACTGCCTGCTGACACTTCTAGCTTTTAAATTTTGAGACTACCAAGGAAGGAAGTCCTGGGAATGAGCCCTTCACTCCATTCCACTGGCACTGCCTTAGCGCAGCTCTCACCTCAGTTCCCTGACACCACCAGCCCCCTCCTCATGGCCTAAACTCTCTAAGTGGCTTCAAGATCTTCAAACTACTGTCGTTGATTTGGCCATACAGGACCCTGGCTGAATGACACCCAGCCCGCCTCTCTAACATCATTTTCTCCTTTTCTGGTTGTCCCTCCCTTGGGGCGTGGCCCTACTTCATTGTCTTCATCAGTCAGGCATTTATTCCTCCAACACTTCTGGGGCATCCACTGCCTGGAGGGCCTATGCCAGGCACTAGGAACACCCAGGAGAATAAAACAAGCTCCTGCCCTCGTGTCCCATTCAGTCTAGTGACCAGATATTTTAATAAGCCTAAGAACAATAGACTTTCTATAAAGAAAGGGCCCTCTCTTCACACATAAGATATTCTCTAGCTTCTGGTTCGTTTGAACCTTTGGAGGTATATCAAAAACAGTAAAAACTCAAAGCTGGCATGAAACTGGGGGGATGTATTGCTCCAATAGGGGACACTGGCTGGAAATTTGATCTCTTCCTAAAAGACTCAAGAAACTTTGTGAATATAGATCTAGGAGTTACTGAGGTTAAGGAAGGCTGGGAGATGGGCAGGCTAGAAGAGATGATATCAAGGAGGATCCAGGATCATTCCCCAACACACCCCAGATGCAAATCTGAGAGCAGCTGGCAGGCTAGAAAAACTACCTCTTTACATCTCAATTTGCCTCTGCTCTGACTTCAGCTTTTCTTGAAACTACCCTGTCCTTTGCTGCAGTCTAGCCTAGCAATAACCCAGCCATGGAAATTCCCTGTCCTCTAGGATTGCCAGCCGTCTGTACTCTCCGCAGCTTAGACCTAACTACTTACCACCTCCTGCTTGGTCCAGGTCCCCAGTCCCTGCTGCCCAGTTATGGCTCCACCCCATAGACTATCAGTCTGCAGCTCTCCCGGCCTCTGGAAACCTCCCCATCATTTCTCATTGGGGAAATTATCAGTAGTGGTCTCATAGATTATCTTGCAGTCCCATCTAGTTCCCCAAAATAATAATTTTTGTTTAAATTCACCTCAGTGTGTTCCAATTCCTATCTCCATCTCCTAATTATCCTGCCATAGACTCAGCCCCCGGGTGTCATTGGCCCTGTGGTTCTCTCCTGCCTGGACACACAAGCCCCACTCCAGCAGATCCCTGCTCTATAATAGTCCCCCTCCGTCTCCCCATCCTCTTCCCTAATTCAGCTTCAGCAAATTATAAACTTTGTAATTAGAAAAGGGTAATGTGTTGCCAGGAATGCAAACATATTTAGTGCTAAAGCCTAGTGTTTTGTGCAGTTCTGGGCTCTGCTCCAAATTCTGGAGTAACGAGGAAAGACAAGGGGAAAGGAAGAAAACCTTTAATGAACTTGTAGTTTATGTCAGGAGTGTCTCGCTCATGATCTCATTTAATCCTCCCAAAGACCTGAGAATTTGGGTTTAGGTCACAGGAGCTCAGAGAGGCCAAGAGATTTGCCCAAGGTCATAGCCCTGGAGAGAGAGGCAGAGTCAGATTCACACCCAGGTCTCTACTTGGGTGTCTCTGCAGTCATATCTGGGCTTCCCCATATTATTACAGAATATCACATATTATCTCAGTCTGGCACCTGACAGGCTCAGCTAATAGTGTGATGAAATTCCTCACCATGCCTTTTCAACTGTTTGGCTTTCCTATTCAAATTACTCTTACATGTTTGGCAAGGAAAGATTTCAAATAATGTCAACATTCGAAAAACTCTGCTTAAGTCATCAAAACTAGTACTGCCGGCCAAGCACAGTGGTTCACACCTGTAATCCCAGCACTTCGGGAAGCCAAGGCAGGGGTATCACCTGGCCAGCATGGTGAAATCCTATTTCTACTAAAAATACAACAATTAGCTGGGTGTGGTGGTGCACACCTCTAATCTCAGCTAGTTGGGAGGCTGAGGCAAGAGGATCACTTGAACCTGGGAGGCAGAGGTTGCAGTGAACTGAGATTGTGCCACTGCACTCCAGCCTGGGCAACAGAGCAAGACTCTGCCTCAAAAAAAAAAAAAAGTACTGCCACAGTCTCTCATTGTAATTAATGGCTAGATGGTAAGCAACTTGAGGACAGAGTCTATCTCTGACTCCTCTGTCGCCTATGTAGCAAGAAGCAGGACTTGGCACTGATAGGCACATAATAAATAGATTATTACCAAAGAAAAAGAAGAAGATTGCATTCCTGCACAACTGAAGCCAAGAATAGTGGAAACCCACACAGTCCTTTGTGGCATCATTTAAACTGTCTGTGGATACTGAAATGAACTCCAACACTGCTATGTTTTGGAGTCCTGAATGGAGTAGAAGAAGTTGATGAGTGTAAGGGAGCCACCCAGCTGGGTGACAGGGAGAAGATAATTTTTTTAAAAGATGCATCTTCATTGCCCTCCTACTGCTAAATTGCCTTCTTACATAGAGGGTTGTCAGATACAAGGAGGGGGAAAGATGAATTTTTGAGAAGACCTGGCAGGAATACTTTTGTAGGCTCCTCAACAGCTACTAGACTCATCCTAGAAGCAGATGGCACATCACTGCAACATGCTGCATGAAGGACAATTCCTGCATCAGGCGTCATCCAGGATCCACCCCCAGAGCTGCCTGCTGCTGTCATCCGGAGCCTTGAAACCAAATACATGATGTTTTCTGTGTTCCATGAATATGAAACTGTCATTAGCAAAATGATATTTAGCAACTTTCACCTCTGAAATCAACTAACATCATGTTGTTTTATTTTCAAGGGTGGGGGGAAACACTTTTCTCTTCATCGTAAATCACAAAGCAATGATTCCCCCTAGAGATATAAGAAAAAAGCAGTTATTTGCAAGCTGTTGTGCATACAAATAGAGGTATAGACACACGAGTTTTTGCAAACTGCAGAGGGCTTAGTGGTATCTGCTGGGGAATTTGAAACCAGCTGCTCAGACACCACTAGGTTTCTACTATATCGGGAAAGCTCCAGCTGTTTCCACTGGGATCACAGACGCGGGTGAGATTGTCGATATTGATGGGGTGCAGAAAACGTTACTCAAAAATACAGCACCTTGGAAATTGAGAAAACAGCAGAAGTAGGAAGGTCTCTGTGCCTTCTCTGACCCCCTTCTCCCCTGAAGTGGGCCACAGACACTAGAATTCCACTTGCCTCTTCTTCCTTGATGCAGGCGATAAAACCTGGGAAAGTCACTCTCTGACCTTCTTCCTCGCTTCGTCCCTGAAGGCCCTCATGTGACAGGTGTCCTGCCCTATACCTCAGAGGAAGAATTGTCACACAGGATGTCAAGAAGAAACTGAACAGGCCTTGTTAAGTCCTCACAGTTTATTACCAATAGGGCATGCTCTTTTGCCCTCCAATCATACTTCTGCATGACTGTCCATAAAAATACACAGATTCCCTTGTTTCTCTGGATCATGATTTCTGGAAGTTCCTGTTTTAATACAAGTTTTATATAAAACTTATATTAAATAACTTGGTATGCTTTTATTTTGTTATTCTGTATTTGGTTATGGGATGTCAGCTACGAACCTTCTGGTAGGTGAAGAAGGGAAATTATTTTTCTTCCCTACAACATCAAGCTGACCAAACAGACTTAGTAGATATTCCCCCCAATAAATTGACCCTTGGTTTGCAGGCAAACAATTGTTTCCTTGATGGGCACCACATAGACCACACACACAGGCCTTTTTCAGGTACAGGAACTAGAAAGAGTCCTTTCTAAGCCAGTTTTTTGCTCTTAACACATGATGCCTGCCACAAAGGAGTTCTTTAGTCCCACCTTTTTAGATATCTGACAGAAAAAAAAAATTGTTTTAAGACCAGGCACAGTGACTCACACCTGTAATCCCAGCACTTTGGGAGGCCAAGGTAAGAGGACTGCTTGAACTCAGGAGTTCAAGATCAACCTGGGCAACATGGTGAGACCCCGTCTCTCAAAAACAAACAAAAACAAAAACAAAAAAGCCAGGCATGATGGCATGTGCCTGTAGTCCCAGCTACTTGGGAGGCTGAGGTGGGAGGATCACTGGAACCCAGGAAGACTGCAGTGAGCTAGGCTTCTGCACTCCAGCCTGGGTGACTCAAAAAAAAAAAAAAAAATTAAAGAAAATTGCTCACAGTCCCATTTCACATCTTTCATGGAGGTATCATCTTGCTCTCAGTCTTAACCAAAACTCTCTCTTCTCACTCTCTCAAGACTCTCTGGAAAATACATATCCTTTGGGTTGGATCAATCTGCTTTTCTATTTGGGATGATGTGTCCAAATAAAATATCCTAACCTCGAACATCAGCCTTCAAACTTCTCTGCTGATCACGGGACCTATTTCCCCTCCTAAACACCTGCGATTTAAATGTGCTCTTTTATGTCATGTATATAATCAAGTCAAGAGAAAACATAACAGGCACTGGGGCTAACATTTATATCCTATGAGGATATCAGTTAACAAACCAGAAGATAACTCCATTATCCTTTTAATGGACACCCACCCCAAACCCCACTCATTCAAAACATTTTTATGACTATTAGCTTCCAAGTAGGCATTGCCCACAATGTCCTCAGATGGATGAGCTTCCTCAAGTCCTAAGCAAACTGCAAGTTTTTAATCTGATTCTAATCCAAAGAAATTCCTGAAGAGGTTTCTGACTTTCACTGAACTGAAATTCAAAATAGAAACCATAGTCAGGCCTTTGAAGAACAGCCCCATGTGGATGAGCACATCACCCATATATGACACTGCCATACATAGGGCTATATACATGAAGAACCTGCTGGAAGGGGGAGCTTCCTTAACTAAATACCGTAGTCATTGGCTGGGCACGGTAGCTCACGCCTGTAATCCCAGCACTTTGGGAGGCCAAGGCAGGGGGATCACTTGAGCCCAGGAGTTCAAGAACAGCCTTGGATACACAAGAAGAACCTGTATCTTAAAAAAGAAAAATAGCCAGGCATGGTAGCATATGCCTGTAGTCCCAGCTACTCAGAAGGCTGAGGCAGGAGGATTGCTTGAACCCAGGAGTTCAAGGCCACAATGAACTAGGATTGCACCACTGTACTCCGGCCAGGGCAACAGAGGAAGACCCTGTCTCAAAAACAAACAACCACCCACAACCACAACAACAATAACAACAAAAATAGTGTTGTTTCTGGTGTAAAAAGATAATAAAATTTCAAGACCTCTCATATGTATCATGCCAAGGGGAAAAGTTAAGCCCTGGAAACTGACTCACATAACACAGCTGTTTTTCTCCTCCAGTGTGTGACTGTTGCTTTCTGACCTCTGGGTTGAGATTTTATACATTAACTGAACTCTCTATTCTTTATTCAAACCTAGACTAAATGATATTGGAGATAGACACCCTTGTGATTGTTGACTCTTTGCAATAAAATGTTAACCAACCCCTTTAGAGTATAACCAATAGTATAGCCAATCAAATCTTATATCTATGTTAGACTTTGTATGAAAATGTTGTTATCCTGGGCAGGGTGTGGTGGCTCACACCTGTAATCCAAGCACTTTGGGAGGTCGAGGTGGGTGGATCACTTGATGTCAAGAGTTCAACACCAGTCTAGCCAACATGGTGAAACCCCATCTCTACTAAAAACACAAAAATTAGCTGGGCATGGTGGTGCGCACCTGTAATCCCAGCTACTCAGGTGGCTGAGGCAGGAAAATCACTTGAACTCGGGAGGCAGAGGCTGCAGTGCACCGAGATCACCTCTGTACTCCAGCCTGAGCAACAGAGTGAGACCCTGTCTCAAAAAAAAAAAAAAAAAAAAAAAAGAAATGTTAAAGAAATGTTGTTATCCTATTCAGCACCTCCATTTTTGCCTAGATAAATGGTCCTCCTTTTTCCCCACACTGGGAGCACTGATCACCATTCTTTGGTGTAGCTCTGCTTTCCTGATGTCAGACCTCACACTTTATGCTTAAATAAACTCTTTTAACTGGATCCTGAACTTTTTGGTTATTTTAGGTTGACACTAGAGAAAAGGAATCACGCACATTGTACCAAGTCAACAAAGCTTTCTAGAAGAAAATGAGAAAAAAGAGGAAAAAAAACAGCAGAAATAAGGATGGATAAACTTCTTTCTAAACAACAGTGAGTCTGTAATCTTTTAGCACATGTTTATTTCAGAAAACAAAAACAGCAGCTCAGACTTCAGCATCAGACCAACCTGTATTTGAATGCAAGCAAAGACCTCATGCAAGTTAGGTCTTTCAACCTGTTTTCTACCCTCTCTCAGCCTCAGTTTTCCCATCTGTAAAAATTAGCTCACAAGGTGGTGGTAAGAAATAGAAGAAAATATGTGGGCCAGGTGCATTGGCTCACACCTGTAATCCCACCACTTTGGGAGGCCGAGGTGAGCAGATTGCTTGGCCCAGGAGGTTGAGACCAATCTGGGCAACATAGCAAGACCTCATCTCTACAAAAAATTTAAAGATTAGCCGGGCATGGTGACTCATGTCTGTAGTCTCAGCTACTCAGGTGGCTGAGGTGGGAGGATCACTTGAGCCCAGGAGGTTCAAGGCTACAGTGAGCTGTGATCGAGCCACTATGCTCTAGTACAGATGAGAGAATGAGACTCTGTCTCAAAAAAGAAAAAAGAAGAAGAAGAAGAAAAGATAGTATAGATGACAGAATGAGACTCTGTCTCAAAAAAAAAAAGAAGACGAAGAAGAAATAACTGGCCAGATAAGCACTGGTGGATGTGTGTAAATTTTTCAAAAAAAAAAAACTACCTATTATCATCAACTCTCAACTCATTACAAATGTGGGTTAAATTTTCTTCTAAACAAAGAAATAAAGGTATCATCTTCATGTGCCATCTAGTAGAATTTGCTACAATGCCTATTACAGTAGCACTTGCCCCAGTTGGCTATTGACAACTCAAAATGTGACTGGTGCAACCAAGGAACTCAGTTAAATTTTAATTAATTTGGATTTGTAAAATAAAACTGTAAATTAAGACCCTGAGCTCTCCAGACCAGATGGACTCCCTGTGGCTAATAGATATGCTCTAAATTTAAAAGCAGAACCAGGTGGACATAGCGGGGTGAGAGGGATTAGTCCTGCGTGTCCTACCAGAGCCAGGGTAAACTGCAGTTGGAAGCCTCCCATCGCAGCCCACTTAGTAGTTTGAAATAAATATCTGACAGAGACTTCTCTTTTGGGGCTTGGATACCACCCAACCAGGGCTCAATTATTTCAACTGATCAGAGCTGAACAAGTTTGAATCCTTCATTTGCATAAATGGACCTGATTGAGAACCTAGGCAAGAAGGTTTCCTATTTAAGCAAGATTTTCTCCCTTTGGTCTTCTGAGAGCACTTTAACTTGTATCAAAGGCTGTGCCGAGAGAGAGAGCGGGAGAGAGAGAGAGGGAGAGAGAAGAGAGAGAGAGAAAGGGAGGGGGGGAGAGAGAGAGAGAGACAGAGACAGAGAGAGAGAGCACTCTCCCTTCCTCCACAGATCTCATGGTCTTTTGTTTACAGATTTAACATATAGGAACTTGGCAAAAGTCCCCAGTTTGTTAGGACAGACCTCACACTAGACTCCAGGTCTCCATATTCCAGCGCTTTTTCTACTGTACCCTCCATTTTTCTCAAAGAAAATGCCCAGATGAAGGAATCCGGATTATTTTTATTTTCACTAAAAGCAGAGGAAACCCAAGCTAAACAGTAACAAGATTGCCACATTTAGAATACTTTAAAATAGAAACTTAATGGTGTTTTTGAATAAAGATATAAAGGCATTTCATCACAAAGGCTTAAGCTGTTAACTTTTACAGTTATTTGCATTTAAATAAAACACTCTTGATGCTTTTTAAAATGCTTCAATACGTAACAGGAATCCAGGTGGAGGGGGAATCCCCACCTTTGCATTTCAGTGGTACCAGGCTCATGCCTGCTGACCTCAGCTATTCCAAAGGCTCGCCCTATTTGGTTCGGAATCACCTCAACCACAGGGGATGGCATAGAACCTGTGGACACCTCAAGGGTGACTACACAGTTGGACAGCCAGGGCAGGCCCCTACTTGGGGAAGTCCGCAAGGAGAAAGGCTTGTAGCTCAAGTTCAATCCTAAATCTTTACAGGAAAGCAAAGAGTCTTAAAGGATGGCATTTGTTCTGTACTCAATGGGCACTAGACTCACTAGAGATTCTTAGGCAGGGAATTAACTGCTGCATTAAATAATGCAGTAATAAGACTGTCATCCCAAGCATTTACAAAAAGTTTACTCTGGCGGCTACTGTGATACCTACCCAGCCCCACAAACACACCCTTAGGGCTGGAGCCCTCACTCCCCAGCTGCTGGGAGTGTGGGTGGTCGTCAGTCCTTCCTAGGGGTTGCCTGAGAGTGAAGAGAGGGGCTTACCCAAGATCACACCTCTTCCCAGAGCAGCCTGAAGCCAATGACTAATTACTGTGGGGATAAAAAGGCCAGGCCCATTGGCCCAACTCAGGCCAACTCTACAACCTTTCCAGCTTCAGCACTCCCTAGAGTGATGAGACTGCAGCCCCACTTCTCTCTCTGGCCAATCCTGTTTCTTTCATCACCACCCCACCCCCACACACAGGTGTTGATCTCCAGAGCATTAATCCAGTGTGCTAATCTCCCTCTGCTTCCCAGGGAACCCAGGTAGCACAGATACTATGTGCCAGCCACTGTTCTCAGCTTTTTATAGGTACTTACTCTTAGAAGTAAGTACTATTATTTTCATTTTACAGATAAAGAAACTGAGGCTAAACCGAGATCAATCATTTTTCCAAAGATACCCAGGTGACCTTAGGAGATCTTGGGAAAAAAAGAAGACATGATATTGGTAAATAAACATAATAGTGACTAATACAGAGTGAGTATTCAACTCATTCATTAATGTTTTTCATTCATTCTTCAAATATTTATTGAGCATCTACTATGTGCTAAGCACTATTCTTAGCACTGCAGATACAGTAGTGGACAAAGAACACAAAGTCCCTGACCCCACAGAGCTAACCTTCTAGTGCAGAAAAGGCAAGAAATATACAAATAAACAAGTAAATGCATATCTCATACGAGTGCTAGGCAGGAAAATAAAACAGGTCAGGGGAGGCCAGAGGTGATGGGGGCAGAAACAGGGCTATTTTATGTGGGGAAGTGAGGAAAGATCTCATGATCGGTGACATTTGAGTAAAGAAGAGAAAGAAGTAGGGAATGAACCATGTAGATATTTGAAGAAACAGGATGTTGAGTAAAGGGGGCAAGCACAAAGTCAGAAACAGTGAAAGATACTGAACAGAGGTGACATGCTCTGGCAAATTCTAAAAGGATCACCTGGCTGCTGTGTTGAGAATAGATCTGATGGGGCTGGGCGAGTGGGAGGCTACAGGGAGGCCAAATAGGAGTCTCTTGTTATAACCCAGGCCATACATGGCAGTGGCTTAGACCAAGATGGTTAGTGATGGGAGTGGTGGAAATTGTCAGATCTATGCTGCAGGTAGATCTTCTGGATTTGCAGATGGATCCGATAAAAGGTGTGACATCAACAAAGGAAAAGTCAAGGGTGACTCCCAGATTTGGGGCCTGAGCAGTTGGAAGGATGGATTTGCCAAGAACTGAGATGAAAAGACCTATGGGAGGAGCAGCTTTGGCTGAAGACGGGGCCGGATCAGGAGATAGGGAGTCATGGAAGTTAACTATTATAGGCAACAGAGTTCAGGGAGAAATGTCTCTGCACACTGCTTATGAAAAGAGAGTCTATAGCCAGGCTACCCAGAGTTGATTCTCAGCTCTCATACTATTAACTCTGTGACCTTGGGAAAAACACTGTACTTCTCTGGGCTTCATCATTCTCATCTGTGATGTAGGGAGAACATCTGCATTGACCTTATCAGGTCATTATGAAGCTTAAATGAGTAAATACATGTAAAAGTATCTAGAACAGTGGCTTCCATGCAATCAGCACCATATTAGTATTTTAAAATTCCAGTGAGGTTCCCAATGGATGTAACACTTGAGGATTTGTACATAGTACAAAGAGGTACCCAAAAAGGGTGTGATTCATTGGACTGGACACTTGTTTCCCAGAGAAGATGAAACCTGAGCTTGAATTTGAAAGATGAATAGGAGGTAGTCAGGTAGCTAAGGAAGTGGAGAGTGTGGGGGAGCATTCAAGACAAAGGGAATAGCATGTCCATTTTACTGAAAATATAGCCAATAATGCGGCAAAAGCCAAACATAAAATGGTTATTTTATGACACATGTTAATCCTTTCAGATACTGTGAAATCCAGGATGTGTCCAAAGAGAGGTAGAGAATAGCTTTCAGTTTTGTTTTGTTTTGTTTTCAGAGATAAGTTCTCCATCACCCAGGCTGCAGTGCAGAGGCATGATCATGGCTCACTGCAGTCTTGAACTCTTGGGCTCAAGCCTTCCTCCCACCTCAGGCTCCTGAGTAACTGAAACTACAGGCATGCACCACCATGCCTGGCTAATTTTTTTGAATTTTTGGTAGAGATGAGGTCTCACTATGCTTCCCCGTCTGGTCTCAAACTCTTGGACTCAAGCGGACCTCTTGTCTTGGCCTCCCAAAGCTGGAATTACAGCTGTGAGCCACCGTGCCGAGCCGGCTTTCAGTTTATTTATTCAAAATGAATAAACCCTAGTAGTACCATCTGACCTTCTCATGCACCTGTCTTCATTGAGTTGGGCCAGGTCTGCTACCACTGACCACAACCATGTGAGACCCATACTGACATATTAGGACTCTTTATAGCTACCACTCAGTGGCCCCAGTGGACACCCCTATAGTTTCCTCTCTGATCCCCCAGGTAAATGCATTCAAAAAGTAATCAACAGGGATATAGCATTTGTCTCCCTTCTAGTTATATTTGAACATGTTTCAAGGCCATATGGCCCAATCAATATCCCTAAACTCTCTGTACCTTACTGTTCCTAGCAATTCTGCTGGAGAAATAACATTTCAAAGGTCAAAAGCCTTATTCTGGCAGAATAAACCTGCTTGATCTCAGTGAAATGGTCCACAAAGACCACAATCAGAAGTAAAGCATCAGATTCCCTCAGTGGAAACCTTACCTTTTGGTAAATTATCAAATACCAGAACAATAGGAATAGAAAAGGCTTGAATGCAATAGGAGAAGCTTGAATAGATGTGAGATCAAAGCATTTCCTGGACCATTTAATGCACCTTAGCTATATAAATATGGAAGGTATTAAGCAGTGGTAACAGATAGTTCAGAAGAAAGCCAGACCCTGAACTGTAGGAGCTTGACTCTCTGCGGGGCAGTCCATATGAAGACCCTCAGCCTGCAGGCCCAGCCTCACACAGCCCCCGGGCTGTGGGACGTGCACTTAACTAGCCAGGGTGCCATGCTGCCCCCACAGCGGTATGTTTGCTGCCTCCTCATCATCACACAGGCCTGAGATTAATAGCCTTCAGCCCAGAATAACCCTCCAAGTCCTCATCTCCACTGTGTACATCCAGAAATTTCCATTAAGCCTCTGTTCCATTTCCTGGCTTCCCAACCCCCCGGGCACTGAAACCTCAGTCCCCTGATGGTCTCCCTCAGCTCCTACTACCTGTGATTCTGTTTCAACAGCGACAGGCTTGGGAACAAACACAAAGAAGCACCACTGCCTACAACTGGGATCTCAAAGCATTTGCCCTGTCCCAAGACACCTGAGGGCCTAACATCTGCCCAGAAGCACTGTGTTTTAGAAAAGCAGCATTTAACAAACAGAAACCCATGACCCACTCTCTCCCACTCCAGGCAGGTGGCCCTCAGGGAGAAAGAAGACCTCATGTTGTTTGCCACCTGTCCCCCCATTATCACCACCAAGATTCTGGTCCCCGGAGCACATTGGCCTGGAGGATTGTTACTCTACCTGTTAAACCTGGGTCCTGCCCCCTTAGACAAACCTCACTGCCAGTCACTCCCTAATTTTCATCCTTCCCCCAGGGAGTAATGGGTACAGCTAAGGGTCAAACAGTATTTTCCAAAAATTCTTCCTCTAAGACTTATTGAGGTTTACTGTCTATAGTTTACATGATTTTTTTACATGTTTATAGAGCTGGGCATAGTGGCACACACCTATAATCCCGGCTACTCAGGAGGCTGTGGCAGGAGGATTCCTTGAGTCCCGGAGTTCGAGCCCAGGAGTTCCAGTACAGCCTGGGCAACATAAGGAGACCCCATCTCTAAAAAATAAATAAGTAGACTTTTTAAATTTTAAGCATTTATATTCACAATAAAATTGTATAATATTTGATAATACTGAATATGCTGTTTCCAACTTTAAATATGCATGCAAAACCACACACAGGAGATTCTGCCAGTCCTAAAGAGGCATCTGCTAGAAGCCCAGAGTTGCTGTTGTTTATGGCCCTGCCCCCAGATCAGCTGCACACATACAGCAACAGGACTCTGGGTCGAGGCCAAGTTCACCACATAGCTTTAACAATTCTCATTAAGGTCTCCAGCCATTCTCCCTGGGCAACAGCACCACGACCAGATTATTGCTTTCTCCATATCATCTAGGCTTACCCCTCCCATTCCCCTTCTCATTTGTTGTGGCCTGGGCCCAGTTTTCCAAAGCAGAAACCCTTTTACTAATTAAGGTAACATATTCTGCACAAACATAATACCCCATTTTAACAAATGTACTCACTTCCCTCCAGAAGACCTCCATACACACACCTACACACACACACACACACACACGTGCTTCTTGGTTGAAAACCAAAAGCTGTCATTGAGAAGAAAAAGCAATGGGAAAAATACATTCAGTGCCAAAGGTAATGACTTTGTTTTAATAGGCCTTGGTGCCTTGATGAAAGCATTTTCTTTTAAAATGTTAGTATATTGTGAAATATTTCAAATACAGAAATTTGAAGAGAAAATGATTGACATAATGAACCACCGTGAGCTCACTGCCCAGCTTTATCTAATCTTAGCATTGACTTTATTGGCTTTTTGCTGTCAAAACAAAGGAAGCACTACAGATAAAAATTGAAGCGCTGGTACAGACCTTTTTTCATCTGGCTCCTTTCTTTTCCTTGCCAGAGATTCACCAGTTTTTATATTTTCCTACATATTAATGTGTTCATCAAATAGGTTTTGTATATTTTGTTTGTTTGTTTGTTTTGAGACAGATTCTCGCTCTGTTGCCCAGGCTGGAGTGCAATGGCATGATCTGGGTTCACTGTAACCTCCAGCCTCCCAGGTTCAAGAGATTCTCCTGCTTCAGTCTCCCAAGTAGCTGGGATTACAGGGGTCACCCAACATGCCTGGCTAATTTTTGTATTTTTTGTAGAGCTGGGTTTTCACCATGTTGACCAAGCTGATCTTGAACTCCTGACCTTAGGTGATCCACCCACCTTGGCCTCCCAAAGTGCTGGGATCACAGGTGTGGGCCACCGCGCCTGGCTGCATATTTTTTAAACATTACATAGCAAGTATCCTTGCTTTTTAAAACAATATTATATTTTAGAGATTTTGCTGTAACATATATGTAGTTGTAATTAATTTATCTGAACTGCTATATAGTATTCCTGTGGATAACGCTCCTTACTTATCCATTCTTGTCTTTACAGTGATTTAGTGTTTTTGTTTTGTTTTGTTTTGTTTTTTCCTATTAAAAACAGTGATGGCCAGGTGCAGTGGCTCATGCCTGTAATCCCAGCACTTTGGGAGGCTGAGGTGGGTGGATCACCTGAGGCCAGGAGTTTGAGACCAGCCTGACCAACATGGAGAAACCCCATCTCTACAAAAAATACAAAAACAGGCGTGGTGGCGGACCCCTGTAATCCCAGCTACTCAGGAGGCTGAGGCAGGAGGATCGCTTGAACCCATGAAGCAGAGGTTGCGGTGAGCCGAGATCATGCCATTGCACTCCAGCCTGGGCAACAAGAGTGAAACTCCGTCTCAAAAAAAACAACAACAACAGAAACAATAATCACAGCAGTTCTTTTTGTTAATGGGTGTTGATTCTCTGAGAAGTACGGTAATTTGATTTGATAAGACCAGCCTCACATCTGAAACAGGGCAGACGGGTCTTTCTGACCTCGAAGATCAGCATCTATGGGCTAAAGGCTACCACAACCGACAGGCTGAGCAACAGAGGAGCAACATCTCCATGGCCCTGGAAGTGAGTATAAACTTTCCCCTGCAGCAGTGCTGTTTGTGAAGTGTCTGTCACAGGGCCCAGCATGTTGCTGACACCATGTGAACAGCAGCCATCATGATTATCACCTGCCTGATCTCCCTGCTTGGCTAGACTCCCAGCCCTCCCCTTTAAGCTCACCTCACAGTGGCACTTTTACTCATTAACAGGTCGAAAGGGCTATCACTCATTTTAGTGCAATTTCACCCCAACAAGCAAGCAAAAAATTTGCTTCACATATAAATAGAGGATAAGTCATAACTTTGTTGATTTTTCTTCCTCTCCGTCTTTGGTGTTTATCCAGGGCATATGTGCTGAATCCACCTGCCTTTAATTGTGCCCGAAGAATCAAGGTCGGATTTCCTAACATGGCATCAAGGGCCCTTCCAACCAGCTCGGCCACTCTTTCCATCTTATATCCAGCCATATCCCATAACTGGTCTCCCAATCTGTGCCTTTCTTCATAGTGCTGGGCCCTGCATATCCAAGGGCTGTCCAATTAGCCTATAAAACCTAATTCAGATGTCACTTCCTCTCCAAGGCCTTGGCCAGGACCCACGTAGACATAATACATCACTCCTACATTTATGCTCCTGTCACCTTTTCCACGTAACTCTGCAATGCAGTAGCACTTAACAGCATCTTATTTTAATTGTGTGGACATGAGCCCCTCTCGCACTCTAGACTCTGAGCACCTGGTTGTTTTCATAAATTATTTTATCCCCGTGCCTTGCCTTGAGTATAGTGGAGTGAATAAATCTTCCACAAACACAGCAAATGTGATTTTCTTCCATGACTAATTTCTAGCAAGAAGAGGATTTCAGCATCTTGGCCTGTGTGTGCCATTGATTTATTTTTGAAAGAAGACTCTTGTAGCAGCCAATCTTTAATAAATTATTACAAACACAAAGCCTTAAGCACTTAAACACTTTACCTTGTATGGACATTTTTCCTGCCTGCAGAATTTTTTTTAAAGAAATAGAAATATTTTGTTCTAGTTGTAGTAGAACAGAATTGCAGAACCCCAGCCTTTCCCTAGGTTCTGTGATCCTGGTGCTGATGAAAAATATACAGAGATAGCAATAACAACACAATGATGGCAATTACACCAGGTAAGCTTCACGTAGGACTTGCTATGTGTCAGGCTCTGTGCTATGTTAGCTATACTTTTGCATATCTAACTGGCTCACCAACCTATAAGGTGGATACCACCACTATTTACATTTTGGCATTGAGAGAACTTAGAGGGTTTAAGTAATGTACCCAAAGTCACACCCTGAGAAAATGGCTCAGCTACTTAACCCTAGAGCCTGAACCTTTAGCCATTCATTAATTAGGTTATACCACGCTGCCATGAGAGAAACCAAGCTTCATTTTCAAAGCAATTTCACAATGTGTTGCTTATTCCTCACAACAACCCTAGGAAGTTGCATTAACCAAGGTAAAATGCCTATCTCCCCATTTTATAAGTTATGTAGCTATGGGTCAAATAATTTATGTAGCTAGGCACAGTGGCTTACACCTGTAATCCCAGCACTTTGGAAGGCTGAGGTGTGCTGATCACTTGAGGCCAGAATTTCGAGACCAGCGTGGGAAACACAGTGATACCTTGTCTCTACAAAAGTTATGAAAAATTAGCTGGGCATGGTGGTGCATGCCTGTTGTCCCATATAATCAGGAGGCTGAGGTGGGAGAATCACTTGAGCCTGGGAGGTCAAGGCTGCAGTGAGCCAAGATCGCACCACTGCACTCCAGCCTGGGTAACAGAGGGGAACCTCATCTCAAAAAAAAAAAAAGAGTTTACATGACATGCTGAAAGATCCATGGCTAGTCATTGCTGAATCAGCCAGGGCAGGCTAGGCTATGCTGTGGTAACAAGGAGCCCCAATATCAGTGACTTAAATAAGTAAGAGTTTATTTCTCCTTCGGGCTATATATCCACTGTGAGCCTCCCAGGCCCTGCTCCATGCCTTCATCTTCATTCTGATCCTGAATATTGCCAGTCATCATGGCCAAGGACATGAGAATGTGACAAACTATGTGCTGATTCTTAGACACAACCACATAGACACAGACCATTTCACATTCACTTCATTGGTCAACCCTAGCCACATTGCCACACTTGAATTCAGCTGGGGAAGAAGAATCCTCCATGATCCTTCCACAGAGAGGGACACCAAGTAGTGCAGCCCACCACAAGGAGTAACAGCATCAGGACCGAAACCCAAAGATGCAACCTCCCTTGAAGTCAGTGAGTTGTCCCAAAGTAATGCATTTCTCTCCTTCATGCCTCCATTCCTGATGGGTTTCCTGAATGAATGAATCCTTGTCTAGCGTATTCTCCAGAGCCCCAAGGCGCTTCATCTGAATTTATCAGAAATTCATTTCTACAATTTTCCAGAAAGTTTCAGAGCGAGGACAAGGTAATCAAAACATATGTATACCTAAGACTCTGCAAATCCACTCCTGGGTATTTACCCAAGAGAAAAGAGTGCATATAGCCACCAAAAGACATGTACAAGAATGTTCACAGTAGCTTGATTCATCATTGCTCCAAACTGGAAGCAACCCAACTATGCCCAGGGGAATAATTCTGACATTATCCAAAAGGAAATAAAGCTCCTGAGGTCCAGATACATGAGCAGGCTGACCCAAGGTCACACCTTTACGGGGCAGAGCCGAGGGAGAAGCTACATGTTCTCAAGCTATGCCCATTACTCTGCCCATCACCCCTCAAGACATTGAGCCACTTCTCTGCCTGTCCTACTCTTTCTGCTCAGCTGAAATACTGTCTTCTGCTCTCTAAGTCATCTAGGACACTAATCACAGCTGCCCTTGATTGATCCCAGCTGATGCTGCATAAATTCAATTCCCTCCTCCCTGGCCCCATCGAATCCAGCATCCCAGATCCCTGGCCAGGTTCCTATTAAAAAAAAAAAAAAAAAAAAAAGCTCTATACCCTGGTGATTACCTATTAAACAGAAACAGGTTTGCAATTTCCACATTAACCCAACAAAAATATGATAAAAACGTTGAGTCTTTATGGTTACAACTTAGATTTGGCATACCTAAACATGATGGAATATGTAGGAAAAAATAATATAATCTTTTTCTGGACTGCTGTCCCTGAGACAATAAACATATTTCCATCATTTAAGTCTATTCCAGTTATCTCTTTTGTGCTTATTTTACAAGCACTTCACTTGAAAATTAGTCCTCATGTTAATATAAATGAACAGATATGAAAGATGAGTGCTTTCTAGAATGAGAATGTGAGACAACTTTGAGAAGATGAAAGCTGCTTTCAGAATGGCAAAACGTCCTTGTGGTTCTCTCACATATTTGGATGTCTTCAGAGGCCTTCAGATTTTAAAAAATGCATGGTGTGGGCCTGCTCTGAGATCTGCCTCTCGATTAGGTCTGGCAAGTTAAGTCACCATCTGTTCTGCTCCAAGAAAGAGAAGGAAGCACAGACGGTCTGGATCATCCAAAGGGGGTTCCCTGGCTCTGATTTTGTTTTTGTTTTTGTTTTTTTTAAATATCCAACTTGGGCAATGTCAGGCCAAAGTAAAGTTAACACTGCTTCATTGGAAATAAGAGGCTAACCACACAGGCCAACATCGGCCAACAGGTACATTTTTCAACAACTGTTTGTTGAGGTACTACTATGCGCTGGAGCAAAAGGCAGGTGTGGTAAACATCCCCTAAGCAGGTCGTCTCCTTCTCCTCCTGAAATGCTTGCAGGGGCTCCCTCACATCTTGCTGCCATCTCAGGCTCACCTCTCCTGAATCCCTGACTCATTGACTTCCAAGAGCTGAAGCAGGCACAATACTGAGCAAATAAAGATAGATGCCCAAGAGACAAATGTCGAACTGAGTCAAAGGGACCACTGTGGATTAACAGACAGAAAACAAATGAGTAGACAGATTTGTGTCTCCTTTTTTCACTTCAGAGAGGACACATTGGAAAAATAATCCATGGTATGAGGGCAGCCACAGCCTGCAAATGACTGGTTTGAACTGCCCAAACCAATGTACTGCATCCATCCGGGCCAGCCTCAGGAGCCTGCACAGCAGGTGCCTGGAAAAATAGCGCAGCTTGGTTTCAAGCTATGAGTCACATGTCAGTCCCTAAGGTCTGCATCGTAAAAAGAAGCTACTGAAAGTCATTCATCTGTCCACTGCGAGCAAAACTCTGTGATTTTTTAAAATGGGGAAAATTGGAGTGAATTCCCTTTACCTTGTGAAATAAAAGAAAATGTCACCTGCCTTCTCCTTTTTTTCTCCATCCTTTTTTAAAGGAAAGAATTATGTCAGCCATTTTAAAGCCATATTAGGAGCAACTCAGTGACTGTTGTTCATAAATACATCAAGAATATCACATTTTTTCATACACTACTTCATTAATTTCTCATCACATCCCTTGTGAAACCCATATTGATATTATCTCATTTTACAGATGAGGAACTTGAAGTCTAAAGAGGCCAAAGTGACTTCCAAGACTGACCTCAGACCTCATGACAGAAACACTAGACTCAAGAAGTCCTACTGACAAAGAGTTAGAGAAAGGAACAGAAATCCTAGAGAGGAATTGAATTCAAGAAAGCATAGAATTGTATGTCAGCCAAATTTATAATCAAATGCAAGAGTGAAATGAAAATTCTTTTAGTCATTCAAGGCCTGGGCTTATTAAACAAAGACACACTTCCAAAATAATTTTTAGGAGAAACAGTGCCACAAAAAGAGAAAATCAATTCCTTCCTACTAGGCATGGAAGGAAAAGTGAGTAAATATGTTAACAAGGTTTATTTTGTAAATAAGCAATGACTTTTAAAAATGTGTAAAATCCTAGAGCTAAAGATATAATAGTGGGCAGGAGACAGAGAAACCAGCATGAGGTAAGAACACGCTAATATATTCGCTTTGTTTGGTGGAAGATCTGGTATCTAAGGGTAACCACCAGAAAAGTAAAACTCAAACTTTGAAACTTATAAAACAAAATTTAATGTATCCAGTGGAAAACAGGAAGAAAGAGAAAAATCTTTATAAAAGATGTGCAAAATTTTTTTCAAAAAGAAAATGAGATAGAGTAATAAATACTAATGTAATAACTAGTTAATGTAAAAGATGATATTCTCAGATTGTATTTTGAAAAATATCCAGCAAAATGTTGCCTATAAGGGATGTATTTAAAACAAAAGTAGTACATGGAGAGGTTATGCAGGAGAAAAATTTTGCACCAGACATTTGTTTCAAATGGCAAGATAAACTGTATTTCAGCTACCACAGTAGGGGAGAGAGACTTTGATACAGAGCTGAGTTCAACTCCAAACAGAGCTGAGTTCAACTCCAAAAGCAGCAGAGAAAACCTGGGATTCATGGCCAAGGAACAGACAAGGGGGTCAGTGGGTAGAAAATTACTGAGAGGAACTTGGTTAGATATCAAGAGTAGAGAGATTTTTGCCAAACGGGCTTAACAAGATTCTTGTTAAAGGTTAGGCAAGTATTTCGATATCAAGGTGGGGGGATTAATAACCTGATGATATATCAGGGGTGGAAGGGTTCTCTCTAAACTATCTTAATAGGATTCTTCACTAGAACTGGGCTCAGCAGGCCAAAGGCAAGACCTAATTGAGAAGATTACTAGGAGCCTGAACAAAGTTTGATTAAAGAGGGAGTGTTTTCAATTGAAACTAAAAATACAAAAATCAGCTGGTTGTGGTGCCGAGCGCCTGTAATCCCAGCTACTCAGGAGGCTGAGGCAGAAGAATCGCTTGAACACGGGAGGCGGAGGTTGCAGTGAGCCAAAATTGCACCATTACACTCCAGCCCAGGCAACAACAGCAAGACTCTGTCAAACAAAACAAAACAAAAAGAAAAAAACACCCCAAAAAACGCCAGGGTAACCATCTTAATATCAGACTGAATAGAATTTAAGGCAAAAATTATCATAAGGGCAGAGGTATGATAAATAATGGTAGACAAAACACTAGATCAAGAAACTATAATGATCATGAACAAAATCCTCTAAATAATATAATATCCAAATACACAAAGCAGCATTGATAAAACTACAGAGAGAAGTAGATAAATCAACCATTGTAGCTGGAGATTGTAATATTTCCTTCTCTAAAAAACATAAAGAAGACTAAAAGAAAAGTCATTCTATATAAGAACTATAAAAAAGTTTGTGCGCATAGGTGTATTGACAACATATTGAACATCTGCAAAATTCTACAATGTACCAGAAGCTTCATAGAGATTATGTCTCTGACCATAAAACGGCAACAATAGAAATCTACAACATATGTCTGAAAACTAAGAAATGTTCTGTCTTTGGCAGAAAGAAGAAACAAAAATGAAAATTTAAAGATCCTTAGAACAGAATGAAATAGAAGGCACTCCAAGTAAGTATTTATGACTACAGAAAAATACTAATTACCAAAATCCTACCACAAACATCATACTGAATGGGGGAATTTTACATGCATTCACTTTATGATCATGAACAAAAAAATAACGCGCACTTTTACCACAACTATACAACATAGTACTGGAGGCCCTCAAGAAGACAATTATGCAAGAAAAAGAAATAAAGGAAAAAAATGAAAACACTGAAAATGAAAAGGTATAATGATCACTATTGATGAATGATATGACCACTTACACAGATCATTCATATAGATGTAATAATCCAAGTTAGATAGACAAAAGATAAACATAAATCAACAGCATTTCTCATTATCAGCAATAACTAACAAGAAAATATAATGTGAAATAAGATAAAACAAAATAGCAATAAAATCTTTAAAATATCAAGGAATTTTTCTTCTTTTAAGACGGAGTCTTGCTCTGTCACCCAGGCTAGAGTGCAGATGGCTCACTGCCAGCTCCGCCTCCCGGGTTCACGCTATTCTCCTGCCTCAGCCTCCAGAGTAGCTGGGACTATAGGCGCCCACCACCATGCCCAGCTAATTTTTTGTATTTTTAGTAGAGACAGGGTTTTACCGTATTAGCCAGGATGGTCTCGATCTCCTGACCTCGTGATCCACCCGCCTTGGCCTCCCAAAGTGCTGGGATTACAGATGTGAGCCACCGCGCCCAGCTGGAATTTTTCTAAAAGGAGTGAACAAGCCCTTTCCAGAGAAAATCTAAAACTCTTTCAAAGAATGCTTTTAAAAGACTTGAACACATAAAAAGATTTACCAAATTTATGTATGAGATGACAACATGATAAAGAAGGGATTTTCTTATAATTGGTTTGTATTGGTAAGGTACTTTGGAGAAAACTGACTTTTTTATAATGTCAGAAGTATGGAAGTACATATATACATATATATATAAACATGGGTAGATCTTTCAAAATAGCACTGTGTGAAAAAGGAAGAAACAAAACAAAACCATGGTGCAATGCCATCTATGTATATAACGTACATAAAAATGAAACAATACATATATTTTATGAATATACATAAGTGGACTTCCTAAACATGTTGGAATGGATGCCTATGAAAGGACATAAATGGGGACGGAAGTGAGAGGAAAAAATGACTAGAATAACACAAAATACAGGGCATTTTTCCAAGGACCAATTATGACAGTGTGCCATGAACAAAATGTGATCTATAAAAAAGTAAGAGGTGGAAAAAAAATGACATTTGGAGAAAAAAAAAACTGAGGTAGATAGAAAATAGGATGTATGGCCGAGCTCATTCCTGTAATTCCAGCACTTTGAGAGGCCAAGGTGGGTGAATCACCTGAGGTCAGGAGTTTGTGACCAGCCTGACCAACATGGCAAAACCTGTCTCTACTAAAAATACAAAAATTAGCTGGGCATGGTGGTGCACACCTGTAATCCCAGCTATTTGGGAGGCCGAGGCTAGAGAATCACCTGAACCCAGGAGGCGGAGGTTGCAGTGAGCTGAGATTGCAGCATTGCACTCCTGCCCGGGTGACAAGAGCAAAACTCCATCTCAAAAATAAATAAATAAATAAAAATAAGGGAGAAAATAGGATGTACATACATCCTCAAGAACTTAGTATTAGAAGCTACTAGGCCATGAGAACAGTAATAAAGAAAACCTGTAATAGTTGATGAGGCATAAAAATAAGTGCGTTCAGATTAATCTTTTTCAAAAAGGCAGGCCCTAAGTAACCTACACTATTCAAATGACATATTCATGTTCAAAATAAGGTACATTCAGGCCGGGTGCGGTGGCTCATGCCTGTAATCCCAGCACTTTGGGAGGCCGAGGTGGGTGGATCACAAGGTCAGGAGATGGAGACGATCCTGGCTAACATGGTGAAACCCTGTCTCTACCAAAAATATAAAAAAAAAATTAGCCAG
>NW_012115866.1:858404-860280 GCF_000951035.1 Colobus angolensis palliatus | reverse complement strand
TTCTTTTGTCTTCCAAGTTCTCTGGACTGGAGAAGGTAAGCACATATTCTACAGACAGACCCCTTCCTGGGTTCTTTTTTGGCCTTGGTAGAAGGCAGGTTGTATTGTAGATCTCCAATTATATCTCTTGGTATATTTTCCTATAATTATTCATTTTAAAATAAGGTGACTATAGGAAAACTTACTGATAAAATAAAAGAAAAACAATTAAATGAAAAAATAATATATAGTCAATACAATATGTTTGGCTTTTAGTACCAAATTTCTTAGTAATACATATTGGATATTTTGAGTATGAGATAGTTTCATTATAATTCTTATTTTGTTTATTGTGGTGTTGTACTTGAAATTAAACCCAAATAAAGCGAATCAAAGCTAGTCTATTTCAATTATGTGGTTCAGTTCTTTCTTCAAAAGGACCAAAACACCATGCTTAAAAGAAATATAGTCAGCATCTGAAAAACCACAAATCCCAAGGGCTGCTGCCCAGTAAACGAATATAGAAAATTATTCAATTAATTATGATTTAACTCAATAAAAATTATACAAATCTACTTATTGCAACAAGGAAAACAATGGTATATGCTGCCACAATTTAAAAAAAAACATAAAATCGAATGAATTGAAGATTGTCACTATTTTTCTAAGGCATCAAGTAGCACTTGACAGATGTTATCCTACAAGCCACAAGAAGCTTTACTGTGCTGAAGTATTTTAAAATGTTGCATTATATATTAGAACAGGGTGACTTCCAGAAAACTAACCCAGAGCCACTGATTTCATAAGCAGGAGCAGCTTTCAGCACATTGGACAGTGACCTTTACCTGCTGTTTTCACATGCTGGTGAGCAAGCTGGTTGGAATGTTCTCTTATTCTACTGCCACATAAAAAACTTATCGATTAAATATGAGACTCTGAAACTCGTCTCTTACTGAAAAACATTTAAGAGCATTATAGAATTCATTTTACTCATGCAATAAATCTATTTAGTAATGAGAAAGAAGAATCCACTTGCGAATATGGAGAAATATTTCTTCAGGCAGTCACATCAGATAAATTATTCACCTCCAACAATATGTCACAAAATGTAATGCCAATAAACTTTTTTAAAATGCAGTGTTCACACATCCAGGAATGAACACCCGTGAAATGTTCATGCCTGCCAGTTTTTCTTAAAAGTATGCCTTGTGCATGACTCAGGACTTCTCCCGCACTGATGATAAGAATGGAGCATGTTCAATCGTCTCCTTATAGTGAAAACAAAAAGTGTACTTTTAAAAGATAAATAGGCTCTGAAAATAAATTTCTTTCGTGTATTTGCTTGATACATGCTTCTAAAGAAATTGCTTAAGAAAAATGTAAGCATTCTCTTAGTTGTTTAATTTATTAATTTATTTTATTTGTATACACTTAGGGGTACGAGTGCAGTTTTGATACATGGATATATTGCACAGTGGTGAAGTCTGAGTTTTTAGCATAACCATTACCCAAATAGTGTATATTGTGCTCATTACATAATTTCACACCCCTCAACCTCCCCAACCCCCACAGCCTTCTGAGTCTCCAGTGTCTCTTATTCCATGCTGTGTCCATGCATACACATTATTTAGCTTCCATTTATAAGTGTATTTTTTAAAGTTCATTAAGCACCTAGGATCTTTTCACATTTCCAAAACTTGCTTAATAAATCTTGTTCATGTAACCCTACAACTTGTTGATAACTGCCTTGTTGGTAGGTGTAATGATCTCCTCTTAAAAATTAGAAAACCGGCTACTGAAATTTGGCAAGATGGCCGAATAGGAACAGCTGCAGTCTCCAACTCCCAGCGCGAAGGACACAGAAGACCGGTGATTTCTGCATTTTGAACTGAGGTAC
>NW_012115866.1:839780-852829 GCF_000951035.1 Colobus angolensis palliatus | reverse complement strand
AAAAAAAAAAAAAAATTAGAAAACCAAATCTCAGAGAGGTCAAGTGACTTGCTAAAGGACACACAGCTAGTAAATTGTGGACTAGGATTCAAAACTAGTTCTGTCCCACTCCATGTATAACGCTTTTTCTATTTATCATGATGTCAATTCACTATAATGTGTTTTATATGTAATTTTTGCTCAGTGGTTTATCTCACGTATAGCAAAATAAAATTTTAAACTGTATAGTTCATTTTATTAACATAAAATAAAATGTTTATGACATTGAGCTGCCAAATAGTTCTCCAGAGGCCCTGAAGTTACCAGCTTTGGGTGTAAAATAAATCCATCTTAGCCTTCTTTCATTCTGTATCTCACTGATAAATATCCAGATGGGCAAGGACTTTTTTTGTTAGGAGAAAGTAAGTAGGTAATTCCTTGCCAAAATTCATACCCCTATTCAGAGAATAATAATACCATTGTGTAATAGTCCATAAAGAATCCTCCTGTATGTTGTGATGAAGACAGAAGATAGAAGAAGCAGGGGTCTGGGGGACAGCCTGGGATCTGGTCACACCTCACTGCAATGTCAGGACACATGGATGATAAAACCAGTGTTAGCCTCATGGAGTGTCATAGTGATGTAGAGCTTGGGACCCAGAGTTAGTCTACAACAACATGACCTTAAGCAAGTTACTGAACTCTCCTGTGCTTTAAGTTCCTTGATTTGGACAAAGGAGATCACACAATCTACCTTGCAAGGTACTGCAAGAGTTCAAAGAGTTTGTAAGATGGTGGTTGAACAAATGCCAGCCATTATCACCATCCTAATCCCCATCATATCACTTTTTCAGTTCCAGTAATGTGACCTTTAAAAATGTTCAGTACTATTTTCTCCAGGAAACTCCTAAAGGACGCTGATATATGGGTGTGAGAGGCCAGAAACATCTCCCTTCCATTCCTCCCCATGTGCTTTATCGAAGAAAACACACAATCGTTTAATATAGCCATGAGCTCTGGACAACAAGACCAGGACCCTTCTCATCAATGTGATGGAGACAGCAGGATACCTTACAAATTAAGCAGATAACAGTGCCCACTGATCATTTAAACGAAAGGAAGGAAAATGTCATCCATATCATGTCAAAATAACTACATGCAAAAATCCAAATAGATACAAAAAGAAAGAAACACAAAAATGTGCTGCACATCTTTGTGAATTAAATATCAAAATAAATTTGATTTTGAAGAGGTTCACTTTTTTCCTTAAATATCCTTTAATTGAATTAGCCGGGTGTGGTGGCATGTGCCTATAGTCCCAGCTACTTGGGAGGCTGAGGTGGGGGTATCCACTGAGCCCAGGAGGTCGAGGCTGCAGTGAGCCATGATTGCACCACTGCACTCCAGCCTGAGCAACAGAACAAGACTTTGTCTGAAAAAAGAAAAAATCCTTTAATTGATATTCAACTGGATGGACAGAACATCTGGTTCAGAAGAAACTTCCAGTGACAGAATGGAGTAGTTTTCAGTAGCGTGCCTCTTTAAAAATGAAAGAAACTTTTATGAATAATTACCTCACTTGGAGTAGATTCACAATAATTTCATTATACTATCATTAGTACACTAGGTATACATGTGTATCTGCCTGTGTACATTTATGCAAAATAGTCTGAGAAATCTTAACACAACCATGGTGACGTTTGGACTTTGAGTTTTTAAACCAACATTTGAAAAGATGAAGGTCAATTGCATCTCATGGCTTGAATTCTGAATAAAGTGGTGAAGGTCAGATAGATAAGTTGGATGCCAATGATAAAATGAAACATATGGCTTTGAAGTAACAGAGAAGTCATGAGTAAGCATTTTTCAAGATCACAAAGGAAGAAGCAGCTGACAAGCAATGGAAAAAAACAAGCTGAAGAAGAAAGAAATTGGGGAATAGAAAGGTACCACAGTGATGAATCAAAAGGCAGCAGAGGCTCCAATGGCAGGGCCTTGGGGAAGATTCTTTAAAGAGGGGATATTTTACAGTGCGTTAACCAAAGTCCATTTTTTCCCCAAGAAATAACTGACAATTATTCATCAAATCTCACAAAATCTGACATCCAATTTATGATGCCCAGGCAAGGTACTGATAGATAACATTGAGAAGTTACTATATGCCTACAGAGATCAGAATTCAAAATCTGGTCAATAGAGGTCAAAATTCAAAATCTCATCTGTCTGACTCCAGAGCCCATGAACTTCCACTCAGTGAATTACCTTTCTTACTGAGAATGGGCACTTTGGCAAGTTGCTTTTATTGTGCAAGGGTTTTAGGGGACTCTATTTCATGGGACTTTGTGCCAGGTTCTGTGCTAGGTACTGGGGCAACAGAGATGAATAAGAAACGTAGTCTTCAAGTCTCTCTCATGCACTGAATTCACGATATTGTGACTGTTAAGTGTTCTAGGCACTTCATAGAAGATGAAGGTGGATACAATGTTTTCTTAACAATACTAGCGATTAAATAACTCCTGATGATATTGCAGGGTTTTTTTTGTCCTCAGGCGATTATTTGGGGTGTCAAGCAAGTTGTGAAAATAAGAGTATAGAAACGATGAGCAGATGATAATAACAACATTTTCAAAGGCCAGGAGGAAAATTCAATTTATGTTCCATCCTGTCCTTGGCAAATAGTCAGTTTCCTCCCCCTCTGTCTTCCTGCTAATCACAAGTGAATGTGGATCTGGCTTGTTTACTTCTTTGATCTGTTTGCTCATTGACATTCACACAGCTTTGAGACTAGGGTTTTTATTTCCTTTGTCATCTTGATGAATGCCTGGGCAAATACATAGCAAAATGACTGTGAAGCTCAATAAAACCAATTCAACAGGGGAACTTAGGCTATGGGGAAGGCAAGATGACATCTTATAAACAAGAAAATAACCTATGATGGCATCTACTGTGTTGGGTGGAGTTTTGGAGAAATAGGTCTCAAAGTTTGGATTCATAAAAAGTTGTGCAGCTTAAGCTGGATATTAAAACCAGATGTAAATGCAACTGAAGCAGAGAACCAGTTATCTAGACAGTTCCTATCTGAACTATTTCTTTAGGAAGTGTCTATGTAATTAAGGAAAAATATTTTCTGGTCAATTGGTCAATCATTTTAATTCTCTACTTGATATTTCAACAGTATACAACAGAAAGTCAAAGGGAAGTATCTGGGTAATCCAAGTGAAGACCAACTTTCCTCATATTTATGTGGATAATTTAATCCTAATTTGTATGTAATCTAGATTCCATGGTAATCATAGCTATTTTTCATTTTTCATCCTTCAGCTCTCAATTCAAAAGCCACCTCCTCAAGTAAGTCTTTCTAGACCCCAGACAAGGTTAAATTCCCATGTTAATCACTCCACATGATGACTTCTCCTTTGATTGTATAGGACTACATATTTGTAATGTCTGCTTTCCTTAGAATATGCACTCCACGAGGACAGGATCTGAACTGAGTCTCTCCAACCCTGTCTCGGCTCCTGGCACATAACAGGTACTCAAAAGAAGCTGTGAACGTGAAGAGGGAGTGCAAATCTTAAAGCCCATGGGTATACAGATGAATGACAGCTCTCTAGTACTTTTCAAACTTGGCAGTTGTGTGTACATCTACATGCATTTGAGTTTGGTTTATGATTAATTAACATCCAGCAGAATGGTGAATTTCTTTCCTATAATGAATGATATTTTTTTAAAAGGCAGGGAAAAGAAAATTTCGATGAGGTTCCTACAATGTAGGACTCAAAGAGGTGCTCCTGACTTCTGCCATAAGAACAGACTCTTGGAATAATTTCTTCCAGCTATAACTTCATGCTGACCCATCTTAGATGCCCTTGTGGTCAGTGGCACGTGTTTGAGAGATGGCTGTGTGGGCTCCTGGATTCACTTAATTGAGTGAGTCATTATTTACAGATAATAAGCTAAAAACAAAAACATTTATCAAAAAATTTTAGGATAGTAAGAAATAGTGTTCTTATATGACTGACTCAATTGACCAATTAGATAAACGGTGGCCAAATGGAATAATCAGCCTGACAACCATCATGAGGCTGTCAATTTTCTGAGTAAGGAGGTCATCACATGTCACTTCTTTCATGTAGGAGTCATGGTTGAATCTGTATTGGGGTATTTGCAAAGTAATGTAAGAAAATTCATGGCATCTCATCTCTTCAAACGAGAAAGATTTTAGTTCAAACTGAATTGTATGTCTCTGTATATATCAAGATTAGATTAGATCGATAATAGATAGACACATATATGTATATGTGTATATACATGATAGTTATTTTTAAGAGAGTAAGTCTAAAGGAAAGGAGAAATTTTGCACTGTCTTCTTTTAAACTACTTACAGATTCCTAGGTATAAGATTGTACGGAACCAAGTTATTTCACTGGGAAATAAGAAAGTCTTCTCAGGCCAGGCGCCATGGCTCACACCTGTAATCCCAGCACTTTGGGAGGCCGAGGCTGGTGGATCACAAGGTCAGGAGATTGAGACCATCCTAACTAACACGGTGAAACCCCGTCTCTACTAAAAATACAAAAAATTAGCTGGGCATGATGGTGCATGCCTGTAATCCCAGCTACTCAGGAGGCTGAGGCAGGAGAATCACTTGAACCCAGGAGGCGGAGGTTGCAGTGAGCCGAGATCGCACCCTTGCACTCCAGCCTGGGCTACACAGCGAGGCTCCATCTCAAAAAAAAAAAAAAAAAAGAAAGTCTTGAAAGTCTTGTTTTTACTTTCCCTTAAAACAATAGATCAGCTTGTGACACATCAATGAGACAAAACTTTGAATTATTTTTTTTATTAGTGGGGAAAAGGTGACATAGGCAGGCAGATCACCTTACATTTGCTCTGACAAATACTTTGTTGGGAAGTTACTCTTTTCCAGACTGCTTCATTTACACCAGAACAGGACACTATATATTTGTGTGTCTGAAATGTGCTCCCATATAGCGACATAGCTGCAGGGCTGATAGAAAGGCCTCCACGCATCCATGCTCTTGGAGAACTTCATGGGGATGCATCTCCCCTTGGCATCTCTTCTATGACCCTCAGAATAGAAGTCTCCCCAACCCCAGTTCACGACAGCTGGGTCTGAGCTCACCTTCTCTCTGTTCAGGGTCTGTCCCTCCAACTGAATCCCACTGGGGATGCCACCAGGCTCAGAAGGCTCAATGCTGAGAAACTGGCCCATCCAGGAATGGCCTGAATCATCTTTTGATGAGCTTCATAGAAATGTCACAAATTTGGAGGGCTATTGTAGAAAAAGCTTTTCTTTGACTATCACTACACTAGATTTCATTCGTTCCTGAATTAAAATTCCCTCCATGGGCACTTCTCCAAAGTGTAAACTGCCTGAGCTAGCCAGGAGCTTCCTGCACGCTGGATCCCACCTAATGACGAATATTATTTAATCACGAAGATAATGGAAGGTAGGATGGGACAGTGCAGGAACTTAAAGACAAGTAAAGCTTGTTTTAAATTAAGCCTTTTTTTCTCCCTAAACAAAGGATAACACAGCATTCAACATTCAATTTCCAACCAGGAATGGAACTAAAATGAATAGAGTACCTACCAAGCACTCTCAAACAGTTTACATAACTATTGCACGCAGGACTATCACAATGGTAATGGCAAAGTCTAATTACCAACCCCAACGAAGCACAAAGAACTTAAGTAATTTTATCTAAATCCACAAAGAGAATGAAGCTGAGAATCAAAGCCAGGTTTCTCTATTTGTCAAGTCAAACTTTCTTAACCAGAGAACCTTTTATTTTTCATGTTCTATTGCACGTCATCAGTCATTTGCTCATTTCAGAATTGGAGTTGCTAAAGGCTGTATCTCTACAGTGTTCCACTGGCTCTTCAGAAACTTGTTTGGTATTAGACTTTTCAGACAAGTGGTCAGAAGGCTCATGCAATCAGTTGCAAAATGAATGCAGAAAATGATGAATGAGTATATTTTCTCACATAGACACTGGCTGGCTTGATTTGAGGACTGTTACAGTGGTCCTCAACATGCATTGACACCCAAAATCCCAAGGATGAAATGGAAACCTTCAGATAGATAAGAAAAAGGCATCAAAGTACTGGAAAGATAATCAGAGGAAGAGACTGGCACGTCAGAGGCATGGCAAGATCTGAGAGCACCAAAAGGAATGGTCCTTTTGCCCAACATTTTCTCCAGCTGGTTTACAAGGTGACCTTGACTCTGATGTTGAAATATTCACCTATTCTTTCCCGCATTTCTTCTGTGGAGCTTCCTGTTGAAGAACTTCCAGTCATTTGGAACAGACTGGGAACATTTCTCCCAGGTTGGAACTGGACAACCATTTGGGAAAGTCATGAGGTATGGACACAGGATGGGTAAGTTTGGATGGATTGAAGACAAAGAGGCAGGCTGGGAGGACCGAGGAAAGGGCAGGACAGTAGCACTGGGTGGGCCACTCTACTGGGGGAAGTGGTATCATGATACAATCTGTGGGAGAGCCTTTGCAGAGAAAAACCCAGAAGGCAGTGCTCCTGGTTTGGCTTTAACTAGAACTGAGAGCATTAAATGACCTGGTAAGATCAGACACTGCCTAAGGCTCTCCAGAGGCTTCCAATGCAGCAAGAATCAAATCCCAGCTCCTTGACACAGCTCGTACCATGCAATGGTGGTCAAGCCCCTGCAATCCCGCAACTCCTTCTCCTGCACTCTCCTTACCCTCCTCTACTCCAGCTTTATCGGCTTCTTTCTGTTCAAACACAGCGCGCTCATGCCTCCTTAGGGCATGTCGCCATGCTTTTTCTCCCTGGAATCCTCTTCCAATGGCCTCTACATGCCTGCCTCCTTCTCAGCACTTGGCCTTTTGTCTCCTCCTCATAGAGGCCCACTACTCAAAAGGCCAACCAAAAAGTGCCTCCTTTCCTCCGAAATAATTTCTCCCTAGCATGGTCTCCTCTTTGTGTCTTTCAAAGCAGTTATCACAGTGTGGTATCCTCTTGCTATTGATTTATTCACCTGTGTATTGTCTGGACTTTTCCACTAGAAAAAAAATGCCCCTGAAAACCAGGCTTTTACTCATCTTGGTATACTTGGCAAGCAAGAAAAATAATAGCAATACTTATATAACCTTTATGATGAGCCAGATACTGTTTTTAGTACTTTACGTATATTAATTCACTGAATCCTTTGGGGCAGAATTATTGTTCTCACCATCTTCCAGATATGAAGCCAAAGTGCAGAGAGGTTTGGTAACTTTCCCAAAGTCACACAGCCATCAGGACAAGAGCTGGGAACCTAAAGAAGCTGTGTCCAGAGTGGAAACTTGAACTGCTCTGCTCTCCTGCTTCTATATGTTGGAGGACGACAGGAGACTTTCCGGAAGGAGACACAGAGAGGCTGTGGGGGTCTCACATCAGCTTGCCTGTACCCAGTCCTCACTCTGTGCCCTCTGTTCTGAGGATTCCATATGCCAGAAGAAGAAGAAGACACGGAGGGGCCAAAATGCTGTGTTCGGGGAGGGAATGGGTTTGCTTAGTGTGATCCTCAGAGGCTGAGCTGTGTCTTCTGTATCTTAGTGGGCCCCATGCCTAGCACAGAGCCTGACACATAGGAGACCTTGAAGGGAAGAGAGAGAGAAGTTTCCACACTGGGAAGGGTGAGGAGGGCTTTCCTGGCAGAGAGAAAAGCACATGCAAATGTGTCAGCTTATAAGCAGAGATGGCACAGGCAGGGAAAGCTGTGGGCTACAGTACAGGGGACAGGGATGCAGAGGGGGAGAAGAGGCTGCAAAGAGAGGCTGTGGCCAGGCCGAGAAGGGCTCTGAATGCCCAGCGAGGGAGTTCAGGCTTTTCCCCTCTCCTGATTGTTTTTATTTTACTGAGGTGTAACTTACATATACCAATTTTAAGTGTACAGTTGATGTATTTTGACAAAATGTGCACATACACTTAACCCCCACCACAATTAGGATAATCAACATTTCTATCTCCCCAAAAAAATCTGCTTATCGCTAAAGGTTTTTATCCAACAGAGTGATAAGGATTGCTGTTTCAGAAGGATGATTCTGCAGATGGTGTGAAGAGGGGGTGGATAAAGGAGGGGTGGAAGATGATGTCTTCAATCATGGAACAAGATAGATCCACTGACAGCCAACCACTTTAAAACACTCCATGGAACACTGTTAATTCACAGACTTTGTCAAAATGCCAAAAGAAAAACAGCACAAAACAGCAAAACTGGTCTGCGTGGGCTAGGCATAGGGGTTTTTGTGAGAACAAGAGATTGTTGCCGATCAATAAAGCTATAGCAATCCATACTAATCACGAGGAGAGATGATGACCATTTTCGCTGGGTCTGTATGTTTTACGACTCTAGGCACAGTCTCTGAGACCCATTCCAACAAACTGCTCTGAGAAAATTAGCTGCCAACATGACACACGACCCAAACCAACAGACCAGGGGAGCATAAAGTGTTTGACGTCCACTACAGTCTATTGCAGTGAGTGCGGCTGTCACCAGAGCCACCGCAGCAGCAGAGAGGCAGCCTGGCCCAGTCAGTCAAGACACATGTGCCACCAACTCACAATATCAAACAGCCAAATGTTTTGTGCTCAGAAATAGTTAACTATCTTGTGAAGTACTTAATGTATGTTTTACATAAATTAACTGATTTAATCATCTTAATAACTCTATTAGGTAAGTAGTATTCATAGCTTCATTTTAGAGATGAGAAAGCTGAGGTACAGAGATGTCTAGTCACTTGCCTAAGATCACACAGCAGAGCTATGTTTCAGAGCCCAGTTCCAGGGACCCTGACACCATGACCCCCCATGCTTCCCTGCCTTTTCCATAGCATAATAGTAAAGAGCACAGGTTTCAGAGACAGACTGATTGAGATCCACGTTCTGCTTTTGTCACTAACTAGCTGTGTGACATCAAACTTCATCTTTCTGAGCCATAATTTCCTCATCTGCAAAACGGACAGAGCTGCTGTGGAGACTTACATGTGTAATGGCACCTGGCACAGAGTGAGTCCACAATGAAGAGGGGCGTAATAATATTTATTTGGAAGCTCACAAACCCTGTTTATTCCAAGATACATGTTATTCAAACTTCACAGTCAGTCACCTAAAAAAACCCAAATACAAATCAACTTTTATTGATTTTAATTAAAGTTTTGTTATTCCATTAGATCAGGAAAAATTTCCGTTGAAGCATTTATTCATTTGAAAAATATTAAGTACTTGCCTGATGCCAAACACTGTTCTGGTTTCTGAAATTACAATGGTGAATCTAAGAGGAAAATCACTGACCTCAGGGCAGGGACAGTCAGATATTTTTAATGTATTTTTAAACCAAGTTTGTATAATATTCTTTTTAATTTTAAAAATCTAACAAATCAGGCCAGGCACAGTGGCTCATGCCTGTAATCCCAGCACTTTGGGAGGCTGAGGCGGCAGATCACTGGATGTCAGGTGTTCAAATCAGCCTGGCCAACATGGTAAAACACTGTCTCTACTAAAAATATAAAACTTAGCTGGGTGTGGTGGCACATGCCTATAGTTCCAGCTACATGGGAGGCTGAGGCAGGAGAATCACTTGAACCTGGCAGGTGGAGTTTGCAGTGAGCGGAGATTGTGCCACTGCACTCCAGCCTGGGTGACAGAGCGAGACTCCGTCTCAAAAAAAAAAAAAAAAAAAATTACAACAAACCAGCATATATCTCTCTAATAAGGCTGCAGAGGTAATCTAAAAAAATTCAGGTGTCTTTGTCTTTTGACTGGAATTATACCAACCCATGCACTGACACTGTAGTCTCATAAGAAATCTACCTAATTAAAAAATTTTGGTGGTCAAAGTCTTAAAAAAATGTCGACCTACAAAGACAAATTAAATCACAGTAATTTTTAAAATTGTTTTAAACCTCTGATGATTAAAAACAGGCAAAAAATAAAAACCCCGGGCTAAAATAAATCACTGGATGGTGTCTAAGGCCCCTTCAACCATCGGAAAGTAATTGAATCTCTTCAGTCAATTTTAAACATTGCTTTTGCAGTCTTACTTGCGCCGCTGATTTTCTCAGTGAAAACAACAGGGATTAAGCAAGAAAAAATTTCCAGGCTGCTAAATGAATGTCTGACTGGTTCTTTCTCATATGTCAGCTCAACCAGGACCTCTTTCAAGAATCCCGCATAACCATAACCTTCCTAGCTAAAGTAACCCCACACCCTTCTGCCTCTACCCATTACCCTATTTCATTTCTCCCTATCACTTATCACCACCTGAAATTATTTCATTCATTGATCAGTTACTTGTTTCTTGTCTGACTCACACATTAGAATGTAAGCTCCATGGGATAGGGTCTCTCCTGCTTTTCCCCCACAGCATCCCTAGCAGCCAGAATGCTGCCTGGTGCACATACTTGTCAAGTGAGTAGATGAATAGCAAAACTGGTGTATTCCTGTGAAAGGGTCTCCTAGCTCAGCTGCAGTTAGGAAGGAGAAGCAGGTACGTATTACTTAGTTCTCCTTAAATAGCCTATAAAACAGGGTGGGGGTGAGGGATGGGAGAGGTGTCTTTCATTCATTCGTTCACTGGACAGATGTTTACCCAGCATCTACCGCGGACCAAGTACTGGACCATGCTGGCTACATGTAGGAAAGTGAAATAGACCTTGCCCAGGTTCTTAAAGAAGGCATTATTGCACAAGTCCAAGCCTGGAACTTTTGCAAAGCATACACTGATGAGGCTACTTCAGAGATATATAATGTATCTAAAACCCTTAGCATGGTCCCCGGAGCATAGTAACCACCCAGTAACTGATGAGGAGGAGGAGGAGGAGGAGGAGGAGGAGGACGAGTAAGAGGAGAAACACAATGGGATGACGGTGATTATTACTGCTTCATATTCAGAAAAACAAAGTAATCTCCTAATTATCAAATGTAACCTCAGACATCAAATGAGTAATCAATATTTACAGGGGTCATTAAAAATATATAAATCATCTGCCCCTGGACTAACTAGGGGAATTCACTATAGGTTCTCTCTGCAGATAAGAAGACTCACCATGGACAAGACTGATGATGTGTTTCACTGTAATATCAAAAGCTGCATTCTTGCCATCATTTGTATTATTAATAATGTACCTGGGGCTTCTCATTCTGGAAAAGACAGAATGAGTACACTCTATTCTTTCTCTCCCACTGATTATAACTAAAATCTCTGAATAACTTAGATAAAGCAACTGTATGAGAGGATTCTAAAAAATAAATAATAGCAGAGATGCTGGGGTGGAAAATTACAACTCAAAGAACAACCAATACAGCAGTGAGTTTCCTGGTTTAATTTTTTTTTTTCAATTCTCCCAGCTTAGACTCTAGGGTGGCTCACATCCCAGAACTGCACAGCAGACACAGATGGAAAAATCTCAAAGAGAAACTTTCTTTTTCTAGGCAGAAGACTGGAAAGGGGGACCCCTGTGGAACACAGGATGTGGGAGATATCTCCCTTTTCCCCATTTTTCCTCTGCTGGCCCTGTCTCAAGGCAAGCCCCAGGCATGAACCAGCACTCCCACAGCAGCTGCAGGAATACCAGCCATAAGGGCACCCATAACTCAGAGAAAATTCTACTCATTGACCAGAGAAATTGGCCTCTTTGGTCTGAAGAGTGTCTGAGAAATTTCTTTATTCATTCTCTCTCTCTCTCTCTCTCTCTCTCTCTCTCTCTCTTTCTCTCTCTCTCTCTCATATCTCACCATTTTGCCCAAAGGCAGACCCATTCACAAAAAGTGTGGAACTGTGCAGGGAGGTTAAACCAGATTTCTGCCAGAAAACCAAGAAAAAGGGACTCTGGGAGCCAGAGACTGTGAGGGCAATCACAAATTGAAAGGGGTGGCAAAAACTACCTTCCAAATCTAAGTATGAAATCCTAGTTCATGCCCAAGCTGTGCACATACAGAATCAACTCAAAGCAGTATAGCAAAGGCTCTGAGAACTGAATTATAGTAGAGACCATCCCCCAGATTCTAGACTGACCCCAAGTGGCACATCTGGGGATGAAATCAAATAGCACCACAAAGGCTGTGAAAATTAAATTGACATTGGATCCAGAGCCTACAGGAGGTAGGTCAGCCCTTGCCATCTGAACCTTACTTACTGGGTTGATTACCCACTTTCAAAAAAGAACATTCTTCACAGGATTTTAACAGAACTTAGATTCTTGTAACATAATATTCAAAATCTATAGAATGTAATTTGTGGTAGGATAAATAATAACCCCTGCAAAGATGTCTAATTAGTAACCCCCAGAACCCATGAGTGTGTTACATTGCATGGTAAAAAGGATTTTGCAAATGTGATGAAGTTTAAAATGTTGAGATGGGGAGATTTCCTGTATAGTCTAAGTGAGAGCCCAGTGTAATCATAGGGCCTTTCTATAACAGCAGCAGGAGGATCAGAATCAGACAAAAAGGAGACGTGAAGACAAAAGCAGAAGTTGAAGTGATGTGTTTTGCAGATGGAGAAAGGGGCCACAAAAAAGGAATTGCAAGCACCTCTAAATATGGAAAAGACAAGAAATGTATTATCTCTTAAAGTCTCCAGAAGAAATGCAGGCCTGCCAACATCTTAATTTTAGACTTCTGATCACCAAAACTACAAGAATAAATTTGTCTTAAACCAAGAGTCTGTGGTAATTTGTTACATCAGTAATAAGAAACTAATACACAATTTAAAATTACCCAAACAAAAAAACTGGGAAAATATAATTAACTCTCAAGGGAAAAGATAGCAGATACCAATCCCAAGATGACCAGATGTTGGGATTGTCAGACAAAGACCTTAAAAAAACTACTGTAGGCCGGGCGCGGTGGCTCAAGCCTGTAATCTCAGCACTTTGGGAGGCCGAGACGGGTAGATCACGAGGTCAGGAGATCGAGACCATCCTGGTCTACACAGTGAAACCCCGTCTCTACTAAAAAATACAAAAAACTAGCCGGGCGAGATGGCGGGCGCCTGTAGTCCCAGCTACTCGGGAGGCTGAGGC
>NW_012115866.1:764471-839695 GCF_000951035.1 Colobus angolensis palliatus | reverse complement strand
AAAACTACTGTAACCATATTCCATGAAATAATGGTAAACACTCTTTAAATTAATTAAAAGAAATTCTCAGTACAGAAATAAAAACTACAAAAAAACACTAAAAACTACAATAACTGAAATTATAAACTCTGTATGGATTCAACAGAGGAATAAAGATAACTCAGGAAAGAGCTGATGAACTTGAAAATAGGTCAATTAAAAGTATCTAATCTTAATAATAGAGGATATAAAAATTGAGAAAAAAAGTCATATAGATTCAGGACCTGTGGAACTATATCAAAAGTTCTAAAATTCATGCTATTGGGGTCTCTAAAGAGGAGGAGAAAAAGATTGGTGCTGAAAATTATTTTTAACAATTTTAACAAATGAGTAAATACTCTTCAAATTTATTATAGGTCGTAAATTTACATATTCAAGAAGTTTAGTGAAACTCAAATAGGATAAACTCAAAGAAAACTATGACCAGACACATTACAATCAAACTGTTGGAAACCTAAGATATATATAATTATATTTAAAATATTTTTAAATTAACCATTATATGCAGTGTAACTACATATTGCACGGCAGTGTTTCTCAACCAGGTTGGTTTTGCCTCCCAGGAGACACCTGACAAGGTCAGATGTTTCCAACTGTTTAATTTTTGTCACATTGGGAGTCAACTGCTATTGGTACCTAATATGCTAAGGATACTGCTATACATCCTACAGGACAGAAGCCTCACAACAAAGAATATCTAACCCAAAATGTCAATAATGCTGAAGTTAAGAACCACTGATATTAAGGGAACAACAATTCAAATGACTGCAGATTTCTCACAAGAAATCATGGAAGCCAGAAAATAATGGAACAGTTTTAAGTGCTGAAAGAAAAGGATTGTCCACCTAGAATTCTATATTCAGTGAAAACATCTTTCAAGAATGAAGGCAAAATAAATATATTTACAGATGAAGAAAAACAAAGAGAATTTGTTTTCAGCAGTTCTCATCTAAAAGAGACACCAAATGAAGTTATTCAAGTGGAAAGGAAATAACACTAGAAAAAAACCTGGAAATGGTAGTATCTGGATAAACATAATTGACTATTTTTCTCCTCAAATTCTTTAAAATATGTATAACTGTTGAAATTTGGAAGAAGTGGTGCTGTGACTTGGGCTATAAGCAGAAGAAAATGGAAGACGATGTAAATCTATGAAGGTAGATCACTTTCCTCCCTCAGGTGTGACTCCTATGGTGATGTCAGAGACCTTAAAGGCTCAAATATAGTCATTCCTCAGAATCCATGGAGGATTAGTTCCATGACCCCCTCCGTGGATACCAAACTCCACAGATGCTCAAGTTCCTTACATTAAATGGTGTAATATTTGTATATAACCTATGCACAGCCTGTGATATACTTTAAATCATCTACATTACTTATAATACCTAATACAATGTAAACACTATGTAAATTGCTGTTATACTGTATTGTTTAGGGAGTAATGACAAGAAAAAAGCCTGTACGTGTTCAATACTGATATCCTTTAAAAAAAAAATTTTTTGAGACAGAGTCTTGCTCTTATTGCCCAGGCTAGAGTACAATGATGTGATCTCAGCTCACTGTAACCTCTGCCTCCTGGGTTCAAGTGATTCTCTAGCCTCCCAAGTAGCTGGGATTACAGGGGCCTGCCACTATGCCTAGCTAATTTTCATATTTTTAGTAGAGACAGGGTTTCACCATATTGGCCAGGCTGGTCTCAAACTCCTGACCTTAGGTGATCCACCCACCTCTCCCTCCCAAAGTGCTGGGATTACAGGCGTGAGTCACTGCATCCAGCCTAAAAAATTTTTTTGATCCACGGTTGCTTGAATCCACAGATGCAGACGCCAAAGATATGAGGGGCTGATGTACTAAAAAACACAAACAGATAAACGCCTGTAATTTTCTAATTTTTTAAAAAGTAAAAACATAAGGAAAAAGTACAAGTCCCCTCTGTCCTATTCAATCCCAATCACAGAAATAATCACTTTTAACAGCATGCCCTCTAATGGTCTTGCATGACTCTCCACTGTCCAGCCCCATATATATTAATATCAAAATATCTATGTGTGTAAACATACTCATCTATATTGCTATCTATATATAAATATAAAATGTTTTAATGGATTCATGCTCAATCTTTTGATCTATGAATAGCTTTTTCATTTGTGGTATATCATTACAGTAGGCAGAATTCTCATATAGTCTTCAATATTCCTAGACCCTAGTGTACATATACTTTCTCCCACTTATTCAATCAAACATGAATCCAGATGTTAATGTAAAGAAATTCTGCAAATATAGTTAAGGTGCCAAATAAGTTCCATTAAAAATAGGGAGACAACTACATAAACTCTTTAAATTTGGGTCTAGAGGTCAGAGACAGAGGAAGTCACAGATTCAAAGCATAAGAAGGATTTGACACACTATTCTGGCTTAAAGATAGAGGTAGACATGTGACTAGGAATACAGGTAGCCTCGAGGAGCTGAAAGCAGTCCCTAGTTGACAACCAGCAATGAAACAGGAACTTCAACCTCCAACCACAAGGAGCTGAATTCTGCCAACAAGAAGAATGAGACTGGAACCTGATTTTTCCCTCAGAGCTTCCAGATAAGAACTCAGTCCAGCTGATGCTTTGGTTTTAGCTTGGTGATGCCCTGAGCAGAGAATCCAGTCCACGCCATGCCACATGTCTGAGCTGCAGAGACATGGGCTAATGATTAGGTGTTATTTTACGTTTCTAAATTTGTGGTAATTTGTTACACAAGCATAAAAAACTAATATAATAATATACAGCTTTCCAAGCCAATGAAAATAAGTGTTCCTACTTCTTTTGCATAATATTATATTTTTTGCTATTATTTTGATGTAGCAAAATATATTCAAACATATTCCTCTTTATAGAAATTCATCTGGCTCCTATTTCTTGTTATTATCAAACAACCCATCAATGAACATCCTTATGCATTTGCCTTACTGTATCTGTGGTATTAATTTCTGGAAGAAAGATTGCTAGAAGAGGGATTGTTTTACTAAAGACATACACATTTTTCTTTTTAATAGCTATTATTATCCAGTCAATCTCCAAAAATACAGAATTGATTTATACTCCTCTAAACAGACTGCTCATTTCCTCACACCTTCACAGCATGTATTATCAAATGCTAGAAATTGTGCCCAAAAAAGGTAATTCATTGTTTAAGTCTTCATTTCTGTGGCTATCTAAGAAAATGTTTGCATTTTACTGTTCACTTGTATTGTCATCCACGGATACCCTGGCTAATTTGAGATTAGATTGTTTGCCTCCTGTCATTTTTATGAGGTTTTGCATAATAAAAAGATTCACTCTTTGTCTTTTATAAACGATGCAAATACTTTTGTGGGAGGCACACAGAGTACTTTGAAGTATACACAGGGGACAAAGTAGACAGAACCCAGGTGGTGGAAGACCCTGAATGCCAGATTAACACACTTGTTCTTTGTCCTATAGGCAGAGTGGAGAAAAAAGCATGGATCTTGATCTACAGTCTAGGTTCAAATCCTGGCTCTGCCACTTAGCGCTATGACCCGGTACAAGTTAATTAACCTCCCTATGCCTCAGTTCTCCCCTCACTCTCTAAAATGGGGATGATAATGGCATCTGCATCACAGCATTGTTGTGAGAAATAAATGACTTAGAATGTGCAAAGAGCTCAGAACAGTGCCTAACATATTGTAAGCAGTAAAAGCATTTGTTTTATTATTTTTTATCAAGAGAGCGTCACAAAGAAGGCTGTTTTAAGATTGCTACTCTGGCCAAAATTATCCTACAGCCAGGAAGAAATGAGGGAAATGTTAACATTTCCTCTTGTGGGGGATGTGCAGCTAGAGAAGAGAAGGAAAAAGAGGAACAAAGCAGCTGGGTCCCCCATGGGTTTTTGGACCCATCCTTCTGTTGATCTAGGACACCTCCCTTGATTTCATGCCTTTTTCTTGGAGCTTCACAGAGATTATCTAAGACAGAAACCATTTCTTCCCTGTGCATCCCGTGATTTGACTCCCAGTCACTCCAGGACATGCTTCCTGGAAGGTTCTGCAGACTTTGACTGGTAGAAATGGGAAAAAGGTAAAAATCCTTCCCAAATCCTACTTTGCATTTCCCAGCTCAGCTTCCCCTTCTTTAACCTGCTCCCATGATTTTAGTCTTTGATATGCACAGGGCCTTATCCATTTCCTAACTGACTTAGTCTACAGCTGGGAGTCAAATGCAGCTATACTGAGCCCTGGGCAGCAAGTGATGAGCTTGTGCCTACACACTTGTTTATCTGAGGCTTTACTTTCTGAATAAAGCATCTGTCCCAACGCTTTACATAAAAACAAAAATTGCAATTAGCAGTCCACATAAAGGAGGTAGGTTGTTCTCCATGTGGTTCATAAGCCAGAGAAGTTTATGGCTGAGAACAATGGGTTGCAAAGACATTGCACCCTGGAGGTTTTCCAGGAAGTGCTTGAGGCAGGTGATATTGAGTCCTCTGGGGATTTTGGTTTTCACTCTGAATTGATAGAAAATGATTTGTCTGAGTTTGTTTTCAACTAGAGATTTCCAGAAAGGGATGAATGCTTGACCCTGTATGTTTAAGCCAGACCAATGGCCATTAAGGCTGACAGCCTAGAGCTATTAGCACGGGTCTCTCCTGTGCAGCTTCCCATCACTAACCTGCTCCCAGGCTGCTGGACTTTCTCCCATTACCATACCCTTGGCTTCAGCTCCTGATTCCTACCTGCCATTTTGTTTAAGGCTAGAGCTGGATTTTTCTGAGCTTTCACGAATCTGATGCTTAAAATGTTTTCAGCTGGCTGAGTCACACCCCTCTGACACGGGAATCCCCCAAATCTCTTATTAGCCTTTTTGAGGTACACATGTTCATCAAGTGGCCCTGCACAAGAGAACTCATCTCTAAGAAGTCCGTAAAGTCACACTGGGCCTCTTGTCCCACTCTAGGGAAGGAAGGAAAGAAGGCTATCTATATCCTTTCCTTACAATTTGGCAGAGAGAATGCAAGCTTACTGAGGCATTTCTTTTCCTAAATGTCTACTCTTAAGTGCCTGGGCCTTGAAGTCAAGTCCCTCTGAGACATTTCTCCTCAAGCTCCAGCCTGGTGTGACCTGGAAGGCCCTCTGACATGAACATAAAACGCTTTTCCATTCCTTGTTTTCTGCTTGACCTTCTTGCTTCTCTCCAACCAAACCCCTCTGCCTGAAATTTATTTCTATATCAGCTCATCAAAATACCAATGTCTGGGCCCATGATTTCTTGGAAAGAGAGAATGTAGTGTTGAGAGTTATGGTAAATGTGAGTCTACAGATTGGCCACATGGGTTTCAGGGACTCTTAAAATGCATGAGGTTCCACCGAGTCCAGACAACTATCTATCTTAATGTTCTGGAACAATGACCACCCACATAAGATCAAAAACCTGAGATCTGATCCTTCTAGTTTTGTCAAATGGCTCAGATTATTTTAAGCTTCCTCTTTAGATAAAATGCAATTTGACTGACCAGGTTTTTTTCTTTTCATAAAGGCTATTGTGAGGGAGTAAGACATCCCCTGCAACAAACAGTGGAGGGAGAAATCAGTCCCCAGCCCTGACCCTCAGGTCTCTGATAAAACACTCAGTCACGAGATATGAGACCTCTGGCCACATGCCCTGATCCATGGACTGAGGCAGAAAGTCCTCTCCTGCATCTTGGGGTCCAGAAGAGGCCAGGGAGCAAAACCTATACAAGGAATGCTGGTTTCTTGCCCCAGGATCTAGGTAAACATTGAATAAAATTATTTAATCTGCCCTTTAAGCAAGAAATGTTTCTAAAGCTACCTGCTGGTGACCAGGCAGAGAAGATGGCTAAACTGGGAAAGAACTGGTGTGTCAGTACCATGTCTATCTGCAGTTAATACTCACTGGCATAGGATCCTGAGACACAAGTGGTCTGCTCTTGACTCTGCAGAAAAGGATTCTATTCTTTACACCTTCTTCCTCCCCTGCAGGTTATCCCTCCTACCTTATCTATGTCCTTCCCTTTCCCCATTTTGCTCCAAGGCTCCTACCTTCTACTTTCTATGGCTTCTCTTGGATAGTGAAAGGTGGAGCTGGAGGGAGAGCTGTCCATGAGTCGGAAGAATCAGAGTTCCAGGGATGGGGCCAGAAGCAGTACTTTCGGATACTCAGGAATTTGAGGAAAGGCACTCATCAATAACAAAAGATCACTAATGGGCACAGAAAGGCAGAGACCTCACTCCACTTGTTTACCCCCATCCTGCTCACAGGCACCTCCCCAAGGACCCATGCTCTTGGGTATTGCAAACCTGGGTGGCTTAAAACAACAGAAATTTACATTTCTGGAGCCTGGAAGTCAAAATCAAGATGTCAGCAGGGCCATCTCCCTCCAAAGGAACTATCTTGCCTTGCCTCTTCCTAGCTTCTGCTGGTTGTGGACAGCCCATACCTTGCAGCTTCATTGCTCCAGTCTCTACTTCTGTCATCATGTGGCCATCTTCCCTCCATGTGTGTTGCTGTATTCAAATTTTCCTTTTCTTATAAGGACACCAGTCATTGGAATAGGGCCCACTGTAATCCACTATGACCTCAAATTAACTTGATTACGTCTGCAAAAACCCCAAATCTAAATAAGGTCACATTCATTCCACAGCAGGAGGACATGGACAGATGCTGACACCAACACCTGAAGCTACACAGCCAAGTGGGGTCCGGGCTTCTGCCCATCCTGTGTGCCTCCCTGCTCCTTCCACAATCTGCCTAAGACTCAATTTCTGTCACTTAATCTTAGTATCTCCTGGACCCCTGACCCTAAGCCTTCCTGGCCAACCATGTTTCTATGCTACCATGTCTAGTGCCTGGCACTGTATCCAGCACATAGTAGGCCTACAAAAAGATGAATGCATGACACCCAAATAGTTTCTTTCCAGAGATGAGACCAGTGGCCCTCAACTGGTCTGTAAGAGAGTATCTTTATATTATTTTATATTATAAATTAATATTTATAATATAAAATAAGTTAATATTTATAATATAAAATAATATAAAGAGACCCTTACAAAACAGTCTCTTTATATTATTTTATAATCTCTTTCCAGAGATGAGACCGGGGGGCCCTATAACTGTCTCTTGGGAGCTAGGATTAGAGAAGCTGTGTCTCCCTTAATTGGGATCCCCCCACCCCGCCCCAAGCCGCAGAAGACTAAGGGAAACCTCAGACACACCTCAGCACGGCGTTGCCTACATTTGTGGAGAGGCTGTGTCTTGACTCTCGGCAGATGTTGTTATTGTCTCCTGCCCCTGCCCCTGCCCTGACATAGTTCTTTGACCCTTGTCTCCAGCCTGACTCTTACCACTTGACACAATAGGAATTCACCCTCAACAGTCAGCTTGACTTCCCCTTCCTGGTCAATACGGCTGGACATCCTTTGTGACCAAGATGTGACCTCTAAAACGTACCCAGGCACTGGCCCTTGGCAGATGCATGACACAAGCTTATCTCAGCATCCTAGCTCAGAGCTGTGGAAAACTACATACGACAGATACAGTGCCAACAGTTTTCCATGAATCAGCTCATTAAATCCTCAAAGCAATCATAAGAAGTAATAACAATTACTATCCCCATGAGGGATGAGGAAATTAAGCTTTGGGGAAGCTAAATGCCTGCCCCAAGGTCACAGACTTAAAACATGGTAGGACCTGATTCCATCCTGAGCCTGTGAATGTGCAGCCAAAGCTCCCAAAATGCAATGCCAGTTTCCCAAGGGTGGGACACACAGTCACGCTGGCACCAGAGATGATGTGAGGTGGTCCAATAGCGAATCCTGGTGCTGCGGTTCAAATGTATGTGTCCCCCCAAAAGTCATATGTTGGAACTTAACCTCTAAGGTGATAGTATTAAGAGATGGAGATGAACAAATTAAGTCACAAGGGCTCCACCTTGTGAATGGAATTAATGCTCTTTAAAAGAGGCTTCAGGGAGCTGCTGGATCCCTCCATCTCTTCTACCCTAAAAGGACACAGCATTCATCCCTTTAGCCCTTCTGCATGTGAGGGCAGAGTTCACCATTTCCATCACGTGAGAACCCAGCACCATCCTGGAAGGCACCAACTAGGAAGCAGAGATTCCCCCTTCAGACACGAATCTGCTGGCACCATGATCATGGACTTCTCAGCCTCCAGAACTGTGAGAAATAGATTTCCATTGTTTGTAAATTATCCAGTCTCAGGTATTTTATTATGGAAGTAAAAAATGGACTAAGATACATGGTATGAGTCTCCTCTTCTAACTCTTTTATCTTTCTAATCATGGAGAAAGCCTTTCCTTTCTGTTTCCTTTCTGACCTTTGCTTGTATCTTCCTCACCCCACATTCCCTTTTTTAAAGGTAAGACAAGCCTCAGTCTCACACAATTTGACAAACAATAGATGATAAAAGAAGTGATATCAGGCATCACTTAATTTCTTTCCTATGGTTACTTTGAATATGTGAAAGCAATACTGTTTTTCCTGTTATGGTAATGATTAAAGGCTTTACTTTGTAATGTATCCATTTAAGCACAAGATGTAAATTCACTTCTTAAAAATTAAGTAAATAATAGTACATGTTCCCTCATATGGAAAAAGATCAGGAAAGTAAAGCCCAAGAGACTCAAAGGTGGGAACAGTGCCCTGTGTTATGCCACCTCTCAAGACTGGGAAATCCCAGCTGTGATATCAGCAAAGCTGGCAGGTCCCACCTAGCTCCTCCAAACACCATTAGCCATGTGTGTTCATATAGAATAGCTGTGAGTTCTCACAAGTTTTACAAAAATCTATTCACAAGTTCTGGAAAAAACAAAGAGCATTGACTCATTCTCCCACAAAGAGCCTCCAAGCTTTTTTAAAGAGTAAAAATTAACTCAGATTGACAAAATAAACATTTGTCCTGACATTCACCAGGCAGGGATAACAGACACAGATACAGCTACTTGCAAAGTATACCAGGAAATGATATTTCTCCCAAGAACATACGGCACATAATAACCTTCTTTGAGTAACTACTGCTTTCTTGCATCCTGAAAAGCCTTGATCTCTAAAATCAGTGCCTATCAGAAACTTTACTGTTGGAAATTGTATGAGTAAGAATGAACCATCTCACTCTTGCCTGGAAGATCTAAGTCACTTTGACACAGAGAGGCAGCTCTGATTTCTAGCCCAGATATAAAGCTTCATATAAGGGGTTTCTGATGAAAACACTCACATTTATCTTAACTTTGTCACTTCCAAGGAAATGGGAACCTGGGTTCAATTTACAGTCCAGACCCCTCTACATCCAGCACTGCTTTGCTTTTAAGCTTTATTTTCATTTTACCTAAATTTTAGCCTTCTTGAAAACTGCAGAATAATTCTATCTTTCCCTGTGTTTGGTGAGATGCCCAATGGTCCTTCAGGCATGCAGCCTCCATCATGAAAATGGATCAATAAATCTGACTTTCTTGGGCTGTAGATTTGTCCTTAGTGGTCTCAGGCTGATTAGGTTAAAGTGGTTCATATTTAACTTTTGTTACTCAGGCTTTTGGAGGTACTGTTTATCTTTTAAAATAAACAAGCAAATAAATCACAACTTGCTCCCTACGGATATTACGGCCAAATTATAAAGCTGCAGTTTAACTTTTCTATGGAAACCACCTGGTAATTTGACTCAATTTTTCGACGTAAGCATTAATGACATGGTTTTTCTCTTCAGATGGTTATGCTTTTGTTTTGTTTCAATTAGGAGTTTTGGCCCTGATCAGTTTTGTGAATAGACACAGGCTTGAATGTGCACACATGTGCTTAACTGTTAGTCTTCCGTCTCAGCACAGGGCAGAGCTCCACGCTCATGGTGAGGCAGCTCCATGGCTGAAGCCCACAGGCTCTCACCTAAATCATCTTGACTGAGGACCATCTGGATGAAAAGGAACCCATGCCCCCTCCCAGGCTACATGTGTAAGGGAGTTTCTTTCATCATAACCACGTGAGTCTCCTAGGCAAGGGGAGGAAAGTCTAGCCCAGGAGTAGAGTGGTGGGGGTGCAGAATTCAAAACTCCTTCTCCATGGAGCCATCTGTTCTCTTGTCTCTGCTTCCCCACAAACATCTGCCTGCTCTCTGCTCACTACAAGCTCCTCTGCACCCATATCTAAGACTCAGACATGATTTCGTGGCATGATTTGCCACAGTATGACTATTTCAGACTCTCAGAGCCTCAGAACTAAATTCCCAGGACAGAAAACATGATGGGATTGGTTTCCTTACAATTTGTGCCCACCCCTCTGCTTATGGAAGCAGACACTGGGGTGGAAACATGGACAGCTGGTCCTCCTCCCAGCAGGAGCTAGGGATCAGGAGCAAGTCCAAAGAAGAAGAGGGGCATTCACAGACAAATCCATGTGTGTACTAATTTTACCAACAGAAGGACAAAAGAGAGCCAAGTTTTATTTGCAACTTATGTTTCTCCAACACAGGTATTAGCAGCTATCTGAAAGTTAATAATTCAGGAGGAAATATCAATACCTCAAGGGTATGGTTCAGCCCAGCATGAGCTGACTTGATTGACTCAGGAACATGACACCAAACCCTACCAACAGCTGTAGACACCTGACCAAAGAGTGATAGAGAGACAGACAGAAGCCAGGCGTGGTGGCTCACGCCTGTAATCCCAGCACTTTGCGAAGCCGAGGCAGGTGGATCACCTGAGGTCAGGAGTTCGAGACCAGCCTGGCCAACATGGCGAAACACCATCTCTACTAAAATAAATACAAAAAATTGGCTGGGCGTGGTGGTGGGCACCTGTGATCCCAGCTGCTTGAGAAGCTGAGGCAGGAGAATCACTTGAATCTGGAAGGTGGAGGTTGCAGTGAGCCAAGATCACGCCACTGCACTCCAGCCTGGGTGACAGAGTGAGACTCTGTCAAAAAATAAATAAATAAATAGAGACAGACAGAAAGACACAGAGAGAGAGGATATCAGAGGGTCAGCGCTACATACTCCCATCAGAAGAACTTTCTGCCACTGGCCTGGAAGTAAGTCAGCACAAGAAATGGCATATAATTATACCATTATTAATTTCTATGGCACATTTGAAAGGTCATCTTCTTGGGAGGGAACCAGCAAGTATCATGGAACAGCTACGTTTTATTGTCAGGCTTCCCTGGGTTCTACGCTGATGTTTGCAGCTGGATAACTTGGGCAAATCCTTCCCTGAGCCTCAGTTTTCCCACATTAGGACAGCAGATAGCACCACCTTGGCCAAGGTTGAATTTGAAAGCTACATAAGACAGTGGGATCTGCCCTCCCTTTAAGTGCCAAACCATGTCCAAGATGGAGAGACTAAGGGCTCGGCTCCCAGTGGTTCAGGTTGTAAGGTCTACAGTTCAATCACTTCAGATTCTCCTCACAAGATCCTCATTCTTTCTTTGGTAGGTTGTCCCCACAGAAAATGTCCTAAGAGCACAAGTTTCTCTTCTGAGATAAAGAAAGTCCTACAGGTCAAAACATCTGAGACTTAGAATCAATCAACAGTTTTTAATTTTTTAAAAGATCAAAAAGCATATATTGATCATTCAAGTGCTTTACTACACCCTGTGTGGTGGACCCTGTCAGCTGGGGCCACTGATATCATCAGTGCCCACTCATATCCCCTCATCTTACCACTAAAGAGCAACCTCCGGACTTCCGATGGCCAGCACCTGCATTGCTTTGCCTGAAGGCATCCTCAGGCCAAAGCCCATCTCTCAGGTCATGAGCAGGACAGAGTACCAGGGATTTCAATCCCTAGCAGCCCTCAACCAATGACTGGTAAAAGTGAGATAGCACCAGTCTACATATTTTACACTAGATCTTGAAGTCACCCCACCAGGATTAAGAGCTGGCTGCCCACGTGGTAGCTAAATTGACAAATGCCCTCTGTCCTGGTCAATGTGATTAGTCCATGGGGTGCCCAGACATTTGGTTAAATATTATTCTGGATGTGTCTGTAATGGTGTTTCTGGATGAGATTAACATTTGAATTAGTGGACTGAGTAAAGTAGAAGGCTCCCTTCCAATGTGGGTAGGATTTATCGAGTTCATTGAAGGCCTGAATACAACAAAGGCTAGCTAAGAAAGAATTCTCTCTGCCTGATTGTTTTTGAGCTGGGACATCAGCCTTCTTCTGCCTTCAGATGTAGACTCGGACTGTACCTTACACCATCAGCTCTCCTGGGTCTCCAGCTTGCCAACTGCAGATCTTGGGGATTTCTCAGCCTCCAAAATCATGTGAGTCAGTTCATTATATATATATTACATATGTGTATATTTTACATAAATATTCCCTATTGACTGTGTTTCTTCAGGGAACCGAGGCTATATACATAGCTTCTCCTTTTCATCTCACTTTCTCATGACTTTACTAGGCTTTACTTCACCCTCAAGCAAACCACTTGCTTTTGAAGCCCTGTCTCAGGATCTGCTTCTGGGGGAACCCAGACTGAGATGGGCTAACCCAACAGCTTGCCTCATCGCTTCTCACTTGCTCTCTCCCCGCATTGAGGCTGGAAACCCAATGTTGACTTTTCCTGCTTCCTGTGCTATGTGACCCTATCTTGGTCAATGATACATTTTTTAAAGTCTCAGAGAGGCAGAGGGGCTCTAAAATGCTATTTCGTTTCTTGTTAAAAGGGAACAAGCCAGGCACACTGGCTTACGCCTGTAATCCCAGCACTTTGGAAGGCCAAGACAGGAGGATCATGAGGTCAGGAGTTCGAGACCAGCCTGATCAACATGGTGAAACCCCCATCTCAACAAAAAATACAAAAATTAGCCGGGCGTGGTGGCGCATGCTTGTAATCCCAGCTACTTGGAAGGCTGAGGCAGGAGAGTTGCTTTAACCTGGGAGGCAGAAGTCACAGTGAGCCGAGATCACGCCACTGCACTCCAGCCTGGGTGACAGAGCAAGACTCTGTCTCAAAAATAACAACAACAACAACAAAACGGAGGAGGGGTGGTGTGGTGGGGAACAGAAAGCTGTTGTTTCTTCCATCCCTTTTCCTGTCTTAAATGCTGCAATGATACCTGGAGTTTCACCATCTCACAATCATAAGGAATTAATATCCCCTAAAGTCCTGTAACATTTGCCATCCCTGGTAAGACCAGTCCCCAATATCTAATTGTTTCCTCCTAGGCATTAGACTTGTAATATTTTAAGATATTAACTTTCCCTTCCCGGATTCAGGCAAGTAATGAGTCTTGCATGTTTGATATCCAGCAGAGGTTTAGGCAGAGCAGAAAATAAATTACTTGAAACTGTTTCTGGCTTGTGTGTTCCAAAAGCCTATGGCCTTAGGGAAAGAGAGATTCTAGGGATGGACTGAGTGCCTTAAAGAGCAGAAAGGGGAAGTTGATCTCACTCAGACTAAAAAGAGATTCCCCTGGGCCAGGGAAGGAGCACAGAAGCAGAGGATGGATAGAGGTCTCTGAAAGCAGGAAAAAAAACCTGCTGCCCCTCGTGCCCTGCTTGTCTATAGCACTGGCACTGACATGACGCAACCCAAGAGGGGAGTGGCTGCATGGCACGTCTGGGCAAGCTGGACCACCAGCATCTCTGCAAAGATTTGCATCCACCCCATATCTCAGGGAGCTCCAGAGGACTCCCAGGCCAGAAGGACCATGCAGGAAGGGATAGTGTAATTCTAGGTGGTAGGCTTTGTGAACTGGCAAGCCCACACTCTGCCTACAGGGTTGAGAAAGTCTGGCTGATGGGTCCACATTTCTTTAGGGACACAGGCATGTGAAGAGTTTAGGGCTAAAAACGTATCTATACCCCAGCAAGAGTCACTGCACAGTTGTAAAGATTACTAATCAAATAAGACAAATTCATTTTTTGGTCTTTCAATAAATATGAGTTCCTATTGTTACTAGGCACTGGAGACATAAATAAGACATCATCTCTGCTCTCAAGGATCTTAGTCTAATGGGGTAAAGGCTTACAGCCAATGTGTAGGCTCATGAATTGAGTTATATGGCTCAGAAGCTTCATAAACATTGCATGAGTCACTCTTGATCAAAGGAGGCATTTTGTGCACCATTTATGAATGAGCAAACAAGACACAGAGAGGTTAAGTGACTTAAAAAAAATCACACAGTCACTATAGTGTGGTGTTCAGATTCAGACCGTGGTCTGACTAATGTCATTGGACAGGATCCTTCCACTTTGTTCACTGTTTTCCAATGCCCATAGAGAGCCCAGAGGGAGTCTGTATGACTTTTTATACTGTAGTCCCTGGTAGAATTTACCCAGTAGAATTAGTTGTGTCAAAAAAATAAAATACCTAGGAATATAGCTAACTAGAGAGGTGAAAGATCTCTACAAGGAAAACTACAAACACTGCTCAAAGAAATCAGAGATGACACAAACCTAAATGAAAAAACATTTTATCCTCATGGATAGGAAAAATCAATATCATTAAAATGGCCATACTGCCCAAAACAATTTATAAATTCAATACTATTCCTATTAAACTACTATTGACATTCTTCACTAAACTAGAACTTTTTTTTAATTTATGTAGAATAAAAAAAGAGCCCAAATAGCCAAGTCAATCCTAAGCAAAAAGAATAAAGTCATAGGCATCATGCTACCTAACTTCAAACTATACTACAGGGCTATAGTAACCAAAACAGCATGGCACTGGCTCAAAAAGAGAGCCCAGAAATAAGACCACACACCTACAAGTATCTGATCTTCAACAAAACAAGACAATGCAATGCGGAATGGATTCAATAAATGGTGCTGGGATAACTGGTTAGCCATATGCAGAAGATTGAAACTGTATCCCTTTCTTACACCATACACAAAAATTAACTCAAGGTATATTAAAGATGTAAATGTAAACCCCAAAATTATAAAAACCCTGGAAGACAACCTAGGCAATATCATTCTGGACAAAGGAATGGGTAAAGATTCTATGATGAAGACACCAAAAGCAATGGCAACAAAAGCAAAAGTTGACAAATGGGACCTATTAAACTAAAGGGCTTCTGTACAGCAAAGGAAACTATCAACAGAGTGAAGAGACAACCTACAGAATGGGAGAAAATTTTTGCAAACGATGCATCTGACTAAGGTCTAATATCCAGCATCTACAAGGAACTTAAACAAATTTATAAGAAAAAAACAACTTCATTAAAAAGTGGGCAAAGGACATCAACAGACACTTTTCAAAAGAAGACATAAATGCAGCCAACAATCATATGAAAAAAAATCTCAACATCATTGATCATTAGAGAAATGCAAATCAAAACCACAATAAGATATCATCTCATACCAGTCAGAATGGCTATTACTAAAAAGTCAAAAAAATAACAGATGCTGCTGAGATTGTAGAGAAAAAGGAATGCTTATACACTGTTGATGGGAATGTAAATTAGTTAAACCATTGTGAAAAACAGTGTGACAATTCCTCGAACCTAAACACAGGCATACCATTCAACCCAGCAATCTTATTGCTGTATATATACCCAAAGGAATATAAAGCATTCTATTATAAAAACACATGCACATGTATGTTCGTTGCAGCATTATTCACAATAGCAAAGACATGGAATCAACCTAAATGCCCATCAATGGTAGACTTAATAAATAAAATGTGGTACATATATACCACGGAATACTATGCAGCCATAAAAAAGAATGAGGTCATATCCTTTTCAGGAACATGGAGAGAGCTGGAAACCATTATCCTTAGCAAACGAATTCAGGAATAGAAAACCAAATATTGCGTGTTCTCACTTATAAGTGAGAGCTAATTGATGAGAACACATGGACACATGGGTGGGGGGAACAGCACACACTGGAGTCTATTGGAGGATGGAGGGTGGAAGGAGGCAAAGGATCAGGAACAATAACTAATGGGTAATAGGCTTAATAACCTGGGTGATGAAATAATCTGTACAACAAATCCTCATGATACAAGTTTACCTATATAACAGACCTGCACATGTACCCCTGAACTTAAAATAAAAATTAAATTAAAAAAAAAAAGAATTTGTTGGCCGGGTGCAGTGACTCTCGCCTGTAATCCCAGCACTTTGGGAGGCCAACATGGGTTGATCATGAGATCAGGAGATCGAGACCATCCTGGCTAACACAGTGAAACCCTGTCTCTACTAAAAATACAAAAAATTAGCTGGGCGTGGTGGTGGGTGCCTGTAGTCCCAGCTACTCAGGAGGCTGAGGCAGGAGAATGGCATGAACCTGGGAGGCGGAGCTTGCAGTGAGCCAAGATTGCACCACTGCATTCCAGCCTGGGTGAGAGCAAGACTTCATCTCAAAAAAAAGTAAAAAAAAAAAGAATTTGTTGTGTCTTGCTATTCAAAGTGAATTGCTACATCTGCTAAAGCTCTAAGTGACTTCCATTTAAAAAAAAAAAAAAAAAAGTCCTCTTCATCACACCTTAAGGGAAAACAGCAACCTTCTATATGCACACATTAATTAACACAGCAGAAATAGGTTGGAGTTAATTATAGAGTCCTCCTACTTAAAAATGAGGAATAGGCTGGCTGCCAAAGAAGGCTGAGTGCCATGGAACAAGGTAAGAGAAGTAGAGAAAGCATGGCATCTCTATCCTGTGTCCTCTTCTGAGAGTTGTACTGCTGTTGAAATGCAAATGGTTTGGTGGTCAACGCCTCTGAGCTGGCCACAAACTCAGCAAGTCTCTCAGCTTTGTCCGTGTGCTATCTCTCTTTAAGTAAAGGTATTTTACCGCTAGAAAAGATGCACACATCAATTATTAAGAAAGTATTATAGCAGGAAGAAAGAAAAATTGCACGTCATTTTCCTGGCATTCAATATTTTTTCATTATTGATTACCAGTATCCATCTATTTGGGGAAGAATAAGCAAACACTTTTTTTAAAAAAAAATCATGAATGTTTCAACCTGAGAGCTGAAGAGATATTGGGCAGCATGTTACCAAAGGCCCAGAAAATACATGTTTGTTACTAAATCCCTTGAGTTTTCTTTTTCTACTTCGAGCGCACCAAGGAGAAGTATATTTGAGCATGCTACGTTCCTCAACCACTCCAGTCCTGTGTTTACCCTTCTGTTTTTTGTAAGTATATATATTAGCTAGGAATCTCACCTCAATTCCTCTAGTTTCTGCAGGTGTATAAACACTATCTGGCTTCTTCAAAGTAAAATATGTGTGGCATCACCAACAAGTACTACTAGAGTAAATAACATTTTCCATTACAAAGAGAATGTATAACCCAAATATTTTAAAGGAGCTCAGTATTCTACCTTCTCCAAGAATGAAACAGAAATCACGTTTGACCAGTTATCACTGCCTACATGAATAGAGCATTGTGTCTTAAAGGCTATAAGACTCTCCTTGCCCATAATAGAAGACAGACTCTAGAGAATCCAGTGATGAAGGGAACGTTACCCATTTAGAAAAAAATAGTGCAGCTCACTGCCAGTGCTCATTTAATTTTGCATTAACATGTTCTTTGAGGCTGAAGCAAATCTGACCAATTATCAATGTGAAAATAAAATATAAAAACTGTTCTTGGAGTTATTTCTAAACAGAACAAACATCAGAATTGTCTGTCATCAGAATCATCTATTTCAGAACAATCGCATTCATCAAATGGGTCTTCACCCAACAACTGTTCGAGAATGATGTTAACATCACACAGGAATGCTGCGTTTTCTGGGATTTGACACTTTCAGCGATCAAGAATTACTATATTTTGTAAATGGAAATAACACTACTAAAAACAGAATGCTATTGATAGAATGATGTCTTTTGTTTCCAAAATCAATACACTAGAGCAATGCGAAAATAATAATAATAAAAGCGAGATATTTTGTAGCAAAGTTATCTCAGGGTAAATGCTGCCACTGCAAGTGCCACTAGCGAGCATTCTTGGGACAAACAGGAAAAGGGTTAATGGCAACCTGTTTCAATAGTCCCCAGACCTGGGTGTGCATGAAAATCAACTGGGGAACATTTGAAAGGCTTCTGAGCCATTCTAGACATACTGAATTGTCTCTAATATGACCCAGGCATCTGTATTTTGAACATACCTTCCCCCAAGTGGTTCTTATGGCAGCCCTATGTGGGAACTTCCCATTCAAATCCAAATTCCCACAGCAACACCCCAACCAAGCCGTCCTCCAGTCTTTGCTTAAATATTCATACCTCCCATGAGAGTGGACCCACTCAGTCTATCCCTGGACAGCACCAACCGTTGGGAAACAGCCTCCCTGGAACTCCCAGCCACTGGCTGTGCTGTCACAAGTGAGTAAGAGGAACCTCATTCACACAGAAGCAGCAGCAGATTCTGCTACTTGCACCTAAGAAACCACTGAAAGAAAGATGCATGCAAAAATTCAAATTGCAAGCTATAATAAAAAGAGTATATGCTAAACTTTATTTTTATAAAATTATTTGACCCCTCTGATTTCCATTTATTGGAAAGTTAGGAATAAATCTAATAGAATAGGGCTGTTGTTAACATACAGGCATTCAATAAATGGTTCCCTTCCTTCCCCTTCTTTTTGTTTTTCTTCTACAGTCAATTTGTCATGGGATCTTATCGTCTTTTAAATATCTCCTGATCCAGTCTTTCTCTCCATTGCTAACACACCACCTACATGAGCATTCCTATATTTCCTCAGCATCTCATTACTTAAATATTTAGGTTTGGAGGGAGATAGGAAATAAAATATTACTTAAGAGCAAGCATTGTAATTTTTTTTCAGGAAGTTATTCTCTTTGTTCAGGAAAATATCTTGAAATGCCACTTGGGGCAGCAGACACCCAGACAGTATGAGCTGGTAAGAGAAGAGGTAGCAAAAGAGGTAATTAAATTGTTCTCCATCTGAAGTGAACTGGATGGAGTAAGTACAGAAGAGAGGAGACAGGGGAAGGAAGACAGAACAGCAAGGCTGTGGGCACGTAATAGGAACAGGGGTTGAGAATCAGCAGAAGTCAGAGTCAAGGGGGACTTTTGAGGATGCCTGTGAAATGCAAGAAATCTTGGACCTTTCCAGAGTGTAGAGTGGAATGTGATCCCATTATATCTAGCTCTTATGATTCAGGGCTTCCAGCTAATTAATATCTAGGCTGAAATGAGTTCCTGCAAAGCCATGTATCTTACCTCTCTGCCTTACTGCTCTCTTTGTGCCATTCCTCTGCTCAGGAGCTCTGAGGATCCTTGCTCTGAGGATCCACTGTGGGACCCTGTGTTCTTTACTGCCAATTCCTATCAGACAGTGTCAGTCTTTTAAACATATACCCTTTCAGGTACAGCATCTATCTCTCTGAATGTAACTCTCTATAATATCCATTAGCAGAAAAAAATGTTGCCAAAATGTGACCTCTGTCCAAAAACAAACAAAACAAAAAACAAGACAAAACCCAAACTATTTGGCAACTCTATTGGCTTGAACCCTTAGGAAAAAAATAACAATATGAATGATTTATCAAGCATTCGCTATATGCCAGGCAATAGGCTAAGGATTTTACTTATATTCTCTCATTTAATCTTCACAAGAGCCCTCTCAAGGAGATATTACCCTTACCACTCTTTAGACATTCAAAGCAAAGCTCGCAGGAATTTGGAAACTTGCTCAAAGTCTCACAGATGGCAAGTGGCAGAGCTGACCCTCAAAGGGGAACCTCTCTGCACTCTTGACCAGGATACCTCAATGAAGTCACTTATCACCTGGATTAGGAATAGGTTAGAAAGCTAAACTACAAAGATGCTCCTGAAAACTTCAAGTCTTCCTAAAGAAGAGTAAGGCCCTGCTCAGCAAGACACTCTAGATGATGCCAGCAAAAAATCTGGAAACACTCCAAGCCCTTGCTAGAACAGCTCTAACTCAGCATCAGCAGTTCCCAACTCAAGCTGTACATCAGAAATCCCCTAAGAACCCTTCCAAAATTGAAGTTTCTCAGGCCTCAGTGCAGACCTACTGAAGAAAATCCTGTGGGAATGGGGTGGAAGAAAGGGCTATTTAAAAAAAAAAAAAAAATGGTCTCCAAAGAATGTAGCCAGTTCCAGAAGTGGGGTTTAGGAAACAGTGCGATCCTATGCCACTCTTAGCTATAAGTCCTGCCACCTGAGTGCTTGTAGCACTTCTGGCTTCCACCATGAAAATTGTTCTATTTTAAGAGAAGTTGGAGGAAGTGTGGAGAATCTTGGTGTTAACATATGTTCATCTGAGGCTGTGTGGTTTCTGTTTGGTGCCTGTGGCCATAAGAAAACAGTCTTCTATCTCTGTGTGTGTTTATCAACCCCCAGCAAGACTCTCATCAACAAGGGGCTCATCCTATTATCCTTAATACAGAGGAGATAAACAGCCACAGAGCCACGGGAGAAACTTCTTCAAGACAAACAGAAGCATGCCTTTGGTAGAAGGTGGTGTTTTAAGCCACAAAAATATCTAATACATGCCCCACACCCAGTCCTGGTTAGTCCAGGAAGCCTAGTGTGGAAAGAAAAACTGACCACCAGACATGTTCTCCACTCTGTTGGAGGAGATCATAGAGGACAGCAATAGGCTACTCCTCAGGCCCCAGGTTAAATGGAAGCCGACCTAATGAATGAGCTAGTGCTAACTAGGGGCCAGTTTCAGCCAGAAGCATGCAGGAACTTAATTTGGAGGAACTCCATGAACTGGCACACAGGAGAGATATACACCTAATTAAAGCTTCCTTTGAGAAGGTGATATTTTTGTTCTCCTCTGAGAGGAGCACTAGACTTTTGAGACAGAAAATGCTGAAAGGCATTTTTATTATTTTAAAATCCTTCTTAATGGATAATTGATGAATGACTTTCACTAGACTTTATTTATAGAATTACCTGGTACCGTTAAAATGTTAAGGATTGAGTAAATGTAACTTTGTTCCCAGCTGCTATTACTTTGAAGAAAACATAATGAGCATTGTGATACTGGTGGAATGTTTATTAATAGCTGGATGGACAGCAGCTCAGAAATGTTTGCCTGCACCAGTAGTTCTCACACTTGGGGCATCAGAATCACCTACTGGGCCCATCCCCTGAGTTTCTGATTTATTATGTCTGGGGCAGGACCCAAGAGCCTGCATTTCCAGCAAGCTCCCAGGTGATGCTGATGCTGCTGATACAAGGATCACACTTTGCGAATCATTGACCCAGAGCATGAGCCCAACTTCCAAATGATCTGGGCTGAGATGTAGGCTCTCACTCTCACCAAACTCTAGGAACAAAGTGGCCAGCTCTCCCTCCCTTCCTTAGCTACCAGAGGGACCATATGGCTTGGTTTCTCCAGGACAATCTTAGTTTGTGTCTTTTACAACCAATTGACGCCTGTTAATTATCTTAGTACTTCTTTGCATCCTCAAAAGTGTCTCAGTTTAGATGATAATTGTTACAGTCACCCTAATGTTTGCTACTATTTGCTTAACCCTAATCCGTAGGAATCCCACATACCTAATGGCCGGTGCTCTCTTTCGGACAGAATTTGCATTTGCCTTCTCTGAGAGCCAGGGACACTGTAGACCTGGGATCACCTTAACTGGAGTTGCAGCTTAACGTGCCCTTGGCCCAAGGCTTACTCTCCTTACTACAACGTTGATAGCGGTGTTTGCCCTCACCCTGCTTTTCTGTCCTGGGTGCTATCTGTACACCATTCCCTGCCCCCCAATTCCCAGCTCTGGTTTTAGCTCAAGGGTGGTATTTTTTGCTGCTGTTGCTATTATGGCTGTCGTTATCTGGGATTAGAGAGAGGTTCCTTGGAAGTTTCCATTACTTCTTTTTTTTAACATTTTGTTGTGGAAATTTTCAAGCACATTCAAAAGTAGAGAGAATAACTTAATGAACTACCATGTACCCACCAGCTAGCGTGAACAATTATCAACTCATTCCAATCTCATATCATCTATACTCCTACCCAGTTCTCTAACCTCCTTCGCCTTCACACAACCATTGGATGATTTTGAAGCACATCCCAACATCATATGATTTTAGCCATATGCACATCAGTAATAATTTTTTGTTTGTTTGTTTTTTGAGACAGAGTTTCGCTCTTGTTGCCCAGGCTAGAGAACAATGGCGTGATCTCGGCTCACCGCAACCTCTGCCTCCCAGGTTCAAGCAATTCTCCTGCCTCGGCCTCCCGAGTAGCTGGGATTACAGGCATGCACCACCACACCTGGCTAATTTTGTATTTTTAGTGGAGATGGGGTTTCTCCATGTTGAGGCTGGTCTCGAACTCCTGACCTCAGGTGATCCACCCGCCTCGGCCTTCCAAAGTGCTGGGATTACAGACGTGAGCCACCACACCCGGCCATCAGTAATAATTTTTAAAGAATAGGACTCTATTTTTAAATAATCAGTATGCCATTATCACACCTAAAAAGTGATAATTTTGTAACATCATTAAATATACAATCAGGGTTCACATTTCTCTAATCGTCTCATAATTGCACTGGTTTAATTGTCCAAAACAGTATCCATATACATTCTATACCTTGTATTAATAATTGGCTGATATCACTTGTCTTTAATAATTTATGTTTCCCAGGCTATGTCTTTTTTATTCATTGTCCCTTATTTGTTGATGAAACCAGATAGTTTGTCCTATACAGTCATCTCTCGGTAACCATGGGGGATTGGTTCTAGGACTCCCTGCAGATACCAAAGCCCATGGATGCTCACCACTCCCTCCTCCCTGAGGGAAGGAAGCCACCATTCCTGCTCCCGAGAGACAAATCTGCGGACAACTAAAAAGGCAGTTTGCCTTACAGGAACCTAGAGCTTCCTTGCTCCAGGGTGTGGACGGAATGGTTGGCCCCACCTTGCTGTCCGGTCAGGGCTCAGCAAATTAGGCCAGTGATGAAATGAAGATGTAAAGGGCTTGCAGACAGCTGAACCAAGAGCCCTTATTCCACTGCACAATTCTCTCCCTGGGACAAAGCACCCAAGGTGGATGGGCCTTCCCACTGGTTCACCACTAGCTGGACTGGCACATGTAAATGAAGGTTCTCTCTCTAAGAATATACCTAAGGCCCCTTGAGAGTGAGTCACCCACAAACTGACCCCTTACATTCTGGCTGTAGTATGCATCAATCCTACATCAAACCTTCCAGCAACCTGCTGAGGTCGGCCACTCTCTCCCGACTAATCTGAGGTTTATACCCATGCTACACTGCATCTGAGTATGCCCACCTGAATGGCATCCTGCTAAGTTCTCTCCAGCAGGCCCCTCTTTGGCTTATCAGAGACCAGTGGCATTTAATCTGGGATTCCCAGATTCCTAGGAGTTTGTGAAGGCAGTACTTTGTGAAGGTGGTAAAGTGCACAAAGTTTTCAAAATGTTATGGTTTATATTATCTTCATATCTAACTTTATATTATTTTCATATCTACATGTGCCAAAAACAAAATCAAGAGTGTGTGTTGGGGAAGAGGCAGTGGGAGAAAGCTGCAATTGTGTGGTTCTTTTACCCTCCTGCAAGGTGAAGGCTAAGAGCACCTTCCTCCTAGGAGCTGTGTTTTGTAATGAACAGAGGAGTTTTAGGAGAGGCAGACCTGGGTTACAACTCAGCCTTCATGAACTGCTGGCCATGTGAAATTTGAAAAAATAATCACTGCAAACCCATCTTCTGTCTCTAAAACTAGGCACATACCCCCAACTTCACAGAACAGAGATGTGGAATTAAATAAGTAGGTAAAGCACCAAACAGAGTTTCAGAAACACAGTAACGGCTCAGTAAATGCTGGTTCCTTCTACTCTTACCTTTCCCTAGCCTTTATGAATGAGCAGGCAGTATGGCGTCGTGGTTTTGATTTTCGTATCAGACAGACGCTGTTTTACATTCAACCCCACAGTTGTGGGTGACATCCCTCCAAGCCTGAGTTTTCTCATCCGTGAAAGAAAATTTTCTCGCAAGATTTCTGTGATGATCAGAGATAATGTACCATGAAGCACTTGCTCAACAAAAAGTACCTCTTATTGTTTTTCATGGTTTTCCCCTCCCCATTATGTAGGTAGGTTCCAACTGAGAAGTACGACACCTCCGACACGGGAGAATCTGAGATGAAGTGGGAAGAGTGAAAGATTCGTGCTGAATGCCATGCGTTCTCAAAGGGGTGGATATTGCCTCCAACTAGATGAAAATTGGTTTTTGAAAAGGGCAATAATCTGCTTTTTGAGGGGAGGGAGGAAAACAATCTTAGATATCACAATGGTTTGTGGCCTCTCAAGGGCCACAGTACATAAAAAGATATACAGTATATCTGTAGTATTATAATTTCATGATGGGGGAGAGGGGTCCCAGCTACTTGGGAGGCTGAGGTGGGAGGATCACTTGAGCTAGGGAGGTCTAGGCTGTGGTGAGCAATGATCACACCACTGTGCTTCAGCGTGGGTAAGAGAGTGAGACCCTGTCTCAAAAAAAAGGTTGAGAAACACTGTTATACAGAGACCAGAATCATCTGAGCATGAGCAGAAAAGGAAATGGTTGACTGGGAGAGCAATATTCCACCTCTGCATTAGAACGAATGGCTGGGGGAAGAGGCAGGCAGTGAAAATAGGTGGAATTCAATCCTACCTGCTGGAAGCCTAAAAATGATTTTTTGGTACAGGGCAGTTTTTGTTGTCGCTGTTGTTTTTATTGGGGTTGTTTGTTTTTTAAAGAAAAGGAGCTAATAAATATTGAACACTTAAGTGTTAGGAATTGTGCCTGGCATCTTATATATGTTACTCCAACAGGAACATGAAAAGTAGATGTCGGTTTAACTGAAGAAAAAACTGAGGTTCCTAAATGTTAAGCAAAACACTTCATTCCCGAGCCTGTGTTCTTTCCGGAGTGGCCATCCTCCCAATTTGCTCCAGACAGTGCCTGATCATGCCAGGTGTCCTGGAGTCATTTGTAAAAAGCACCCCCTTTTCACTCTCTTGCATGTCCTGGTTTGGATCCTAAATTAAATAATCATCCTAGTTGCAGCTACCTTGTGGCTCTGTCCATCCCTCAAGGTATTTCCACAGGGAAGGCCTAGAGGATTCTGAATTGTAGCAACACCCTTATCAGAAGATGCAAAGAGGTCCCTGGGAAAGAAGGGGATGAGTGATGACAAGAAAGTGGTGGAGAAGGCCGGCCCCATGGCTCACGCCTGTAATCCCAGCACTTTGGGAGGCAGAGGTGGGTGGATCACCTGAGGTCAGGAGTTTGAGATCATCCTGGCCAACATGGTGAAACCCGTCTCTACTAAAAATACAAAAATTAGCCAGGAATGGTGGCACACACCTGTAATCCCAGCTACCCAGGAGGCTGAGTCAGGAGAATTGCTGGAACCCAAGAGGCAGAGGTTGCAGTGAGCCGAGATCAAGTCACTGCACTCCAGACTGGGAGACAGCAAGAAAGAGACAGAAAAGAAAGAAAGAAAGAGAGAGAGAGAAAGAAAGAGAAAGAAAGAAAGAAAGGAAGAAAGGAAAGAAGGAAAGAAAGGAAGGAAGGAAGGAAGGAAGGGAAAGAAGGGGAAGGAAGGGGAAGGAACAGGAAGGAAGGGGAAGGAAAAGGAAATAAAAGGAAAGAAAGAATGAAAGAAAGAAAGAAAGTGGTGGTGAAGAGGCATGGGAGAACCTTATTTTTAAGACATCTCAACATACCTCACTTTTTAAGCATCCTGCAAAAAGCCCTCATGTGCATGTGGACATTTCCAAGCTCAGAGTACGCAAAACCCCAAATGCGATCACCATGGAAGTGCACTGCAGAAGTTCCAGCTTCTCATGGATTGCATACCTGGAAGGCTCACTGACACCCATGCAAGGGAGAACAAGAGAAACCAGAACAAGCTCCAGTCAAGGACTTTGTTGCCATGGCGCCAAGCTGTGTCCAGCGACCCTGCTGCCTAGGGACAGAAAGCATGGAGAGTTTGGAGTTGCAGACTCCAGATAGCAGCCAGCAAGCACCTGCCTCCAGGGCAGTGGATGGAAGCCCTGCCGCCTGCCCCCACCCTGGTCTGGGTATTTCTGCAGACCCTCACAGGGCTCAATAAATTGACATCTGCAGGTTCAAGCAGGAAGTCGAAGCTGGAGATGTGGTATTTGTGCCTGTCTCTGAATAATTTAACACTCCCTCCAAAATAGACTATCATTAGAATTTGTCAATTCCTGTGCATTTGAGCAGACAGCCTCAACCAAAAAAAAAAAAAAAGGAAAAGGAAGAAAAAGTTGCCACATATATTGCCTCAGAATAGTGAAACAGGAGGGTGGCAGTTCTATTTTGTTTTTTTGTTTTTTTGTATCAAAACCCTTTTGCTCATTAGTGCATCAGCCCCAACAGGAAATGCTGTTTTTTCTTGTCTAATTAACCCTGAGATCCAGTCCCTGCTGTGGGCAGGAGATGCAGGAAAAAATGCTTAATTCCTACAAATGCACTGGTGTCAATTTCCACCTTCACTGCTTATTCTTTGCTGTGATCATACTGAAGTCTCTTACTCTCTAGGATCCTCAGTTTCTCCGCCTGCAAAATGTGAATAAAGATGTGGCCTCCGTCACGGGGATGTTACAGAATTAAATAAACTAACGGAGGTAACATACATCTCTCAAGGCCTGGCATGCAACAGATGCCCAGTAGTCTTTAGTCTTTTAGCCCTTATTATGCACTGGCCTTAAGTGAAATGGCACCAGTTCCCAGGAGGAACCAGAGACATGCACAATTTTCAGCACTACATTAACCCACTGTTTTTTGTTTTTGTTTTTTTTTTAAGAGACAGGATCTCACTGTGTTGCCCAGGCTGGAGTGCAGTGGTGCGACTACAGCTCACTGCAGCCTCAAACTCCTTGGCTCAATGGATCCTCCCACCTCAGCCTCTCCAGCAGCTGGAACTACAGGTATGTGCCATTGAGGCAGGAGAAATAGGGTCTAGAAGCAAAAAGCCTAAACTGTTTCACACCGACTTCCTAGAACTAAATCAAAAGGAAAACCCTAACTTTCCACGTCTAAGTAACAAAAGGACCAGAGGCTACTCCTCTCTTTGACCTTTTCTGCAGAGCAGATGGGAAATTGGCTATCTGCAACAAATCAGACTGATTGAGGGTCCCTCTTTGTTTGCAACTTTGTAACTTCACTCCAGCCCCTGAATGGTTGCTGTCCACAACCAGTCAGACTGATTGCAGGCCGAGTCTTCATTTGCATAGAAGAATAACTTACTTCACCCTAGCCCCTCATTGGTTGCTTTTGCAACCAATGTTAGCACAGGGGGGTGACCTTTGTAACTTCACTTCAGCCTCTGGTTGGCTGCTTTCTGCAACCAATCAGACTGATTGTGGGCTACTACTTCATTTACATGAGGTGAGCCTGAAGCAGCCTACGGGAAACTTCTAGAGGGTATTTGGATCCGAGAAGCTTCTGTATCTGGGCCCTTAAGCCGCTGCTGCAGTCTGTTCTCACACTGTGGAGTGTACTTTCGTTTTCAATAAATCCCTGCTTTCATTCTTTTGTTGCTTTATTCTTTCTTTGCTTTGCTGGGCGTTTTTGTCCAATTCTTTGTTCAAAACACCAAGAACCTCAATAATTTGCAGTCACATCCCTCTACCGGTGACACCACCACACTTGGCTATGTTTTTTGTTTGTTAGTTTGTTTTGAGACAGTCTCGCTCTGTGGCCCAGGCTGGAGTACAGTGGCACAATCTTGGCTCACTGCAACCTCTGCCTCCCAGGTTCAAGCAATTCTTGTGTCTCAGCCTCCCAAGTAGCTGGGATTACAGGCACCTGCCACCACATCCAGTTAATTTTTGTATTTTTAGTAGAGACGGGGTTTCACCATACTGGCCAGGCTGGTCTCAAACTCCTGACCTCAAATGATCCGCCCGCCTCAGCCTCCCAAAGTGCTGGCATTACAGGCATGAGCCACCACACCCAGTCACTTTTTTGTTTCTTTTCAAATTTTTTGTAGAAATGGAGTCTCACTATGTTGCCCAGGCTGATGCCAAATTCCTGGCCTCAAGATCCTGCCTTTACCTCCCAAAGTGTTGAGATTACAGGCGTAAGCCACTGCACTCAATCGGCAAACCCACTTTCTTTTGCTGATTACTTAGGCTGCCAAACATTCACAGTAAAATATATACATATACACATACACACACAAACATGTATGTGTGTTACATGTATACATATATGTGTGCTTATCTGCTCAACTCTGTATCTCCCAATACAGATGTTCAAATCGATTGACTCCCAGTCCTGCTTGTCAATGCCCCTAGTTGTGCTTAGTTTTATTCCCTGTGAGGTCTGTTCCAAACCTTTTCCCTGGATTGGATGCAGTGGCTCATGCCTCCCAACACTTTGGGAGGCCAGGGCAGGAGAATTGCATGAGCCCAGGAGTTCAAGACTAGCCTGGGCAACAAAGTGAGACCTTGTCTCTATTTAAAAAAAAAAAACAAGGAAACATCTTTTCCCTGAATCTCACCCCGTCTCCAAAACCCTTCCTGACCTCACTCGCTAGTTCATTGAAAGCCTTCTCTCAGAACTCTCCCACCTTCACCCACTCCTTTCTCCTCTCCCTCCACAGTGCAGCTACCCCTTTCTAAGGCTAACCCCCCACTGCTCTCAGCTCCACACCCTCCCATGTGTTCGTGAACTTGACTCCATCAACCATCTCCTCCTTTTGCATCTTCAAGTTCCTTCTCCTCACACTCTCACATTTTATCCTGTAAAAATACTAAAATATCACATCCTAAAGACATTCCCTTCAATCCTCTTTCCTACAAGCTCAGCCAACACTCTCCCCTCACTTTCACCTCTGAACATCTTGAAGGACTCACTGACCCTTGTGCTGCCACACGCTCCCCTCTTTGCCCCCAGGACTGCAGCTGTTCTTGCAGTATGTCTGCAAGACTCACAAGCCACGTCCTGACTGACACGCAGGAGCTTCCTCTTGGTCCCTGTCCTCCATTAACACCTACTTGGTCAGATCCCTCCTACTTTGGAATCTCTGACACCAGTTTTCTCCTGACTCTCCTCCTTCCTCCCCAAGTGCGGTTGCTTCTCTCTCTCTCTCTCTCATTCCCTGTTCCTTACCCTTCACTTCCATTTTCAATGCAAATGTTCTCTATGGTTCTAGCATGGGACTTTTCTGCTTCTATTCTGTCTCCCTGGATGATTTCAGCCACTTCTGCTACATGATGCTTCAGCCCTAGCCAAGCACGTAGCACGTAACTCCAACTCTGATCTTGTCCCTGAGTTTGCAATTGGTTCCTGAACCTGTTCACTCAAGAGAGCCCAATATGGAATTCAGTATCCCTCCAACACTCCTCCCATCCTCCCTCCCAGTTGCCCTAACCTAGGAACCTCATCTGTGTCACTCCTCTGACTCTCCTCAGCCCCACTTCCTAGACTTGCCAAGTCCTAGCCGTTTCATCTCAGCATTACGAATCATCTTGTCCATCTCTCCTTTCCTTTCTCCCACTACTGTTCAGGTTCAGACCTTGGCATGCCTGACCTGCATGCTGGCCACAACTGCCCACGTGGCTCCAGGTCTACCGTGCTTCTCTTCCCAGTTCATCCACCCCCGGCATTGATGGCCATCTCCTTAGAATGGTTGTTAATATCAGTTCCCTTTGCTGAACCTTTGCCAAGGACCAGGCACTGAGCTAAGCACGTTACATGCGTTAGCTCACTTAACCCTCTCGAGATCCCTGCATGAGTACTCTTCTTGTTTCTCTTTTACAAATTAGGAAACAGAGACTGAGGAAAACCATACTCATGGTCACACAGTAAGTGACAGGGCTGGGACTTTAATCCAGGCTCTCCAACTCCAGGGCACAGGCCAGAAGCCATGAAGTCATACTGCCTCCATCCACAGACCGTATGACATCAAACAGATCGCCTCCAAAGAAGCCTCCGCTGGCTGTCTTATGCCTACCACTGTCCTCTGCATGGCCCCTAAAGCCATCTGGAGGCAGCCAGATGCAGTCCTAGTCTGTGCCCGGTGTGCTGTGCTGGGCACATGTGGCCTTCTGTTTTTGTTCTGTCCACCCTTGCAGCCTCATCCATGCACTTGGGCCATGCTCCGGTTCTGGGCTTTTCCAAGACGTACTGCACCTTTGCTGATCCCGACCATCGCACTTGGCTCAGCCTCCATGCTCCCTCCTCCTCCAATGCCATCTCCAGACAATTGATTTCTCCCCCTTCATCACAACCCAGCACTTTACGTATACCTTTGCCACAGCCTTCATTTCACTTTACCTTATGAAATGGTCATTTGCACATGTATTCAACCCACTTGACTCTAACTTTCTTAAGGTCAGATACCTTTGACCTACTCATTCCTGTAATGTGTCATGTACCTACCCCAGGGCATGTTAAATATTTGTTGAAGTGACTTGATCCCAAGGATCTCACACATTCACTGTCACTGGGATTATTTCACTCCTGTTTGAAAGGCAGCAGGACACAAGACTTACACGTGGCCATGTAGGGGCCAAGGGCTCCCTGGCCCTCTGAAGTTTCACCAAAAAATCAGCTCACAAAAGCAGATTAATTGGAAGGCAGGCATACAACTTTATTTGATGTGTATCCATGGGAGCCTTCAGAATGAAGACCCAAAGACACAAGGGAAATTGGCCGTTGTTATGCATGGGTTCAACAAAGTATAGACAGCCATGGAGAAATATGACTGGATGAAAAGGATAGAATCTAGTGCTCATGACTGACTGAGGAAACCCAGCAAGGCCTACCTGTCTAGATTCCTCTGGTCATCTCTGGGCAGCATTCCTTCTTTCTGGGTGTGGGGCAGGGCCCTCTCTGGACTGAGAGTCTTATGACCTACACAGTCAAAGAAGGTAGCTCAGATAATTTCTTTACGGCCAGGTTTTACACAGAAAGGCAGAGGGAAGTGAGAGTAGTATTTTTAGGTTTTAAGGCTGGCTTTGGGGAAAAGCATTCTGGTTTCTATGATCTGCCCCAGGAAAGAAGGATTCTAGTTTCTATGGCTAGCCTTGAGAGAGACTGGGACTGAGAGACAGAAGAGCAGGAGAAAAAACTTTCACTTCTGAGGCTTTCATTTTTGGATATTGTTTTCTGAGCAAAAACAGCAACGCAGGGATCTCATATTCAACCAGGTGAGGGCTTGCAGGATGGAATCAGACCCTGGATGAGTACCTGGTCCATTCACTTGTTCTGACTCTGCAGAAAAATCTTACTAACAAGCTGCAAAGATAACTGTCAAGGAAAGAACAGAAGAGCTTTTACATTTTGACACCTCCTCCTGCTCTCCCATCCCACCTTCTTGGAGAACGGCCTCTGAGGATGACTCACTGGTGGGAGAGGGTGAAAACAGCTCCCAGGAGGGGCTGAAAATCTCTGCTACACACAGAGCAGAGTTGGTGATGGGATTTGTCCCCAGAGGGTGGAAACGCAGTTTCTGCACAATCCCAGATTTAATTTGAGCCCTTGGGATGAACCTGACAATGATAATAAGAGCCTTCACAGGTATATTTTTCTCTTTTTTTCCAGTGCAATAGGTTCAAATACCTGAGGGATGTTTTTCTCTGCAGAGTACCAAATGGCATTCTTGATGATCTTATCCCAAGTTTCCTCACAGTTCATCAAATGCATGCCACTTTAATGCTTATAATGAGAAAAAGAAAAGAAAAGCTCAAAGAACTACTCCTGATTCCGCATAGCCTTGCAAAGTGAGCACAGAAATTCTCGTGAACCCCTGCGACTATTACTATGCCCCAATATGCACAAGTTAAAACCTTAACTCCTCTATCGAGGCAGTCTGCTAAAGCCCAGCAGAACACTGAGACCACATGTTTCACTCCTCCTTCCTTCCACCCACCACACTTTCCCCTGCATCTCAGCTCCCTGCACACACAAACACCTTCTGGGCTGTCCCTGGGCCCATTCTGTAACTGTCATGCCTCTGGAGTATTTCTTTTCTTTCTCATCCAAAAGGTTGTTTGTTCAATAGAAAGAGTTTTTCTTTCCCGAAATCAGGACAGTGTGGACAATCTGCTTTCTAAACCCCTACTGAGCCTTCCTGCTGAGGGACAGAAGAGCGGCTGGACAGTGCTGTCAGTGCGGGGGCTTGGAGAACAGGATGCCTTCCTGGCAGTCCCAAGCAAAGGGCATGGCATAATGAGCTTGTTCTGGAACAGCTGCACAAAGGGCACAGTTGATCTGTTTCCAGCCTGGCCTTTGCCCATTCATTAGAGTATCTCAGAAATGCTTAAATGTGCCTCCCATTCTCCCCACCTTGTCTTGTCCACACCCTTTTCTTTTCTCTAAGATGAAGCTAAGCATCCCAGGGTGAAGAAAGCAAAAAGAATGTTCTGTGAACATCCACCCTGTGCCCAGCTGAGAGCTGGAAGCTTGACATTCATTCAGTCCTCAAAAAAAGATCTGCAATGTAGATATAATTATCATCCCATTGTATACAGGGAGAAACTAAGGCAAGCTCAGACAGATTAAGCAATTTGCCCAAAATTACACAGCTAGTGATTGACGGAGCTATCATTTGAGTCCAAGTTCTTTCATTCCAAAGCCCATGCTATGTGTCCTATAATGTTGAATAGAAGTGGTGAGAGTGAACACCCTTATCTTTTTCCTAAATTTGAAGGGAAAGCATTCAGTCTTTCACCATTAACTATGATGTTGTTCACTGCGGGGTTTTTATAAATGTCCTTTATCAGGTTGAGGAAGTTCCCTTCTATTTCTAGTTTAAGTATTTTTATTATGAAAAGGTCTTGGGTTTTGTCAAATGTTTTTCTGTCTATTAAAATGACTGTGTAAGTTTTTTCTTTTATTCCATTAATGTGGTATATTACATTGATTGGCTTTTGAACATTAAACCAGACTTGCATGCTTGGGATAAATGCCATTTGGTCATGGTTTATAATCATTTTCTTACATTGCTAGATTTTGTTTGCTAGTATTTTTCTTGAGGATTTTTGTGTCTATATATCAGAGGTATTAGTCTATAGTTTTCTTTTCTGTAGAGTAGCAATAGGAAACAAATACAATATCCCAGTCCAGGGTCTGACTCTTACCCTAAATCAAGCCAAAGACCTGGCTCATCAGTCCTACAACCATAAGTCTCTCTCCCACTACTATCTCCAGATGGAGATATCAACCAGAATGTCACTTTACTTAGTTGCAAGGAGAGATCTACCTGTCAGACAGAATCCTCATCTTGGCATGATCAGCACTTCCTATCAGACCAACACAGGAAGTCAACTCCTATTTGGAGTTGACTGTGCTCAGGAGCACAGAGTTGGAAGAGGCAGAAGCAGATGAGTCACTGCTCTGGGTCTCCACCTTAGAGCCTGCTGTCCTCAGGCTCACAGTAGGCACAGCCTTGCCAAGGGAACCCTCACACCTGAATTTGTTAGCTAGATGCTGTCTTTCTTAGATGGTAGTTGGAATTCACTCCCAACATCATCTTCTGAGAAGCTCCTTTTTCTATGCATACTTAGCTGACCAATTCCTCTTAAGTGTGCTAGATGTGTTCTTTCTTTAGAGTTGTGACTATTAAGTAATCCATTTAAAGCACTCAGAACACACCCCCAGCCAAAAGTAGGCACTTAACACACAGCAACTATCATCATCATCATCATTATTGTTACCAATATATTTACTTCAGTTAGGTTCAAGTACAGTAGGGTTGGGGACCCTTTTCTCTCTTTAAGGTGACTTCATTTTCTCACTCTGCTCTTTATGCCATAATTTTAAATGCCTGAGTTTTTTTGTTTTTTTGTTTTTTTTTGTGCCCTTGAGATGGATCTCACTTTGTCACCCAGGGTAGAGGGCAGTGGCATGAACACAGCTCACTGCAGCCTCAAACTTCCAGGCTCAAGCATTCCTCCCACTTCAGCCTCCCAAGTAGCTGGGACTACAGGCGTGCGCCACCATGCCTGGCTAATAATTTTTTTGTATTTTATGCAGCGACAGGGTTTTGCCATGTTGCCAAAGCTGGTCTCGAACTCCTGGGCTCAAGTGATCCTCCTGCCTCAGCCTCCCAAAGTGCTGGGATCACAGGTGTGAGCCACTGCACCCGGCCAAATGTCTAAGTTCTTAAGGGAAGCCTCACTCCTTGCACTGACCGCACAATCATGATCATACAAAGGCCAACTGGGATCACCATTGGATGATTTATAAAGTCTTTTCAGTAAATGAGAAAACATGTGACATCATGAGTGCAGTACCTGGCACAGAATAGAAACTCAACAAGTGTTTATTCCCTCAAGCACTGCTAGGCACTGAATTCTGTCTCCTCAAAATTCGTGTGTTGAAGTCCTAACCCCCAGAACTTCAGAATGTGACTGTATTTGGATAAAGCCTTTCAAAAGACCTAATTATGTTAAATTGAGACCTTTAGGGTAGATCCTAATCCAATCTGACTGGTGTCCCTACAAGAAGATGAAATCTGAATACACACAGAGACCCCAGGGTGCTTGCACCAAGGGAAGGCTATGTGAACAGGCAGCAAGAAGGCAGCCGTCTGCAAGCCAAGGAAAGGGGCCTGAGTAGAAACCAACCCTGACCACACTTTGACCTTGGACTTCCAGCCTTCAAAACCATCAGAAATAAATTTCTGGACTGGGCGCAGTGACTCACTTCTGTAATCCCAGCACTTTTGGGAGGCCAAGGCGGGTGGATCACTTGAGTTCAGGAGTTTGAGACCAGCCTGGCCAACATGGTGAAACTCCGTCTCTACTAAAAATATAAAAAGGAGCCAGGTGTGGTGGCTTATGCCTGTAATCCCAGTTACTTGGAAGGCTGAGGCTTGAGAATCGCTTGAACCCAGGAGGTGGAAGTTGCAGTGAGCCAAGATAGTGCCACTGCACTATCCAACCTGGGTGACAGAGTGAAAAAAAAAAAATTCTTTGAAAGAAAGAAATTTCTGTTGTTTAGATCACCCGCTCCATGGGGTTTTGTTATGGCAGCAAATTAATAGTCTTCTTTTGAGAAGTATTTTTGGCATTTGGGGATGGTGGAAAGTTTTAGGATGACTTAAAGGAAGTCCCCAATCCCTCTGCACGCCTGAAATTCTGTCTCGTGAAATAAGGAATGCACATTTTCCCCACCGGGCTCCCTTCCTCACTGGCTCTTGGCTGCTGCACCTCTCACAGTCGGTTGCAGGTGTCTCACTTCCTGAGGAAGGAGGTGCCATTAGCTTCACAATCCTCCCAAGAGTCCTGCCTGGGGAGTCGTGCCTCGCAGAAGGAAACACCACTGGCACTGCAGACACAAAAACTAAACTCGCAAATGACAGATTCGTGACTTCCCCGAGGGAATAAATAGCGTGAACAGATGGGCCCTGAGGCTGGAACATTTCATTTAAATCCTCATAGAATTTTGATAATTTAATGAATGTGGTGAGAAAAGAATGGCAAACCAGTACCAGCAAGCCAAAACACAGTTTGCCCACCTTGGTGTTTACCCAGGATGATTTTCCTATAATGAGGAGTGCAACGAGGTGACATGGACAAAGTACTTCCTGAGGGATTTCAAGCCTGTCTCTGAACTAGCAGCTTGCAAGCTGAATTATTTTCGCTAGGTACCTCCTCAAGGCACCTCTCTGGGCAACAGTGCCAGGTGATTTCCAGGTAAGGGAGTAATTTATAGATATGCCTAGGACACAGACTAAGTGTGCTTAGAGTCCAGGGTAGTCTCCTGGAGTTCACTTGTCTGGTTTTTCCACACTATCAAAACCTGCCTGTTTCCAGTTAGTCTCTCCTTGCTCCTCTCTGGAGACCTTCAGTGAAGACATGCCCAGAATAGAGAAAGGAGCACTGCATAAGGAGTCCAAAGACCTGGATCACAACTCTACCACTCCTCATCTCCACTCTTCAGAAAGTGCTAGACAAATAACTGGTCTTCAGCAAATGTAAAACCTCATGCACACCTCCCCATTTGTGTGCCATAAGTCACACAGTATGCACAGGGACCACTTTTGGAGTTTTTACTGCATGAATGGAACCAGATCTCATCTCCCTAGGTTCTCCCTGGGTACACAAGTGCAGGCTCTGTGGTTTTACGGCCCACCTACACTGTATCTTCCTCAAGCTCTTGTTTCTTTTTTTAATTGACAAATAAAAATTATGTATATTTGTTATGTACAAAATGTTGTTTTCAAATATGAATACATCATGGAATGGCTAAACCAAGCTAAACCTCATAGACTTATCTTTTTGGTGTGTGTATGTGTGTATGATAAGAACACAAAATCTACTCCCTTTGCAATTTTGTTTTGTTTTGTTTTTTGTTTTTTGAGACAAGGTCTTTTGTTTTGTTTTTTGTTTTTTTGAGACAAGGTCTTGCTCTGTCACCAGGCTGGAATGCAGTGGTATGAACACGGCTCACTGCAGCTTCAACGAACTCCCAGGCTCAAATGATCCTCCCACCTCAGCCTCCCAAGTAGCTGAGACTACAGGTGCACACCACCAAGCCTAGCTAATTTTTGTACTTTTTTTGTAGAAATGGTGTTTTGCCATGTTGCCCAGGCTGCTCTGAAACTACTGAGCTCAAGTGATCCCCCTACCTCGGCCTCCCAAAGCGTTGGGATTATAGGCGTGAGCCACCACACCTGCAATTTTCAAGAATACAATACATTGGTGTTACCTATAGCTACCAGGTTGTGGAATAGACCTCTTGAATTTATTAATCCTGTCAAACTTAAATTTAGTATCCTTTGACCAACAAGGATCTCCCCAACACACTCACTCCAGCCCCTGGTAACTACCATTCCACTCTCTACTTCGATGAGCTCAACTTTTTTAGATTCCATTTATCAGTGAGATAAGGCAGTGTTTATCTCTTTGCCCAGCGTATTTCATTTAATGTAATATCCTCCAGGATCAAGCTCTTATTTCAATAGATGTCTTGGAAAATACAAGACTAAGAAGAGACAAATGGTTGGGAAAGATGAGCCCCAGGTGCAAAGTATCTTAACGGGATGTCCAGTTTTGTGAAATCACTCAGACAAAGCAGGCACTAGAAGCAGCAGAAAGGAAGGACAAGAAACCACGACGGGGGAATCTGCTCTTGTAGCATGAGTGCTGGCAGAGAAGGAGAAGCAGGGTGTGGTGTCCAAATGGCTTACAAGGCGTAGGGATCAGACAGTCAGCCCAGCAGGACAAATCTGAGCCATTAAAAAATTATTCAGACAGGGAAATCAACCCCAGCCATTCCTGCTTTCTAGACTGTGTCCCCAGGGAGGATGTCTGGAGACTCCATTTGTGTACAGCATGACTTAATTCTTGATGGAGGAGGGAGAGGGCATCGTTGATCAACTCCTTCTCTGAATATGACTCTGTACTCATTGTACCTGCATCCACGACACCCCTGGCTTTAATGGAACATTAAATGAGACAATACATTTCTAGTAGCTGATATAGTGGGAGTCCAAAGGGGAAATGGTTTAGCACATATTGGGAGTTCAGTCTTTGGGGTCAGACTGCTGGAGTCAACAGGCAAGCATTACTTTTAAAACACAATTAGGGGCCGGGCGCGGTGGCTCAAGCCTGTAATCCCAGCACTTTGGGAGGCCGAGACGGGCGGATCACGAGGTCAGGAGATCGAGACCATTCTGGCTAACATGGTGAAACCCCGTCTCTACTAAAAATACAAAAAACTAGCCAGGCGAGGTGGTGGGCGCCTGTAGTCCCAGCTACTCGGGAGGCTGAGGCAGGAGAATGGCGTGAACCCGGGAGGCGGAGCTTGCAGTGAGCTGAGATCCGGCCACTGCACTCCAGCCTGGGCGGCAGAGCGAGACTCCGCCTCAAAAGAAAAAATTAAAAAGAAAAAAAAACACAATTAATATATAAATAGATGCTTTCTTGAGGTGACTGGAAAGGGGAAAGGAGTGGTGTAAAAGAATTAATTCCCTGGGCAAGATAAGCATCCATGTGGTTCAAGAGAGCTGGTGTTCAGATCTTATTTGCTTTCATCTCTAAGCCAACTCTGCTTTCTCCCCTTCCAGCAAATGGGTACCTGCTCAGTTTGCCCAAATGTCAAGTCTATCTTCAGAAGGAAAAGAAAAAAAATAAATAAAAAAGTAAAAAAAAATGACATAATAGACATGAAAGGAAAAGAAAAAGAAGCAAGATTCTACCCAAGAATTATGGGAAAATGAAACAATAGAAACAGTAATAATAATTGAAGGTTTACTCTGTCACTGGGTGTTGGCTGCACATTAGGATCATTGGGCAGCTTATTTTTAAAAAATTCTATTTATACTCCCATCCCTAGAGGTTCTGGCTTAAGTACTCTCAGGAGGGTTAGGGGAAAAAATTTAATAAATTTCTCACCTGATTCTAAAGTACAGGCAGGATTGAGAACCGCAGCACTAGATAAAAACTTGCCTGAGGTGAAGAAAACTTTGGCTTGAAATCAGCAGTGCTCACTAAACTTCAAGCAAAGTTAGCCTTACCTTAACACTTTTTTATCTCAAAGAGAATAAAAAATTAAACAAGTTACTAACGTAAGAACAAAAATTAGTGTGTTAAAAGACTACCACCTTAAACCATGGGAAACAATTTGCAAAAATCTTAAGCGAGGGGATGACTCTATAGACTGTAGAGGCTAACAGTTCAGGCTTCAGAATCAGAAAGTCTTGAGTGGGTGCTGCAGCTCTGCCATCTACTACCTGAATCATGTTGAAAAAACTGGAAGGATTAAATGAGATACTGAATTTAAAGAACTCAAAGCCTAGACTGTATTAAGTTCTCTATAAGTGAAATGTTTCTTTTACTTTTTCCTTCCTTTTCCTTTTTATTTTTTATTTATTTATTTATTTATTATTTATTTATTTTTTAAGACAGGGTCTCACTCTGTCACACAGGCTGGAGTGCAGTGGCATGATCATAGCTCACTGCAACCTCAGTCTCCCAGCCTCAAGCGATCCTCCCACCTCAGCCTCCCAAGTAGCTGTGACTACAGGCGCATGCCACCTCACCTGGCTAATTTTTGTATTTTTTGTAGAGATGGGGTTTCACCCTGTTTCCCAGGCTGGTTTCCAACTTTCGGGCTCAAGGGATCTGCCTTCCTCAGCCTCCCAAAATGCTGAGATTACAGGCACATGAGCCACTGTGCCCGGCCTCTATCATTATTTTAAAATACAAATAGCTCTTAAAAGCATTTTTAAGAGACAAAGTAATATGGTTTGGCTCCATGTCCCCACCCAATTTCATGATGAATTGTAATTCCCAAATGTTGCGGGACAGACCTGGTGGGAAGTGATTAGATTAGGGGGCAGATTTCCCCATGCTGTTTTCATGATAGTGAGTGAGTCCTCACAAGATCTGATGGTTTAAAAGTGTGTGGCACTTCCCCCCTCACACTCTCTCTCTCTCTCTCCTGCCACCACAGGAAGAAGGTGCTTGCTTCCCCTTCGCCTTCTGCCATGATTTTAAGTTTCCGGAGGCTTCCCAGTCATGCTTCCTGTTAAGCCTGTGGAACTGTGAGTCAGTTAAACCTCTTTTCTTCATAAATCTCCCAGTCTCAGGTAGTCCTTTACAGCAGTGTGAAAACAGACTAATACACAAAGCCTTGCTCTGGTGCCCAGGCTGGAGACCATACAAGTACAAAATTAAAGGCAAATCAATTTGGAAAATGTTTGCAACACTTAGGAGAATATTTCTTATATGTATTTTTTATGAGAGTAACAAGGAGAATAATATCTTCAGTATATGCAGAGCTTTTACAAATATGGAAAACACTAATGCTCAATTTAAAATGGGCATACAGCATAGAAAAACAATGTTAAGAAGGAGACATACAGTCAATAAATAAAAATGCTCAATCTCATAAGCAATCAAATAAATGAAAAATAAAATATTTTCTCACCTAACAAATTGACAATGTTTGATTTTCCTTTTAAGGATAATACTCATTGCAAACAAAGATGCATTGAGGGGGATGTGCATAGTGCTAGCTGTCAGGTTAACTAGAATAAGCTTTCTAGAACGCAACTTGGCAGCATGAATGAAGAGCTTTATCATTTAGAAGTTCGCCTATTTTCCAAATTGTATTCAATCATAAATACCACTTTTCTAATCAGAAAGAAAAAGTTAGTAGGCATAAGGAAACCAACTACCTGGTTGGAAACTTGAATATTCACTAATTTCAGCAATAGATTTGGGTAAAATCCAAATCCCTGGCAAACGCAAAGCTTGAAACGAGTTGCAGTCTGGGTATTGTATCAGTTTACACAATCAGAGCCAGGAGTGGGGTTTGTCACTTGCTAAATTCAGGCAGATCACCAAATGGCCCAGATCTAAGCATTAGAACAAATGAATTGCTTGCCATACTCTGTACTCACGTCTCAAATGATAAAGTATCTTAGGAAATCTTAACTTCTTTCTTTATCCATTGGAGCTATTTAATATCTCCCTGAGAGCTAAAAGATTGTCAAATTAAAAGAGGATTTATCCTTAAAAAGATAGCTCCTACCATTGGGGAAAGCTTATTCCCTTAGAAATGCCAACCCTTTGCTCCTTGGAAAGATATGCTCCCTGCCAGCATTTTATTTATATATTTTGGACCCTGCCTTGTTTTAAAAAGTAGAACAACTGGCTGAGCATCCTGCAGAGGATTCCATCTGCTACAGGCCAGATAGAAGCTGAGGATTAGGAGTAAAAGCTGGGAGCCCCAAGCGGATCAGCCAGCATGCCCACACCCCCAGGCCCTGCCTCCAAGCACAGACAGCTCATTAACCGGTATATAAAGTATTGTAAGTCTCCACACAGAGCTGATGAGAGGAGGCAAGAAGCTATGAAGAGGAACCAGAAATCGAGTAAGGAGGCAGATTAATTTTGTTCATTCAAACAAGAATGAGTGAAGCATAATCACAGCAAGAACTATTATGATGATGATAATAGGGAGATGTCCCTCCCTGGCATGGCTCTGGTTTGGACTGGGCTGTCCTGTGTGGTGGCTTCTGCGTATACAGTTTTCTTGAGACAGTGTTCAGCCTCACCTTGGCCCTCTTGGGCACTAAGTAGCCTCTCAGAAAGGGGCAACTGCGTCCCGCTTCAGACCCTGCAGCTGTCCATTCACCCAGCCTCTTCTCCAGGCAGATTTCCCCCTTTTGTGATTCAACTTGGACAGCCCTGGGGCTCCTACTCCTCCCGTAAACATCAAGCTTCTTCCTCTGGAGCTTTCTGCACCTTCCCAAGCCCTCAATGAATGCAAAGGAAACAAAATGTTCTATTCCTCCCTTAGCACTATACTACCACCCATCTTTCTTGCTGGCATGGGCTACTCGATTAAATCACCTGCCTGCCAACATTTCCAGACTAGAAGAGGCACCTTGCTCTATGTCTTCTATGCCCCAAACTCCAGGGCACACATCAAACCCTCTAAAATGCTCCCTTGCATAGTAGACTCCTTTCCACCAGTACCATGGATCAGCAAACACCCAGCTAGGGTGCAAGGTACCCTGTCTCCCTTTTTGCAAGCATCTCCACTCCCCATAAGGGAGTCTCTTGGAGGCCCTTTTCTTAGTTTCATGGGGAGCAAAAAGTGTTTCACCTCAAGCTAGTATTTGTTATAGGTCAAGATTTCAAAAATTCTACCCATTTTTTTATCCCTCTACTTATATAGACCCAGAGGCTTAGAGTTGTGGGCCCCAAAACCAGTTCTGATACCTCTTGAAAGTCATGAGGAATTCCAGTTATTTAACAAATAGAGTGTCTAAGACTTTATTTTCAGATTTGCAATCTGAATGCCCATTCTGGGGCAATAAAAAAGTCCCATTCAACATCTTGTTACATAGGGAACTTGCTTTGGTAGATCCAATTTTTATTCCCAATTCTTTTCCCCTATGTAATATGATTATAATCCACATTCTTGCCATGTCACTTTGCCATGCCTTCTACTGTGAGAAGAGTATACTTTCCCAGTTTACTGCTATGGGTTTGGGTTTGGCCATGTCATTTGCCTTGGCCAATGAAATGTTAGCAAACATGATGAGTGCAGAGGCTTTAAATGTACTAGGACAGTTAGCACTCCTCATGTCCATTTGGCATGAGAAGAATGAGAAGAATATGTCCCTGGTAGCTACTGGTAACATCTGGTGGAGAGATAAGAGATGCATGAAACAGACCTGAAATTGACCTACAGCATGAAGGAGAGCCAATCACAGTTGACTGGCCACCTCATAAGTAAGATAAATAAAGTTTGTTGTATGAGCCACTGCAATAATTAGGGCTATTTGTTAGGCAGCATTATTGCTATACAGTAGCTGCTAATTAATACCCTCGTTATATGTCCAACATTGTGCTGAGCACTGTATTGTCTCCTTTAATTCATTCCTCTTAACAAATGTATAAGATAGAATTCTAGTTAATATTATCCTTGTTTTACAGGTTAGTAAACTGAGGTGCAGAGAATTTTAGCACAATTAGTAAGTGAAAGAGACAAGCTTCAATCCCAGCAATATAACTCCAGACGCATAATCTTGCCACTATGGAACAAAAAGCAGGAGACAAAGATGTGGCTCTATGCTCTTCTAAGTCTGCATACTGGTACAGACCTCAAGCTTGAAACTATTGTGACTATTGATATCGTTTGCCTGTGTCCCCACCCAAATCTCATCTTGAATGGTAGCTTTCATAATCCCCACATGTCATGGGAAGGACCTGGTGGGAGGTAACTGAATCATGGGGGCAGGTTTTTCCCATGCTGCTCTCATGATAGTGAGTAAGTCTCACAACATCTGATGGTTTTATAAAGAGCAGTTCCCCCATACACGGTCTCTTGCCTGCTGCCATGTAAGACATGACTTTGCTCTATCCTTTGCCTTCCTCTATGATTGTGAGTCCCCCCTCAGCCACATGAAACTGTGAATCCATTAAACCTCTTTTTCTTTATAAGTTATCCAGTCTTGAGTATTTCTTCATAGCAGTATGAGAACAGACCAATACAGCCGTTTATGAGTTCCCTATCAGTACAAGCCTGACTAGATCGCAAGGGCTGAGACAATTATTCTAGCTCTGTCAGTGCATGCAAAGAGGATAAGACAGGCCTCCCTTCCAGAATGCATGACCCTTCTCTGAACTTTGAGGAGGGAAAGTCCCACGGGGAATTCTAACCAAGGAACAATCCTGTCATTGTGAAGTGCAGTCATACAACGTTCTGCACGGGATGCAGAGCACACCTCATTCTCTGCCTATTTTTATTCTCTCTAAGCAAATATCTGGGTCTCTCAAAAATTATTACACAATTACCAGCTGCTGGGATTATACGAATAACGTGACAACAGCAAAGCAATACGCTGACCGGTGTTCAAACACCACCACACAACAACAAAGTAGCCAGGGGTGCCAGCCCTCATTCACAGCCTGCAAACTGAAGCAGCACAAATGAAGGCCACCCACTCCCTCCTGGTTTTAGGAGAACAGAGTAGCAGGCAGTTTGATACCAAGATGGATTTTTTACTCTTCAACTTCCAAGATGTTCTATGCACAGGGAGAATGCAAAGTCATGTTCTTTAGCAAGATATTCTTCATCATTGTGATTCAACAACGTACCCCTTTCTTTAACCAAGTTAGGACTGCTGATGAGCAGCAGTTGGGCTTAAAGGTCTTCAAGTTATAAGCAAGCTAGAAATTCTAAAGTATATAATAATGTATTATATATGTATATTTATGTGTGTGTATGTGTGTGTGCATGTACTCTGTTAAGGTATATGTGAAACAAAACTTCTTTACAAATTTCTACACTATACACCCTGAGGGCAGAGATCACATTTTCCTTACCTATCATTAACTCTAATGCCTAGCACAATGACAAGTCAATAAACATTTGCTGAATAAATAAAAAATGTAAAAGGGATTTCACGGAGAATTATAACTTTGAATTTTGCATAGCTAAATTCTTAAAATGCAAGACTAGGTCAAGCAAGGAGATGGTTATAAAAATGTGAACCCCTTAGAAACCTCTTAGAAAAAAATAAGGAAGGCCAGGCGCAGTGGCTCATACCTGTAATCCCAGCACTTTGAGAGGCCAAGGCAGGTGGATCCCTTGAGTTCAGGAATTCAAGACCAGCCTGGGCAACATGGCGAGAGCCCGTCTCTACTAAACATACAAAAAAAAGTAGTCAAGCATGATGATGGGTGCCTGTGGTCCCAGCTACTCAGGAGACTGAGGTGGGAGGATTGCTTGAACCTGAGAGGCAGAGGTTACAGTAAGCCAAGATCACACCACTGTACTCCAACCTGAGTAAGAAAGCAAGACTTTATTTAAAAAAAAAAAAAAGGAAGGGGAGATGGAGAAATAGCTCACTTTCAAAGTCGTCGACACTCACCAACAAAGGTAGCACTTTGTAATCTTTATTTCAGCGAGAGAAGCCAGCTCAGCGTGTGTGGGCTTTGCCTGCTCAGGACCCATGTACGCTTCTTTCAGCAACAACTCTCCAGTGTTCCTTTAAGGAGCTCCCCTTTCCTCACTACATGCCATCTTGGGAGTCATAGTTATGGTGCCCTCAGGAATGGGCATGTGACCCCAGCTGGGCTAGGCTCTCTCATCTTAGATTGTGAATCATGAACTGAGCACACAAAGTTAGAAAATGGCTGGAGGACCCAGACCCTGGGACATGTTTCCAGATAGTCCATTGATTAACAAGGGAGCAGGCTTTTGACAGACAGAGTGGGAACTTCCCCAGAACACAATATGGAATTTCCATCAATACACAAGGACTCCCAGAGACTCGTTCTTCTGCTCTTTCAGCTAGGGTCCTTTTCCTGAAGCCTTCCCTGGAGCCTAGCACAGAGCACAGAAGAGAACTGTAAGCTGGAAACAGAGGTTCTCATCACAAAGCTGCTGCAAGAAAACAGTTACCTCCCCTCTTAGGCCTCAGTCTCCTCCTCCATAGGATTAAGAGGCTGGGATTAAATAACCACAGAGGAACCTTGTGTGTTGAGTCAATAAAAACTGACCCCTTGGGTCCCTGGGCGCCAGCAACACCAAGCTCACATTGTCAGGGCCAGCAAGGCCTGGAGTTTAAAGCAGTTAATCCCTTGCCTAGATGACTCGAACAAAGAGGATTAACCTCAGATGAGAGAGTTATCATCCAAATATAGAGCAATCCCAAGCACACACATTAGAGATACATTTCCCCATCTTGTGTAAATTCTTGTTCTCTCACCCTTCTGGTGAACTCACAGATTAACCCTCCCAGCACCTCAAGGTTAAGGTGTTACACTGTCCAGATCCTCTCCAAGTTCCTCTAACACCTTTCTCAGTTCTCCAATCCAGGGTACATTGTTTCTCCCTTTTAATACACAGGTTTCTTTAAGGCACTTTAAGTTTGGAAAATAACTAAGCATTGAGCACCTACTATGTGCCGGGACTGTGTTAGACACTGGAGCTACAGTGGTAGACAAGGTGGCATAGTCCTTCTCTCAGGAAATCTATAGTCCAGTGGGAAAGCACCTATTGTGCACAAGGTACCCTACTACGCCCTGACAAATATGATCTCCTTCAATGCCTCAACAACCCCAGAAAATAGACCTTACTGTGACTATTTTAAAGATCAGGAAATTGAGGCTCCTCTGCGAAGTTAAACTTGTCTGAGGCTATGTAAGCTGTATCAGAAAGAACCTATTGGTTTAAAAATGATATGGGATTCTACAATATATTCCTATTATTTTGTAGGAGTCAGAAACAATGAAAGAAGAAAAGGGAAAATATTGAACCTCTGCCGTTTCAGATATGTATACTCCTGGTATATCCATCACAGGAAAAAAACTGGATGTTTACCCCAGTTGTTTTCTCTATTAAAGAGCACCCAGGCTACAGGTAACCCAAGAGTCCAGCTATAACCTTTTAATCTTTATGTTATCAAGAAACATGCCTCTGGATCCTCCTCAACGTGTTCCCATAAGCTTATGAGAAATAGCTCATTGAAATTTCAGCTTCTGTGTGGGTGAAATTCAGTTCAACTACTGCAACAAACAAACTCTAAGATGTCAGTCGTTTAGCATAAGCAGAGTTTATTTCTTGCACTTGAGATAGCCTCCTGCAGGGGCAGCCAATAGATGAAAAGGAGCCTGGAAGAACACACCTTTCTCACTGCATCAACGAAACTGTTACGTGGCCACGCCCACTCGCAAGGGAAGCCCGGAAATGTAGTCTACGTGGCCAGGAGGAGGAGGAAATGAAGCCAGCTGGTCTTTGCCGAAGGCTTCTAAACTGCATACTTAATATGATTACATCTGGGCGGGGCATAGTGGCTCACGCTGTAATCCCACTGCTTTAGGAGGCCAAGGTGAGAGGACTGCTTCAGGCCAGGAATTCAGGACTAGTGTGGGCAAAATAGTGAGACCCCATCTCTCCAAAAAAAAATTAGTTAATTTAATAAAAATTAGCCAGGCATGGTGGTGTTTGCCTTTTCATCCCAGCTACTCAGGAGGCTGGGGTGGGAGGATCTCCTGAGCCCAGAAGTTTGAGGCTGCAGTGAGCCATGACGGCACCACTGCAATTCAGCCTGGGTGGCAGAGCAAGACCCTGTCTCTAAAAGAGAAAGAATAGAATTCAAAATGCTATATAAACAGTGGGGATTATAAGAAGGTTTTCCTTTTCTTTGCCCCACTTTCTGGATGGTCTGTAATATGTCTTTAACGCCTCCAAAATGATGAGGAAAAAGAGGAAGGGGGAAAATCCCCTAATCAGTGAATCTTTGAGGAGTTATGGGTAGAACCATGTACGAGGAAACTACCCAAGAAGTACAGGCAAATCCTGTTTCCCTGATTCCCTTGCTTCTCTCTCATCTTTTTCAAACAGAACTTTCCACTCCATTTGTTGTGGGTAACAACAACCTAAAAGCTTTTTATTTCTTAAATGCTTTCCATGCTCTCTGGGATCTTTCTGTGCCTCAGAGCATCTCCAAGACATCAATCACAGTTTCCAAGACTCCTTCTCTATTTGGATGGAGATCTGTGACCAAGACCAAACCAAACTTGTGATCCACTTAATTCACACCCGGCCACACAACGTGGCTGAAGCACAGGACAGCGGCGATCTCACCACTTACAGGAGCATTTCAGGAGCAAAGACAACCAGCTCCTCTGTATCACCGTGGTTCCTGAGCTTCTTCCTTCTTGGCACATCTGGTGACAACTTTAAACCCACAAGAGATTCTAGTGGGCGTCCTGCTACTTCTCACCAAACTTCTCCCCATCCCCCTTCTCCCTATCCCCACCCGACTCAACCCTCACCCCAACCCCAGCCAATACCACCTCAGACCCTGTGTTTTGGCCACAGCAGACGACATAGTTTGGATATGTGTCTCCACCCAAATCTCATGTCAAAATGTAATCCTCAGTGTTGGAGGTGGGGCCTGGTGGAAAGTGATAGGATCATGGGGGTAGATTTCTCATGAATGGTTTGGCACCATCCCCTTGGTACTGTCCTGGCAATAGTGAGTGAGTTCTCATGAGATCTAATCACTTAAAAGTGTGTGGCACCTCCCCTCTCTCTTGCTTCTGCTTCTGCCATGTGACAGGCCTGCTGTCTCTTTGCCTTCTTCCATGATTAGAAGTTTCCTGAGGCCTCTCCAGATGCCACCATGCTTCCTATACAGCCTGCAGAACCATGAACCAATTAAAGCTCTTTTCTTATAAATTACCCAATCTCAGGTATTTGTTTATAGCAATGAAAGAACAGACTAATACACCAAACCCCCTATTGTTCCAAAAATCAACCACGCATTTCCAGGTCTATATGCTTCTGCTGAAACCATTCCCCGTCCTCCCCACAACAGCCCATCCTTCAAGTCTCACCAGACAACAGCCTCTTCCCTGTCTGATAGCTTTGCCTGGCCCTCCGTCTTCTCTCCTCATGCAGCAATAGCAACTGCTTCCAGTCTCACGCTCCCCCATTCTCTCAGTGTGTACCTCCCCACCTTATATTCTAATTATTAATTAATGAGCTCTTCTACAGCAGAGCCCTAAGCAGACAGGCTCTGGGGCTCTTTGCCCTACACCATCTCAAAGAACCACAAGAAGGTAAGAGTTTGCTCAAGAATCTAGGAACTGATTGGCAGGCCAAGCCAGCCAGTAGGGGCCTTGCTTGTCTAGAGGAAACGGGCTGAAAGTAACAAGGCATAAACCTGGGAATGACACAGGTGAAACTAAGAAACCTGATAGGACTAGCCTGGCCTGACAGCCCTCTGTAGTGCCCCAAGATGCTGCATGCTGGGCCACTGAGGAAGCAGGCAGCCACCACCCCTGTGATATGAGGGTGGGAGCCCAGCACAGCTTTTCTGCCACAGACGTGGGCAGCACCACTAAACAAACAAACAAACAAACAAACAAAAAAACCCTTATCCATCATGAGAAGTAGGAGGAGAAGTTGGCTCAGCACCCCATCCCATTTTCATATACCCTTTCTCATCCACTTCTTCATTGTCCCATTTGAGTTTCTCTTCTTTGCTTCAAGTTTTAAGCTACTGCCTTTACATTGCTACCCTATAGCTTTCCTTTCCTTAACACTTCATGTTTATGCTTTGCTTTAAAAAATGAAAATTAAAGTGGCTGTATTTAATTTACAGACCATTAAACCAGCATGTGTGGGATGTATTTGTCACTCGTCACAGTGCTAGGGGTAGAACTAAATTCCTTGAGCCCTCCAGGGTCAACGGCAGAGGCTCCTGACATTCCCATGACCTTTCCAGCCCCATCTCCCAGGCCCAGCACTTTGCCTAGGGCAGGCCACCCCACAGTGCTGCTGCTTCTCCTGCAGAGCCTCCCACGTGCCAGCTGGGCTCCATTCCTCGGTGCCATCTGCCGCACCCCAGATCAGGCGAGAGGCCACTGGCAGATTCTATGCACAACAGAGCAGGGACGGCAGGCAACACAGGAGCCACCCTCACTGGGCCTGGGCTCTGGGAGCCAGGCAGGGAAAATCCCAAAGGACTGAGCAATCAAAGAAGGCTGTTGAGGGGCCTAACCGGGCTCTCACCTGCTTGGGAGGACTAGTTGGCACGTTTCAGAGGGTTTCTAAGCATGACAATGTAGGGGATCCACGCTACATTTTTCTGTTTTCCTGTTCTCTCTTGGCCTCTCATATGAACTTAACATTGCTACAGCCCTGACCTGAGCTTTGATCCTCTCTCCATCATTAACTTACTGTATGAATCCATGAGCCAATTAAACCTCTTTTCTTATAAATTACAATTCTGTTTTCATGGTCATTTCATGAGAGAAACCTGCAAATGAACACGCTAAGAAGAAGGAACAGAACACATTACTGGATAAATCAGCTGTCCATCATTACTCCTGAGTGAGCATGATTTGTAATGTGAGTAATGATGGACAGCTCTTTTATCCATCCAAATAAGTTATTTCTGAGGTGGATGCGGTGGTTCATGCCTATAATCCCAGCACTTTGGGAGGCCAAGGCTGGAAGACTGCTTGGGCAATCCAGCCTGAGCAATATAGTGAGACCTCGTTTCTACAAAAAATTAAAAACTTAGCCAGGTATAGTGGAACATGCCTATAGTCCCGGCTACTCAGGAGGCTGAGGTGAGAGGATTGCTGGGCCCAGGAGGCAGAGGTTGCAGTGAGCCAAGATTGTGCCACTACACTCTAACCTGAGCAACAGAGCAAGAACATGTATCAAAAAAAAAATTTTGTAAATTATTTCCTTCTTTGAATAATAAGAAGTTTTGATTCCCTGCTTTCTAGGGTCCCTTCAAGCTCTGAAACTGTAAAATCCTACAGTTCAATTAAGGTTTTCATTGCCTGGAGCGTGTTCTGGACCTGAAAAGGAACCTGCCCATGAAATATTCATTAAAACAAATCATGCTCACTCAGGAGTAATGATGGACAGCTCATTTATCCATTAACGTGTTCTGTTCCTTCTCCTTAGCAGTGTTCATTTGCAGGTTTCTCTCATGAAATGATCACGAACACAGAATTGTAAATCACACCTATCACACCTAGGTGAGTTTTGGGAGCCTAGAGCTCCTGCCCACACACATATCACCTGGGGTTGACATAAGAAGTACTTAATAGCACCAAGCTCCCAGTTTGAACAGTCAACTTCAAATCCAGACACCCATGATTCAACAACCAACTTCTGGTTGCAGACATCCGTGATTCAAGAAGGCCCCAGAGGTCTGGAAAAATTACCTTCTCTTGCATCTATGCAGAGCTGGCAGGAAACAAATGAGATTGTGCATCCACTTTTCCAAGGGTACTTTTGTCTGTAGTTTATTTTCTCTGAGCTTCAGATATCTCATCTGTAAAATGGGCACAGGAGGAAGGATGTGGCCTATCTGCCTCCTGAAGAAGTTCAGTTCTGAGGGGCTAGACAGTCATCTGTTAGGAAAGAATTTTCAATTGCCTTTTGTGAAAAGAAAATTAATGCTACTCTCTCCCCTGCCAACTAATACAGAATCAAGCTCTAACAACTGAAGGGAACAGGAGATGGGTGGAGCAGAAGTGTGTACAGAAAACAGGAAGACTTAATGGGACCACAGTCTTCTGTGTGGGAGCTGAAGCAGGGAACCCATGGTGTGGGTCTTTGTTGCTAAGTCAGGAGACACTGTTGCATTACCTGTAATCAACGGTCAGGACAGCGAGGGAGCTTTAGATTTGCTGATGATGTAACTGGGGACTTAGAGGGAAAGCTGACTACATGATACTTGATCTAGAGGATGTCAGAATGGTAGCCAAGGCATGAGGGTGGTGGAGAGAGGGCAACATTAGCTGCTGAGTACCTGCCAAAGACTTAGCTCATCACTGTCACTTACCTGCTGATCTCTTGCCCAGGCCGGGAGGAGCAACCAGAAGAGCCACAGCCAACAGAGAAACCACAGCAGCATTTATCCACCATGTATCTAATAAATATGTATCACATGCCTACTATGTGCCTGGAACAGGAAGAACAGCAGACTTTTCCAGAAGAAGACCATACAGTGGATTTTGTGGGAACCACAAACGCATCAGATAGGAAAGTTTCTGCATAGGAAAGCTACACGTGACTCCAAAATTTTCATCACAAAATTCCAAGAAACTATGCAACATTGCAAAACTGAACTAAGGAGACTGGCTTATTGCAGAGAAAGGGAGGTTAGTTTTCCTCTGAGGCACCTTGAAATGTCTAGCCTTCATAAGGCTAGACATTTTATTATTATCCCTTTGTCTAATTTTGAACATTATGGGCCCCATGCAAATAATCTTCTAAATGGCACGGTGAACATCAAATGATAGGTTCTCAATTCTCGCTTCACATAAAATCTCTAAGTTCCTCAGCTGGTATGGTAATCCTTTAATCAATATTTACACCAACATAGTTCCAAGTCCAGGAGCATAGAGGGGACTGCAGAACACTTGGGTATTATTACTATCATCATCATCACCACCACCACCACCACCACCACCATCACCTTACAACTGAGGAAACCAAGGCTCAGGGAAATTAAATCATGTGCTCAAGTTTACACAGCTAGAAAGTAAGGAAGCTTGGGTTGGGCATGGTGACTCATGCCTGTGATCCCACCACTTTGCGGGCTAAGGTGGAAGAATCACTTGAGCTCAGGAGTTCAAGACCAGCCTGGGCAGCATAGTAAGGTCCCATCTCTACAAAAAAATTTAAAAATTAGCTGGGCATGGTGGTGTATGCCTGTAGTATGGCTACAGCTACTTTGGAGGCTGAGATGGGAAGATTGCTTGAGCCCAGGAGGTCAAGGCTGCAGTGAGCTGTGTTCACGCCACTGCACTCCAGCCTGGTTGACAGAGTGAGACCCTATCTCAAAAAAAAATAGAAAGTTAACGGGCGTGGTGGCTCACGCTTGTAATCCCAGCACTTTGGGAGGCCAAGCCAGGTGGATCACGAGGTCAAGAGATCGAGACTATCCTGGCCAACATGGTGAAACCCCGTCTCTGCTGAAAATTCAAAAGTTAGTTGGGTATGGTGGCATGTGCCTGTAGTCCCAGCTACTCAGGAAGCTGAGGCAGAAGAATCGCTTGAACCCAAAAGGCAGAGGTTACAGTGAGCTGAGACTGCCACTGCACTCCAACCTGGTGACAAAATGATACTCCATCTTAAATAAATAAATAAATAAATAAAGTAATGAAGCCTGAGTGCAAACACAGTTCTGTCTGATGCTAAAGCCCACTGCTCCATCCTATGCCCCACGTGGTCAGGCCTAGTACCCACACGTAAAAATGAAGGGCAGCTGGCGTCTCTTTCTCACACTTCCTTCTGGGATTTGGTTCTTTTCCTCCACCACTGGCACATTCTCCACCTCTCTCTCTCTCTCTCTCTCTCTCTCTCTCTCTCTCACACACACACACACACACACACACAACCACTTTCAATGGCAGTGCCTGCTTTTTCTTGTTTCACTCCCTTCACCAACATCATTGCAAACAAAACTTAAATAGAATCAGCCACACCACGAGGAGAAAATGGACAGCACCCACAGCCTGAGGCTGAAGTCATTCCAGCCCTCCCCTTTTCCTATGAAGGCTATTCCCTATTTCTTCCTTTTATAAACAGGAAGACATTATGCAAGCTACTGTAGATGTGAGGTTTCTCAAGCAAGCTGGTGACACTCAGCATAAATTGATTTAAATAAAATTCTCCCCTTTCAAGATTCTTCCTTGCTTCTGCCTCATCTTAAATTAAGAGCAGTACAATAATAACCCAAGAACATCACACCCCTGAATTTCAGCCACCTCCCTCTAAAGGATCTTTTCTCATTTTTTGAAAATATGAGCTATTTTTTGGTTTCCACTTGTTCCTCTTTCTTACTTGTCACCACACATTGCTTTCTGTATGATATAAGCAATTGGAGCCTTCACATTTAAAGCCTCTTTTCAGTGCATAAGATCCACAATAAGGCTCCCATGAGACCTTGTAAAGAAAGGAAATAACTTCAAGGAGTTACACTTCAAGATCCACCAAAGCAAAGATCTGCAGTCAACTCTAGTAATTAAGTGGTTCCTTTCATTTATTCAGTGCATGTCCATTGAGTATATACAATGTGCTGGACAAAACTCTGGGCACTAGTGATACAGCAGTGACACGGCTCATGGAAAAATAAATAACATGCTAATGATACTCAAACCTATGTCTCCTTCCTGAAACTCTTCCCTGAACTCTAGACTCTCATATGCAATGAATTACTTAACATCTCCCATTGGATATCCAGTTAAACCCCATCACTGTTTCCTCTCCATCTCACTGAAGTGCTACTCCATCCAGCTGCTTAGGTCAAAATTCATTAAGTTATCTTTTTCTCATACCCTAAGTATCTAACTCATCCATACATCCTGCCTACTTTATGAATTTAGCCACTTCTCACCATCTTTTTTTTATTTTTATTTTTGACATGATCGCAATCCATTGTCCAGGCTGGAGTACAATGGCATTATCATGACTCCCTGCAGCCTCGACCTCCCCAGGCTCAGGAGATCTTCCCATCTCAGACTCCTGAGTAGCTGGGACCACAGGCATGTGCCACCACACCTGGCTAATTTTTAAATTTTTTGTAGAGTTGGAGTTTTGCCATATTGCCCAGGCTAGTCTCAATCACCTGTGCTCAAGTGACCCGCCAAAGTGCTGGGATTACAACTTCTCACCATTTTAACTACTATCCAGCCTGGTCCAAACCACCACCCTCTCTCACCTGAGTCATTGCAGTACCATCCTGACTAATCTCTCTGTCTCCACCCTTGTCCTCTGAGAGTCCGCACTAAGCTCTAAAGCTCAAGGGATCCTTGGAAAACATAAATCAGCTAATAGTACCCTGTGCTCAAAATTCTCCAGTGGTGTCCCATCTTTCTCAAAGTAAAGGCCCTATAGGACCTTGTATTAGCTGGCTCCCTGCTACTTCTCTGATCTCTTCTCCCACGCTCACCCTGTCTCATTCAGTTCCTTCTGCATAAGTCACCTTGCTGTTCCTGGAACATGCCAGTGATCTGTTGCCTCGGGGCCTTTGCACTTGTTCTCCCTATTTAGAAATGTCTTTCCCCAGATAACTGTCTGGCTCACTCCTTCACTTCCTTCATGTTACCCTGACCATCTTACATAAAATACTCACTCCTCGCTTTACCCTACCCTCCCACTCCAACGCAACCAGGCACCTCCCATCTTCCTTTCCCTGCTCAACATTCCTTACATCACCTGATATAAAACATATGTTATTTACTTACATATTATTTGTCTCCTTCAACTAGAATGAATGCTTCATGAGATGGGTCTGCTTCCTATAACATGCCTGGCACATAGAGACCACTCAATAAATATTTATTTAGTGAATGAATGATTATCTAAATATACATACATCCCTAGATGGTCAACCACAGAAACACAGAAAAAGAGACAGTCAAAAGAGCAAGTACAGACTCTGCCCAATCAAGCAGAGTCCAGAAGAAAAGGAAATCTAGCCAAGAGCACTTTAAATGTTCAGGTCCTGGTCAGGCGCAGTGGCTCACGCCTGTAATCCCAGCACTTTGGGAGGCTGAGGTGGGTGGATCACCTGAGGTTAGGAGTTTGAGACCAGCCTGACCGACATGGAGAAACCCCATCTCTACTAAAAATTCAAAATTAGCCAGGCATGGTGGAGCAGGCCTGTTGTCCCAGGTACTCAGGAGGCTGAGGCAGGAGAATCACTTGAATCCCGGAGGCAGAGGTTGCAGTGAGCCGAGATCACACCACTGCACTCCAGTCTGGGCAACAAGAGTGAAACTCCATCTCAAAAATAAATAAATAAATATTCAGGTCCCTATGGTAGATTGATTGATTGATTGATTGATTGCAAAAATGTCCCAATTCTTCCCCTCCCTGTATCTGTGCATTTTGCAATATGACTATGTAGCTCCTTCTATCAAGAGGTAGAGTCTATTTTCCTAACTTTCCACTCTGGGCTATCTTGTGTCTTAATTTTGTCATTAGGCAAGGATAAAGTGATGGAGTGCCAGTTACAAGCTTAGGCCTCAAGAGGCCATACAAGTTTTCACTTTCTCTTGGCCTCCTGCCACTACCATGTGAACATACTGAGCTGGTCTGCTGGAGGATGAGTGACCACGTGGAGCAGAGCCAAGTCATCCAGCTGAGGCCATCCTAAAGCAGCCAGCCCTCAGATACTCCATCGGCAGACCAAAATCACATGAGCAAGCACAGCTGAAATCAAGCAAGCACAACTCAGACCAGCGGAACTACCCAGCCAACCAAGAGACATGAGACAAAATAACAATGGCTGTTGTTTTAGGCCACGAAGTTTAGGGGTGGTTTGGTCTGTAGTCCCTTTGGCAAGATTGGCCCTAAAGCATGTAATCAGTTCCTAGGGTAGGCATCTAAGCTGCTTTGCTCTGAATAATGTGCTTTAGGAGAACTTCTCCTTGTGATTTGGCTGTTATGACAGGGGTCTGTAGGAAGAAGACCCACTAACCAAGCCATATAGTGTCTCAACCACTGCAAATCAATATGCTGGCATGCAGGTGAACAAGGTCACTGTGACGTGGCCCGGAAAGACAGATCAGGTTTCTGAGGCAGCAATACTAAAAGCCGGATCTTGGATGGGGGAAATTCACAGAAGTAAATGTTGCCTTCTGAGGTGGACTTGGGGACACCCAGTCAGACTCTCTGACCTTGACCCAGCCTCACCTCATTCTATTTCACAGAAACTTTGACTAGGTTCTCAGGCATCTAGCCTCATTTCTGGCCATGGAACACACTGCAGTAGCCCTTCTGCAGCAAGGACAGCTGAGTGATGAGGCTCTCAAATCCCCAAACCATGTTTTCTCTAGAGTAATAAAGTTTCCAAAGGGCAGAGCAGCAAACTGATCTTTATGTTAAGCCCATAAGACAGAGGCTTTAAATAAATTTTCCATATGATATTATGTAAATGCATTCCATGGTACACTGAAGGTCAGCATATTTCCAGATGATCCCAACACTTTTCCATGATCATAGAAACTCTTCTCATTCTGAAAGAAAAAAGAATATCTGGCAAGGACTGCTGGCCTGTTTGCTAAAGATGACCTTTTCTTTTAGTGTAGGGGAAAAGAAACAAAAAATCATAATGCTAAGATTCAAAAGAAGCACAAACATGGTCCTCCATCCGGATGGGAGAAACCCGAATGCTGCATTGCACAGTCTCCTTAATTCCTGTGCTTCCTGTTGCCTTGCAAAGACCTATGCTTTCTGCTTGCTGCATTCATTTATGCTCTGAATGACCACAGGTACTTATGTCTACCAACCAACCTTCTTCTAAACACAGAGTTTAGGATTTCATCCAATTCCTTATAACTCAGCACATACATCATAGTGACAAATAGGAACCCTAAGAGGCAATATCTCAAAGACCTGCCGTGTTGCCCTTATGACCTCAGCTCCTACTGCTGTCCCGATGTCTGACTCAATAGCAGCTTCTGTGACCTCCTTTCTTGGGAACACAGCTCTCTCCTGTCTCAGGGTTTTGCAGGTGCTGCCTACAACCCCTGGTTTTCTCCCTCACTTCCCCAGATGTCGGGTCAAATGTCATTTACCAGAATCCCTGGCTTCCTCCCTCACTTCCCCAGATGTCTGGTCAAATGTCACTTACAAAAAAGCCTTCCCTGGCCAAGCTGCATAAAAGTAAATAACAAGCCCCACCCTGCCCTCTGGCAGCACTCCCCAGTCCTCTTAGCCAGTTTTATTTTTCTCCAATACAATGTCTCATCAGCTGATACACTCTATATTTATTTATTTGTCCATCATCTTACACACATACACACACTCATTAATTTAAGCTCCTTGAGAGAGGGCTTTTTGGTTGTTTTGTCTGTATTTTCCATACATAGAGCAGTGACTAATACATAGTAGGAACTTAATGAATGAACTGCCGTTGCTTGAGCACCTACTTTGTGCCAAGCAAGTTATATATGATGATAGGGTAACAATGAGCAAATATTTTAAAGTATCTTTTCTCTAACTATTATAAGAATCCTATTACTGTCTCCATTTTACAGATCAGGAAACTAATGCTCAAAGAGGGGCTAAGTAACTTGCCCAAGACACTCACCTAGGTCTGTTTGAGCATCCACGCTCATGCTTCTTATAGTGCAGGCTGCTTTTCAAACACCTTAGTGATGATGTAGGTGCATGTAATGCACATCTCTGGCAACTACACAATACAAGAGCTTTTCATTCTATCATTTTTCTTCACCCATCACAGTTTTGGTCCAGGAAGAAACATCCTTGAGACTGGATTTTCATCTCCCAGAGACGATTGGTAGTAACAGCTTTAGCTTTCCTTTATTCCACCTATTTAGGGATAATCAAGGGAGAGTTTTCCTTTCAAACTGGAGTGGTACAAGAACAGATAGGTCAGGGATCCAGGGAGAAGAAGACAGAAGTTCATCTGCTCTGAAACTCCCTCAGAATTTTCCAGAGTCCCTACCTTTGTGAAGTGCTGCTTCAAAACCTTTATAGTCCTGGAATTCAGGAAAGCCGTTCATTAAAAAAGGAAAAAATTAAAAGTCTGACTTGTATTGCATGTGCTCCTCTCTGGGTGTCCGCCTGTGTCTACTGGGTTCTAGTCATGTCCTGCAAATACCAGCCCAGCCAAGACTTGTAAAGCTCTGCCCACCCACTAGCAGTGTTGGCAATGGTGTGGTAGAGTCATGTGGGTCACTCCCAGACCGAAGGACCAAGAGAACGACCCAGTCCCTGCTGAAATCCATGTCATGCCTAATCCATGAGGGCTTCACTTTTATACCAATCACTGCCACTATCAATTTCCTCCTCCTCTCTGCTCTCACTGCTCTTTTCCAACACCATCATGAACTTATCTACCTCCTGATTACAAGTGCTTCTCCCCCTACCAGGTGTGAGCTTCAGGGAGCCAGGACTTTGTTATCATCATCTCTGCATCCCCAAGGACTAATCCCATCTCTGACAAATACTAAGTGCTCAGTAAGTATTTGCTGACTCAAGAAAGATGCAGCGCAAGACTGTACCTACCGCACTGACTGAAACAAGCAGAACAAGTCACCTCTTCTGGAAAGGGCAGGAAGCAGAAACACAGAGGAGATCAACATAGACCAGAACCGCCGCTGAGCCGACTACAGTGCCCAGTCCTCCCCCATGCACCCTCCTCACCCCTCACCTACCACTCTCTGAGCCCCAAAGCCACCCACATTCACCTCCCCAAGGGCTAGAAAGGAGCAAGCATCCCCCAGCGTCCCACCCCACCCCACTGGGGCTGCTCTTATCAGAGCCCAAGACACCGACGTTAAGTTACCCTTAAACGGAGTAATTTGTATCCGTAATTTCCGGATAAAGGAATGTATTTCATCAGCCCTGCTGAACCCTGGACAGCAGAGATTTCTACCACCTGTCTGCCGAAGACACAGCAGTGCCTTGCTCCTCCCCGGCTAAACGCATTTGCTAGCCCATCCCTGCAAAACAAGTCTTGTTCTTTCCCTTGCGCTAAAACCCGTCCATAAACAAATCCTCTCTGTGTCCCTAGGCCCCCACGTCCACGGAGGGCGCCCTGCACATGCAGAAATACACACTCCCAAACCCCAAGAGCCACCAGGTGTAAGCACATTTGAATTCTGTTCTTTAAGAACAAACGAACAACAATAACAAAATCCATCTACTAGAATGTAACTGAAACTAAAAGCAGCGGCTAGGAAGCTTATGGAAACGGAACTATAAATGCCAGCAGCCTGACATTAATAAGTTGAAAAACTACTTATGGCGCTAATAGTTCAAACAGGGTTTAAAAACAGCCCTTGGGGAGGCCGCTTTCAGAGAAGCGCACAGCTCCAGGCAGCGGGCAAACCTTTGCTTTCCTACGCCGGCTTCCCAAGACTGTTCGGTCTTTTGTGCCATTTACTATGAACAGCACTCAGCGGGGCGAGCGTGTATATTTCAGCCCAGACAGAAGCGCCTGGGAGCCCTGGCGCACGCGGGGTCCGCGCCCTGGCTGGGTCGGTTGCACTGGAGCGAGCAACGTCGTCCCCTACCTGGGTGGGAAATCCGCTGGCGGACGCCTCCGGATGCAGGCAGAGCAGCTTCCACCCCGGCAGCCCCGCGTGCAGCTCCGGCTAACGCGGCGCTGGGCGATCCGGGCGGAGGCAGTCGCCGGCCGGTGTCACACCTGCATCACCGCCCCCACGCCGCCGCCGCCAGCCGCCCAGGCGCAGCGCGCAGCGCGCCCCCGCACTACAGAGCACCCGGGGCGGGAGGCTCCTGGGTCCTCTGTTCAGCGGGATCAGATCCTAACCCGCTTTCTTCCCCGCCCAGGCATTAAAAGTACTCGCTGCGGACAGCTCTGCTTCTAAATCCCCTTCTGACCAAGGCTGGGTGTGGAGATAGCTCAGAGGGAAGGAGGGCCGCAAGGTCTCCGGATTTGCAGACCAATAGATATTAAACTTCTTATTCCTCGAGTTTTGTAACCAGCTGATCCTGGGCGTCGTCTCGCTGTCTCCACCCCGCCTAGGGCGAGGGGGCGCTGTGGACTCCGCATGTCCTTCTACCCACTCTGAACTAGGATGCGTCAGAGGACTAGACGCAAGTTCCCGGGAAAGGGAATCCTCTGATCACGGCGCCCCCAAAGTATCGTGGATACTTTGGTGCTGTTCAACTGCTTTGTTTTCGTTTGCCTCATCAGGAACTGAAAAGAACCTACCTGACCAGCACGGGAAGGAGGAAAGCCTGCGAGGCTTGGTGCATTCAAACAAGCCCTCCACCTCTTTCTCCCTACTTCCAAACCACCACCCACTAACTCCTCTGAGGAGAGTTCAGCAAACTAAACTGCCAAGGCTCAGCACCGAAAGACTCTTTAGGAGAATAGGGTTCCTTCTAGGAGGAAGTGAGGAGCAAGGAAAGGACACTGGAAATTCGGACGCGGACTCAAACAGCACAACACCGCAAATGCCTGGCCCCCTCTAGGATCCGAAGCTACGTTCCTTTCCTAACACGGCTAAAATGAAGGCGAGTTCTGGAAGAGCCTTCCCTTTTCTCCATCGGGCACATCCTCCATCACGAGGTCTTCAGTCGGACTCCTCACTCTCTCGCTGTGGTCAATGCCCTGTGCTCCAGCGCCCTGCCTCTTCCCTGGCTGGGGCCTCCGCCAGCTCGCACCTGGACCACCTGCAAGCACTTCAACTTCTCAGGCTCCCGGAGTCATTTCTCAACATGCAAATCTGATCTTGACTCTTTTCTACTTAAAACCATGTCATGGCTTCCCAGTGTCCTTGTAAAACCCGAAACCTTTTTTTTTTTTTTTTTTTTTTGAGACAGGATCTGGCTCTGTCGCCCAGGGTGCAGTGCAGTGGCTAGATCACAGCCTCAACCTCCGCAACTCAAGCAATCCTCCTGCCTCAGCCTCTCAAGTAGCTGGGACTACAGCCATGGGCCACCACTCCTGGCCAATTGTTAAATGTTTTGTAGAGTAGAAGTCTCACTCTGTTGTCCAGGCTGGTCTGGAACTCCTGGGCTCAAGTGATCCACCTGCCTCAGCCTCCCAAGCTGGAGATGCAGGCACGCGCTACAGCGCCAGCCTAACACATCACATTTAGTGATGGAAAGCAAACCCTTGCTGACCCTCACAGCCTCACCCCTCCACCCTCATCTTTTCCCCTGTACTCCGGCTGTACGGAACTTTTAATTCCTTGGACGTGCCTCACTCTTTCACCTCTAGGTCTTTGCACACGCTGTTCCCTCTGCTTGGAATGTTCTCTCTTCCTCCCATTCCTCTTACCTCTGCCTAATGCCTTGTCATTCTCAGCTGAGCCATCTCTTCCTGAAAGAAGTCTTCCCTCATCCCTGAAATACCTGAGTTCTCCCTGCTCCATGGGCCCAGAGCTACCATTAGTTCCTCTACTATAGCACCCAACACCTTACTAAAGTTGTTGTTTGGCTTCCTTAAGAGAATGTAAGCTGTAGGAACGCATGCCTCTGTTGTCTGCCTCATATGGACAGGGACCCAGAATATCGTGTCTGCTTAATATCTATTGCAATAGCCACCATCCAGATTAAGGTGGCAAACAGTCCTGGCATCAAGGGGTCTCTTTATGCTCTTTCCCAGGCAATATCACTCACCCTCCACCCAGGTGTAACCACCACTCTGACCCTTTTCAGCACCAATTAGTATCACCTGCTCTTGAACTACACACGAATGGAGTCATACAGTATATATATAGTATGTACTCTTTTGGGTGTGGCTTCTTTTACTCAAAATAATGTCTGTTAAATTCTTCCATATCATTACATGTGTCAGTAGGTCATCTTTTTCTTATTGCTGAATAGTATTCTATTGACTGAATATAACACAATTTATTTATCCCTTCTCCTATGAGTGGACATTTGAGTTGCTTCCAGATTTTAGCTGTGATGAATAAGGCTGCTATGAACATTTTTTTTTTTTTTTTTTGAGATGGAGTCTCACTCTGTCACCCAGGCTGGAGTGCAGTGGCATGAGCTCGGCTCACTGCAACCTCTGTCTCCCGCGTTCAAACAATTCTCCTGCCTCAGCCTCCCAAGTAGCTGGGATTACAGGCATGCGCCAACAAACCTGGATCATTTTTATATTTTTAGTAGAGACAGGGTTTTGATATGTTGGCCAGGCTGGTGTCAAACTCCTGACCTCAGATGATCCACCCTCCTCAGCCTTCCAAAGTGGTGGGATTTCAGGTGCGAGCCACGGTGTACAGGCTGTTATGAACATTTGATAGACATATGTACTCTTTTCTTTTGAATATGTAACTAGGAATAGAGTTGCTGGGTCACAAGATAAATGCCTGTTTTTGCCTTAGTAAATGGATACAGTACTTTGCCTTAGTAGATACAGTACTACTAAACAGTTTTCCAAAGTGGTTGTGGCAATTTACAGTCCTAGTCCCATTGGCAATGTTTGAGAATTCCAGAAGTTCTATTTCTTTGCTATCACTTGGCATTATCAGTGCTTTTAATTTTAGCCATTCTTGTGTGTAGTGTAAATTACATTGAAATTAAAACTTTGATATAGTTTTAATTTGTATTTCTTGATGATTACTAATGTTGAGCAATTTCTTATGCTTATTGGCCATTTGGATATTCTTTTGTAAAGTTTCAAGTCTTTTGACCAATTTATTGGTTTTTTTGTCTTTTTCTTATTGACCTGTAGGCATGCTCTCTGTTTTAGATATAAACCCTTGGTTGGATATAATAGTTTTAATATCTTCTCCCTGTCTGGGGCTTATATTTTTATTCTCTTAATTTTAATGAAACACAACATTAATTTTTTCTTTTGTGATTAAAAGATGACTGCTTTTGTGTGTTCTGTTTAACAAATCTTTCTTTGTCTCAGAGTTGGGCATCTATTGTCTGATGTTTCTTTCCTTCTATAAGCCTTTGTTTTACCCTTTACATTTTAGTTTATTTTCTGTTTGTGTATGGGATAAGGTAGGCCGAAATTTTACTTGTATTTCAAGATAGCAGTTGCTCCAAAACCATTGTGGAAAATACCATTCTTTATGAATTAGCTTGCAATAGTACCTTTGTTATAAGTCAAGTGACCATCTATATGTCCATCTATTTCTAGACTGGTCTGTGTCCCTGTTCTTACACCAACGCTACACTGTCTTAGTTACCTTTATTGTAAGTCTGGAAATCTGATCATATTTGCCCACCTTTTTTTCTTCTTCCAAATTGTCTTGGTTCTTTCAGGTCCTTAGCTTTTCCACAAGAATTTTAGAATCAACTTGTCAAATTATGCACACAATCCCTGGTGGGATTTTGATTGGCATTGCCTTATATCTATAGATCAATTTGGTGAGAATCAACACCTTAACAATACTGTCCTCCAATAATTTTACATTTTATATCTCTATTTATTTTGGTCTTCTTTAATGTCACTCAGAAATACTTTATAGTTTTCAGTGAATAGATCTTGCTTATGTTTTGTTGTATTACGCTTAAATCTTTGATGTTTTCATTCTATTGTAAATAGCACTTTAACTTCATTTTTAATCTTATTGCTAGTATACAAAAATATAATTAATTTTAGATTAACCTTATATCAGCATCAAAATAAAACTTATTTCAATATATTGTTCTTATATTCCATATTCTTTTAATTGCTAAATTCACTTATTAATTTTTATAGCTTGTATAGGCCAGGCACAGTGGCTCATGCCTGTAATCCTAGCACTTTGGGGAGGCTGAGGCAGGCAGATCACGAGGTCAAGAGATTGAGACCATCCTGACCAACGTGGTGAAACCCTGTCTCTACTAAAAATACAAAAATTAGCTGGATGTGGCGACACATGCCTGTAGTCCCAGCTACTCAGAAGGCTGAGGCAGGAGAATCGCTTGAACCCGGGAGGCGGAGGTTGCAGTGAGCCAAGATCGTGCCACTACACTCCAGCCTGGCAACAGAGCAAGGCTCCATCTCAAAAACAAAGCAACAAAAAAAAGCTTGTATATTCTTTGATATTTTTAAGGTACAGAATATATGCAATTAAAGACAATTTTACTTTTTCTTTTCTAATGTTTAACATCTACATAAACTTTTTATGCCCTATTGCTCTAGCTAGGACCTTTCATAAAAGTGATGACACTGGACATCATTGTCTTACTCTCAAATTTGGGGGATGGGGCATTTTCATACTGTTATGTATGATGTTAATTGTAAACATGGTAATAATGAACAGCATGTCTTAGTCGTAACTTCAGAGGGAAAGCACTCTTACTAATAAGTATGATGCTAACCATGGGTGTATGGGGAGGAAAAATAAGTTCCCTTCTACCCTTCTAAAATGTTTGGCTGGGGCTTCTGAAACAAAATACAGACTAACAAGAGAAAACCAAACAAGTTTATTAACATGTATATCTTACATATGCCTGGAGGATACCCAGAAAATAAGTAATTCTCACAGAGATAGCTTCAAACTCCAGCGTATACAACATCTTCAACAAAAAATAATAAACTTTTAGAGAAGTAACAAGACAAAAGAAAAGGACTTTGAGTCTCCTACAATTTAGGAAATTGTAGGAAGGCAAATATACAGGAAACTAACGGTAGATAAATGCTACTTAAGTGTGTTATGTAGATGTTCTGCTGCTGTCTCCAGGCTGATAAGGGTCTAAAGTCATTTCTATCGGTGATTTACTTTTGGTGTTCTTGGTTGAGAGGGGAGGGGAGAATTTCATGTATATTTATGCCCTGCTTTTAGGAAAATAGGGAAAGGACAGGGAGTTTTTCTTGTATCTGCTTTTCCCCAATTGTCTTTAGCTCAAAATAAGCCTTATGCCAAAGTGGCATATTTTGTGGAGCTATTTCTAATCTTTATATTTAAAAGCTTCCCTCTTCTGTTAGATTACTAAGAAACATATAACAAATGGGTGCTAAATTTTGTCATTTTTTTTTGCATCTACTGGAATGACTGTATTTTTTTTCTTTCATTTGATTAATATAGCGAATTACCTTGATTGACTTTTGAATGTTAAACCAACCTTACATTTCTCAAATAAACCCCGTTTGGTCATGGTGTAATATTTTTATTATCATTGCATTTGATTTGATGATATTTTGTTTAGTATTTTTGTGTCTGTGTTCATGAGAGAGATTAGCGTGTAATATTACTTTCTTCTAGTGTCCCTGTCAAGTTTTTGTATCAGGATTTACTGGCCTCATAAAATGGGCTGAGAAGTATTCTCTCACTTATCTTTTCTGGAATAGTTTGTGTAGATTAGTATTCTTTCTTCCTTTCTTAAAGATTTAAAACTTAAATCAGTATATCTCCTCTATTTGCTTTTTACATTTCTCTTTTTCTATTTTTATAATATTTGGATACTCTAGAGATTTTACCATGCAACTCTAACAACTTTAAGTTAATCTTATTACTCTTATTACTTCCCAAACAATGCAAAAACCTTGCAAAAGTTAACTACATTCGACTCTTCCTGACTTCTGTGCTACTGTTTTCATATATTTTACTTAATTTATAATACTATAAACCCTTAAAAGTCAATATCCTCCTATATTGAATTACATATGTCCCATTTCTGGTGGTCTTCATTCCTTCCTGAAGTTCTGTGCTTCTGAGATCCTTTTATTTCAGCTAGTACAACTCCTTTTAGTATTTCTTGTAGTGCAGACTACTAGGGACTAATATGCTCAGCTTTTGTTTGACTTTAAATGTCTTTATTTTACCATTATTTTTGAAGGATATTTTTCACTGTGTATGAATTCATAGATAAAAGTCTCTTTTTTTCATCATTCTGAAGATGTCATTCTATTGTCTCCCTGCTTCCATAGTTTCAGTTGAAAAATTTGCAATTGATTTGTTATCAATTCTTTGAAAATAATGTTTTTTTCTTTTGCTGCTTTTAGTATTTTTCTCTTTGCCTTTTCAATCAGCGTGTAATTATAATGTTTCTGAAGGAGTTTAGAACATGTCACTGCAAAATATGCTATTTCGGCATATTGATTATTTGAGCTAAAAGAAATTGACAAACAGCCAATGCTTAAAAAAATCTTTACCTCCCTTTCAGTGGCTTAAGACAAAGTATAACTTTTGTAAGAAAAATTTGATTTTTAAAGATAATTTTATTGGCAAAAATATCTATACTAGGAAGAGAGTTACTCTGAGACAACTTTTATCACCTAAGAGATGTTTATCTGCATAACAAGGTAATTTTTATTTACCATATATTTCCTCCCTTCACTTTCCCATAATTTGTCTCCACCACTCTCCAGAAACTTTAATCCTCTATTCCTTTCTCTAGCTCAGAATGATAGATAAGTCTCAGTCATCTGACCACCTTCTTTAGTCTCATATTTTTGTGGGTCTCCTGTGTATACATAATTAAAGTTACTTTTCTCCTATTAATCTATCTCATGTCAATTTAATGTGAAGACCAGCCAAAGAACCTAGAAGCATAGAAGAAAGCATTTTTTTCTCCCCTGTATTCTTTCTTTCTTTGTTTTTTTGTTTTTTTTTTTTTTTGTTATTTTTTTGAGATGTAGTCTCACTGTGTCACCCAGGCTGGGGTGCGGTGGCACAATCTCGGCTCACTGCAACCTCCACCTCCCGGATTCAAGTGATTCTCCTACCTCAGCCTCCCAGTAGCTGGGATTACAGGTGTCCACCACCATGCCAAGATAATTTTTTTTGAGTTTTTAGTAGAGATGGGATTTCACCATATTGGCCAGGCTGGTCTCAAACCTCTGATCTTAAATGATTCACCAGTCTCAGCATCCCAAAGTACTGGGATTACAAGTGTGAGCCACTGCACCCAGACTTCTCCCCTATATTCTTATGTATAGTTTTCTTTTTGTGTTTATCCTGATTGTGGTTTTCTGAGCATCTAGAATTTGTGGGTTGATACCTTTTATATAAGTTTTAGAAAATTATCACTCTTTATCTTTTCAGAGGTTGTTTGTGCCCTATTTTCTCTCTCCTATGCTTTTGTATTGAAAGAACACATACATTATGCATAATTAAGCCATTTTGATATTGTCCCACGTTTCTCTCACATTCTGTTCCTTCTTTTCCTTTTCCCCCTTTGTGCTTTAGCTTGAATATTTTCTATCAAACTTTCTTTGAAGTTACTAAATTTGTTTTCTGCTATGACCAGTTTTCTCTTAAACCTATCCTATGTGTTTAAGTCTAGATACTACATTTTCAAATGGCCATTTAATTATTTTACTTTGGCTTTGTTCAAACTTTTAATATTTGATTTATATTTTTATTCATCTACTCATCATTTTCTCTATTTTCTGTAACATATTTATAATAAAATTTACTAACTTTAACATGTGGATAATTTTATCTATTTTGCTGTCTTTTCTTTTCTCTTGATTATTTGTAAAGAAAAAAATGTTTCTGTCTCTTCAAATGTGTCTTGGTTTTGTTATTGTATGCCAGACACTGTGTGGAAAGGAACCATAGAAGACTGAAATTGATACTGTTTTCCTTCAAAGACGGTTCACCTTGTCCTCTGTTAGGCAGATAAGATGAGGGATGGATTACCTCAATTCATTCAAGCAGTAAGCTTCCAAGAAGCTTCATAATTGCTTTACATAGATGGCTTCACCTCTGCTTTTCATATGTTTCAAGAATGAAATCGGTCTTGTGTTTATTACAGGACATTTCTCCAGGAAGGATTTTTCTCATAAACCCTGTGAAATTACGTAATATTTTATTCTGCCTTTCCAGTCTAATACCAGCTTCTCATACCCCTCAATTCAGCTTCAGCAAATATTCTATCAGGCAAACTATCTATACATTTGGGCCTTCTCTAGACTTTAAACCAGTATATCAAGCTATATGTTATTCTAAAGCTCTACTGGTTCCTCTTCCCCTAGTATAAAATTTCTGTCTATAACACATAGTAAACACATAGTCAGACCCAGCCCATCTTCATAAGAAAGAAGAGAATAATCTTAGCCCACCCAAGAAGAGTCCTTCTCTCTTTGAAATGTTAGTTCATCTAGTCCTTTTTGTTTCCACTGTCCTCTGATATTTTTTAAAACATGATTTATGTAATTTACCCATTTTTTTCTAGTTGCTACATAAGATTAATAGCTTGCCATTACCTGTTAAATCTTACTGGAAATCAGAAATCAACTTGCTGACTCTTTTAATCCTCACATTTTTATGAAGTAGGTATCATTTTCAGACAAATTATGTAACTTGCCACAGATCACATAGTAGTAAGTAACGAAGCCAGGAGATCAACCTAAGCTATCTCATTCTAAAACCAGGTGTGGTAATGACCATTCTAATATATTGCCTCCAATGGATGAGAGTATCCTTTATATAATAGGTGAAGAAATGCTAATTCTGATTTCTAGTTGAAAATCTGGAAAGAAGATCATTTTTAAAACATTCTTTTGAGATTTACGTTAGTCAGATATGTAAATAAATTACTTTAAATTCAAGGCACATTTCTCACCAAAATTCTTCTGTAGAAATTAAATTACCTTCTCCTACTCCTCAAGAATCAAAGGACAGACCTCACTTCCTCAAAGGCCATTTTTGTTCTGATTTTCTTCAACAAACATGAGGGACAACTGTCAAATTTTCTGTGTCTTCCTCCCTTAGAATATTACTGTTAATTTTAACAATTTGCTTCACCAATACAAATGAATCTAGGAAAACACCCTCATTTTATGTTTTCATTCTTGGAATGTAAGTGCAGTACCCTTCTAAACACCTTACTTAGAACAGCAAAAGTTAAGACAATTAAAGCAGAAATGGGGAAATTCACAATCAATTTGTGATTTCACAAGAACCAAAGAGTATCAGGTGAGAACCTACAGGCCTTCAGGGAGCTGTTGGCTTGTGACTGCAAAGGGTAAGTCACAACTGAAGCTAATATGTAAACCTGAAAATCTCTGGTGTTCACTCTTTGTGAGGCTAATAATGATGTATGTGATCATGATAAAGTCTCTCCTGCAGTTTTACCAGAAGGAAAAGTTAATATGTAAAGAATCAGCATCTCTTCCACTCCCTGTAATGGCAGAGACGAAATTCAGATTGGACCATGGCAAGATCCAATTTATGAACTTACTAAGAAAGACTTCTGGTTGGTTTTTAGGAAGTAAAGTGTCACTCAACAGTGCAGATAAATCAAACAATCCTATAAAGAAAGTGGTGGTCTGCTTGAAAGCAGAATTATAAAACTAAATCTGAAAGAGGAAAAAAGGAATCTGTGAAGTCCCATCACTTGAAATATTTCCATTACCTTCTGCTGCCTCCCAATCGACCAAAGAAGGCAGTAATTTCCATGCATTGGCAATGTCTGGCAGACTTGCTGTTTCAGTTCCTGGGTTTTATCACTCTATAAATTTTGATGGTTCAATTATACTACCATCAAAGGACATTAAAATGCCACTCTCCTGTATAAAACAAAGGTTTTAACACTACCTGCCGGTATAACAATCAACTTAACAAATGCCTTTATCATGTGCTTACCATTTGAAAGGCATTCTATGTGGATTTTTGCTGATCTTCAAAAAATCTCTACAAATTATGCAAATATTTTTTGAGGCAGGGTCTCACTATGTCATCCAGGCTGGAGTGTAGTGGCGTGATCTCAGCTCCCTACAGCCTCGACCCCCTGAGCTCAAGAGATTTTCCCACCTCAGCCTCCCAAGTAGCTGGGACTACAGGCACGTGCCACCATGCCTGGCTAATTTTTGCATTTTTTGAAGAAAGAGGGTTTCACCACATTGCCCAAGCTGGTCTCGAACTCCTGGGCTCAAGTGATCTGCTCACCTCGGCCTCCCAAAGTGCTGGGATTACAGACATAAGCCACCTTGCCTGGCCTATTTTTATGTTATAGATTTAAAAAATAAGCTTAGAGTGGTCAAGTGATTTTAAGGCCAGACAACCAATAAGTGATGGGGACAAGAGTCCAAACCATGGTATAATTCTGAAGCCTGACCTCTTTTCACAAAATTATCCTTCTCCTATTCATATAGGCTTGGTTCCTCTTCAGTTTGGTTCCAACCTAACTGTCCTGTCTTATCCCTCCTCATTTCCATTCCCACTCCTTCCATTCTAGCCACATTGCTCTATTCTCTCAAATGCTCTGTGCTTATTTTCTCTTCTGTGTCTTTACACACACTTCCTCATACTAGTACTGTTTTTGATCCTTGACCCTGGAAAAGGCCAATTTATCCTTCAAGTTTCTACTCAGATTCCATGTCCTCCAATAAACATGCTCAAACCACTCTCCTCCATCCCCCAGGTCCTCATAGCAATCTGTCTCTTCCAGATATTTGTGTATTCTCTGTACTATTTGTTCATTCATTTATTCATTTAACAGATCTTTATTCACTTCAGGCACTGGAAACACAAAAATGACTAGAAGTGAAATCCTATAACAGACGCAATGAGCACTTATTATGCACCAGGCACTGTTCAGCACCACTTATACATTCTACTTATTTAATCTTCACAGCAACACTCTAAAGTAAGTACCTTTTTCCCAATCTGAAAACAAAAAAGAAAAATAAAGAAAATGAAGTCAATACCTTTTTTACTTATGAAACTACTGATGTACAGTGAGGTTAAACAAGTTTCCCAACGTCACACAGCTAGGAAGTTGGGCAAATGGGCTCCAGCATCCACACTTTCAAAACCACTACCTCACATAGGTTCAGATGTAGCACAGAGAAGATAAGCCTGCCTCACAGAAGTCTTCACAGAACAGGTGATGTTTTAACGGTGTCTTGAAGAAAGATGAGCGGTTCATCAAGAAATCAGGAATAGAAGAGTGCAATGGACATTGTGATTGATTCCCCAGCATGCAATTCAGTCTCTCTCAGCAACTGTGAACTTTAAAAAAGTTTGGAAAAGATATGAACCTCATGAATGGTTCGCGACTCACCTAACGTTAACCACCTCAGTAATTGCAGTAATTCCAGTAAGTAATTTCAGTGCCCCTTGGCCATGATTCATTCAGAAACCTAAGCCTAATAGCATTTCATTGCAACAAAAATTGGTCCAAAAAAGTCCATGAGATCATACTGAAGGAAGAACTACTCTTGGAGGCACTCTTCCTCTTCTCCTGGATGTGAAAGAGGAAGCAAATAGCCCCGTAATATGATTTGGCTGTGTCTCCACCCAAATCTCATCTTGAATTGTAGCTCCCATAATTCCCACCTGTCATGGGAGGAACTCAGTGGGAGGTAATTGAATCTTGGGGGCAGGTCTTTCCCATGCTGTTCTCATGATAGTGAATAAATCTCACAAGATCTGATGGTTTTATAAAGGGGAGTTTTCCTACACAAGTTCTTGCCTACCGCCACGTAAGATATGCCTTTGCTTCTGCTTTGCCTTCTGCCATGATTGTGAGGCCTCCCCAGCCATGCAGAACTGTGAATCCATTAAATTTCTTTCCTTTATAAATTACCCAGTCTCACATATGTCTTTATTAGCAGTGTGAGAACAGACTAATACACTCCGCTTGCTACTCACAGCCATTTTATGAGCATGAGGAGGACCAGCATTTACACAAAGGCTACCGTCTTAGCCTAGGTTCCCCAACTTATGCCAGTGTCTCACCTTCCAGCTGCTCCTCATCCCAATTCTCTACCATACAGTCTTAGTAATTGTAGTAATACTGCATGTTAAGGGTTAGGAACACCCTGCTTTCCACCAACAATGAAGTCTTTGTTGCCATCCACCAATGAGTAATCAAGTCACAGAATCCATCCTGAGGGACTGCTTTCAGGGAACTTTCTGGTTCCAACTCTCATAGCCTAGGTTTTCCCCTGAAAACAGAGCCTGGGGCAAGAATATCCCTGTGAGTAGCTTATTTGAGAAAATTTTAGGGTAGAAGAGTAGAAAGACTCTGAACAGTGAGGGGAGGAAGGAAAGTAAATTCAATGGCACACTATCAAATTAGTCACTACTGTTGGCAACTGGACATTGATCCTGCTAAGAGATTCTAAAATAACTGTATAGAATATGACTCAGAAATGTGACCCAAAGGTTGAAAGACTGTAACATTTATCTACTCGTTCTCATCTCCCATTGGTCAACAGTTGCGCCATGGCATGTTAACATCTTCCTGTTTGTAAGTTTTCTGTGCACAAGGGTCCAGCTGGTCCCTCAGTTGGTTCCTAGAAGACACATCTGCTAGTAGAAGAGCCCTGGAACAGAAAGTGAAAACTATGGTGTGCAGCTGAAGTAAGGTGCTGATGCACCTGGGCAGAGCTGATTCCTACACCAGTTGCTAGATTAAAGGTAGACAGAGAGGCTCCGAGACAGGGCACAGAAGGTGCCCTGTAGTACTGGATGTCAAAGAAAGAAAAAGCACCTGCAAGCTCAAGGCCATCATTCAGTTGCTAGAATCAGGCTACCTCTGTACTTCCAGTAACGTGAGCAGTAATTCCTCATTGTTTAAGCCACCTCTTTCTTTTTAATTCCTCCTTTAATAAAAGGAGACTGCAAGACCAAAAAAAAATTATGAATTGTAGCATGGCAAGTAACAGCAGAAAGGCAGTCAGAGATATAGCATTTGTTTTCCTCATTGGTTTTGAAGCCTTAATGGTAACACATCATTCATGTTCAGAAATGGTTTCTTATTTACATAAAATAAAGCATGCTGTCTTTTTTGTAACCTGAAGCCAAAATCATGTCAATTCTTATAGTAGTTATTTCATACGGAAGAAAGAACCTGTAAAATCAAGTAAGAAATTCATTCATCAACTCAGCCTTTCATTCAACAAATTTGAGGTACCTCTCATGTACCAGTCAGTGTTGTTTTCACCGGAGATACAGCAGGGAACCAGAGAAAACTGCCCACAGTCAAGGAGCTTACAGTCTAGTGGGGAGAAACAGACAGTAAGCAAATAAATACTCAGGGGAGGGAGAAAGCTAATGCTGACTTTATATTTTAATGGATTGTTTTAGCTTCTGTATCTGGAATAGACTCTAAGGGGCAGGGGTGGAAGTGAGGAGACCAACTGAGAGACTCACATAGCGATTCAGGCTAGAAATGATGGTGGCCTGGACCAGGTGGAAAGAGTGAAGGTGGGCCAGGCACAGTGGCTCATGCCTGTAATCTCAACAATTTGGGAGGCCAAGGCAAGCGGATTACTTGAGGTCAGGAGTTCAAGACCAGCCTAACCAACATGGTGAAACCCCGTCTCTACTAAAAATACAAAAATTAGCCAGGCATGGTGGTGGGTGCCTGTAATCCCAGCTACTCAGGAGGCTGAGGTAGGAGAATAACTTGAACCCAGGAGGCAGAGGTTGCAGTGAGCCAAGACATGCCACTGCACTCCAGCCTGGGTGACAGAGCGAGACTTAGTCTCAAAAAAAAAAAAAAAAAAAAGGTGGTAAGAAGTGTTCATCACCATCCCCTTTATTATGCATATGAGTAAAATTTTGAGGAGGAAAATGTCTGAGAGAAAAGGGGGATCCAGAAGGAGATGGAGAAGACAACGAAATAGAAAAGGTCATTGGATGGGTGTTGAGAGGGGCATTTGATTGGGAAGCAGTTGCAAAGTGTGAAAGAGACAGGCAGAAATTGAAAGAAATATAAGTTATGAATTGAATCCACTTTAATGTTAATCAATAGCCAAGTAAAGATTGGAATTTCTTTTAATGACCTTCAGTTGTGTTTCTGAGGCATGTTTCTTGAAATACATGACCATGCAAAGATGGGACCATGTAGGACCCAGTATACATGTGTTACACAGGTTTACACTGCATGAAATTTATAATGTTTAACACATTTGCAGGTGATTTTAAAATATTTTTGCTCATTGATTTTTTTTTAGTATTTTCCTCTGACACATACTAACCACCAACTCCTGCAAAGAAAATTAAATAGATGGTAGTTCAGGTATGAATTGAAAAAGGATCATGATCAGAGTCTCAGCAGATAGAATGTATTTTAGAAATTAATTTCGCTAAGTTTGGACTTCTCACATTCATCATTTCATAATTCATATTTTTTAATTTGTACAGTTCATTGCACAAGCCCATTTTCCTCTCCTGAAAGAAGAGGTTTGGTTCTTAAAGAGCCCTGTGGTTTATTAAGGAAAAGCATGTGAAGTAAAGTATAAACAACATGTGATTCTGAAGGCAAGTTTTTGTGACTGGGTTTGCCTCCTTTCCAGCCTTAATGAAATGATGAAGTAGAAGCAAAACTGGATGACCAGTTGGGCAGGGAGCACTGGATGGCCTCCTTGTTCAAAAATATTGGGACAACAAATTCTGCCTTTCAAATGCAGGTGCACTCAGAGTGTGAACCCCATCACACCTCTGTGTAAACACAGTGGTGCCTCAGTTATAGAAGACAGTGGGCAATGGGGCACTAACAAACAATAGTAGGGGAAGTCCTAAAGACCTAGAATCAGGGAACCTAGGTTCTGGCCACATCTCTGCTACTGTCTATGTGGCTCTAAGAAAGTCACATTAATCAATAAATGTTATTGAGAAAACTGAATGTCTGCATGCAAAAGAATAAAGTTCAACCCTTACCGTACTATATACAGAAAGGAACTCAGAATAGATCAAGGATTTAAACATAAGAGCTAAAACTATAAAACTCTTAGAGAAAACCATGGAAAAATCTTCATGATATTAAATATCACAATGATTCCTTGTATATAACACCAAAAGCACAAGCAACAAAAGAAAATAAAGATAAATTGCTCTGCATCAAAATTAAAAGCTTCTGTTCATCAAAATACACAATTAACAGAGTGAACAAGCATCTCACTAAACGAGAGAAAATGTTTTCAAACTATATGTCTCATAAGGGATCAATATAAGAACTATATAAAGAACTCCTGCAACAACAACAACAACAACAACAACAAAAACAGGCAAAGGATTTAAATAGACATTTTTCCAAAGAAGATATGCAAATGCCAATAAGCACATGAAAAGATGCTCTTCATCACTAATGATTAGAGAAATGAAAATCAAAACTACAGTGAGATAGCATTCACATCTATTAGGATAGCTCTTTATTCAAAAAAAAAAGCACAAATATGCACAGAAAATAACAAGTGCTGGAAAGGATTTGGAGAAATTGGAGCTTGCATGCACACTTGGTAAGAAACTTTGTATACTGTTGTTTGGTAAAATGGTGCAGTCACTGCAGAAAACAGTGTGGTGGATCCTCAAAAAATTACAATTAGAATTATCATATGATCCATTATCTATATGACATGCTAATAGGTATGTAAAAAAATTGGAAGAAGGGACTTGAGATATTTTTAGATTCATGTTTATAGCAGCATTATTCTCAATAACAAACGGTTAAAAGTATCCAAGTTTTAATCAACAGAGGAAGGGATAAACAAAATGTGGTATATACATACGGTGGAATATTACTCAGCTTTAGAAAGAAAGAAAATTCTCACAGAGGCTACAACATGAAAGAACATTGAAGACATTAAGCAAAATGAAATGTCAGTCACAAAAGGGCAAACACTATGTGATTCCGCCTATATAAGGTACCTAGTGTAGTTGAATTCATACAGACAGAAAGGAGAATAGTGGTAGCCAGGGGCTAATGGGAGGGAGAAAGAGGTTATTGTTTAATGGCTACAGAGTTTCAGTTTTGCAAAATCAAAAGAACTCTGGAAATAGATGGTGGTAGTCGCACAACAATGTGAGTGTACTTAATGCCACTGAACTGTGTACCTGAGAATAATTAGTATAGTAAAGCTTATGTCATATGTAGTTTACAATTTTTTTTTTTTTT
>NW_012115866.1:737673-763816 GCF_000951035.1 Colobus angolensis palliatus | reverse complement strand
CCAATTAAAATTTTTTAAGACAATGAATAGAAAATGCATTCACAGTGTAGGATACACAAAAAGTGTTCCAAAAATAATAAACTTTGTATTTGTTATTATTTTACTACGTTTTCTTGAATGGAGGCCCAAGATGTTCCTATTATGTTGAGTTCCTCTCTAGGCAAAAGCATGTCATGGGATAAAATCATCAGAATTTTTAGAAATGCCTGAGAAATTATTCAATCCCACTATCCTGGGAAAGTCACAATCCCTTGCCAACTCTTTGAGGGCCATGTCTAAAATCCAAGGTTTGGATGTTTCAATTAAATCTGTCAGTCCTTTCACCCCTCATAGTCCTCCAGTCTACTTCAATAGTTTGTAAATTATATTCTGCAATTCTAAGTTCTTCAGGCAAGGGGCATACTGAGTGGTTTGAGCTCTGGATGCTTCTGTATGCACACACACACACACACACACACACACGCCTTGCTTCAAGCAGAGATGCTACACTTATTTTTGTTTTATATACTTGATTGTGTTCAATATTTACCTTTTTAAAAGTCCTTCTAATAGAAAAATTGAAAGCTATATTTCTTTTTTATAAGGCCAAGTAAGTGAATTTTTCAGGTAAATAATGTTTACGCACTTTAAGTCACAAAACTTACTGTAAATTTTCACTGTGTTTGATACAAATCCTACACAAGCTGACTCTTGTCTCATTTTTTTCTAAAATAGGATTTCTCAAGCATAGTCCAATTGGTAAGGCTTCTCTTTGCCAGAGATTGGCATGTGGTGGACTCTACACTACATGTATAAGTTTCTGTTTGCTATTCAAGAAAAATACAATACTTTGAGACCAAAATGAAACTAATAACTAAGAAGTAGCTCGGTCCCTCCTGTCAAACAACTTTTGGGTTTTCCTATATCAGTGCACCTGAATCTTCATTTGCCACCCAGTATCAATTCAGGTTCCACACCTCCAGCTCCACACAGGTTGTTACCTCTATTTAGGACATCTGCTCTTCCTTTCCTACACCAAGTCTTCATCTGGCCAAATTCTTGTCATTGCTAAAAACTCAGCCCAGCTGTTGCCACCTAAAAAGCCACCAAAGCTGGGTGAAATGCTTCTCTTACTCATCTCCCAAACACTGTCCATATATATACCATGTATATGCATGTACCCCATAGCACTTCCCAACTCTTATTATCATTGTCTATTTGTTAGTCTTTTTCTCATGTAGGTATATGCCCCTCCAGCCAAAGTCTACATTCTATTTATCTCTGTAACCACAATGCAGGTGACAGGGTTGGAGTACTTAATATTTATTATTTAACTGAACTAAAATAATTTTATGTCAACTTAAAGGTTCACAGATGATCAACACTTTTTTAATTGCCAACTTCTCTTGACTTCACAGGTAGTTTTCTGCTATGCTTCATCTCTTAGTTATATCAGATAATTTGAATGTCAACTGCTGTTAACAAGATTATTTAATGACACAGAAAAATACAAATGGAAATTAAGAAAAAATCTAAATACAAAGCTGTGCAAACTTAATCAAAATTTTACGAAAGCAACTACATATATTGTATTAATATATGTATATAGAAAATATTTGCATACACAGTATACAATACATATATGTATATTATTGTGTATGCAAATAACTCCTACATACATAAAAAAATAATATGTGGCTGCTTTCATATACACATGCACATGGAAATGCATTGAAATAGTTAATAGCATCTAAATCTTTTAGCATCTAAATCTTATTTAAATCTTTTTAAAATATCTTTTAAAAAATTCCAGTCTGACATATAAGATGTTTGGAAGTTGCCACTCCATCCTAACAATAAGAAAAAACCTGAACAAACTGAAAAATTAACAACTCTTTTTAGACGAATCAGAGAAGTGAGGTCACAGAGCAAACCACTGACCCCAAAATTGGAGAGATAAACAGGCAGATATGGAGAATCATAACATACTGGAGCAGAAAACCCCATGGGAGCCAGTACTGGGGTAGAAACACCTGAGCTGGCCAGGCACAGTGGCTCATGCTTATAATCCCAGCACTTTGGGAGGCTGAGGTGAGAGGATCACTTGAGGTCAGGAGTTCAAGACCAGCCTGGCCAACATGGTGAAACCTGTTTCTACTAAAAATATAAAACTTAGCCTGGTGTGGTGGTGTGCATGCACCTGTAATCCCAGCTACTCAGGAGGCTGAGGCAGGAGAACAGCTTGAATCCAGGAGGTGGAGGTTGCCGAGATTGCACCACTGCACTCTAGCTTGGGCAACAGAGTGAGACCCTGTCAAGATAGAAAGAAAGAGAAAGAGAGGGAGGGAGGGAAGGAGGGAGGGAGGAAGGAAGGAAGGAAGGAAGGAAGGAAGGAAGGAAGGAAGGAAGGAAGGAAGGAAGAGAAAGGGACCTAACCTGTAACTGACAAATTGCTGGAGGCTCAGTATGAACAAGTCTGTCATACCAAAACTCCAGGAGGGCGTGGTTATTAAGGGGCCCCCATACTTTCGTTAGTTTTAAGTCCAGGAGCTCAACCAGGTTCCCACAATGAAGACTGAAGAAAAATCTTCTTATGTTTCCAGTAGGGGAAAGAGAAGAGAGGAAAAGTGGTTACTTTGAAGTACACCAAAGCATTCTTTTCTTCTGAACAAGGTGTGCCTTCAAAAGAAACTATTAATATTTTAGGGTCACACCTGTAACCCCACACTTTGGGAGGCTGAGAGAGGAGGACTCCTTGAGCCCAGGAGTTCAGGACCAGCCTGGGCAAGAAAACAAGACCCTCATTTCTATTTTAAAAAAAATTTTTTAATTCATCAGGTTTGGCTGGGCACAGTGGCTCATGCCTGTAATCCAAATAATTTGAGAAGCCAAGGAGGGAAGTTTGCTTGAAACCAGGAGTTCAAGACCAACCTGGCCAATATAGTGAGACTCTGTCTCTTAAAGAGAGAGTGAGCAAGAGAGAGAGAAATATTATTTTACCAGAGCATAATTAATTGGGGTTTTGTCAGAGCCTAACCAACCTAGGGGAAGTGATATATCCAATTCCAATCCCTTCCACCCACCCTGTCCTACCTAAAGCAGGGTTGGGGGGACCTTAAAGGCACTTGTGAAGTGCATAGTCGAGGGACACAGGCTCACTAAAACCCCTAATCATATGGCTATAGAATGTTTCCCCTCCCTCACACCTTACCACCACATCACTAAAGGTCTATTTACTAGAGTTCCTTTCTACCAGTACATAATGTCCAGCTTTTAACAGAAAGTAAAAAGCATACTGAAAGAAAAATAACAGTTTGAAGAAATAGACTCAGAGCTGAGATGCTGGAATTATCAGATCATGATATTGTAATTAATATGGTAAGGACTCTAATGGAATAAAAGTAAACATGCAAGAACAGATGGGCAATGTAAGTAGAGAGATGAAAATTCTAATGTCAAAAAGAAATGCAATATATCAAAAACACTGTAAGAGAAATGAAGAATGCCTTTGGATGGACTCATTAGATCAGACATGGCTGGGGAAATTATCTCCAAGCTTGAGAATATGTCAATAGAACATCTAAAACTAAAAAGCAAAGAGAAAAAACACTGAAAAATAGAATAGAATATCCAAGAACTATGGGACAAACACAAAACGTGCAACATAAATATTGTGAATATCAGGAAAAGTAGAAATAGAGATTAAAAAAAAAAGAAATATTTAAAGCAATAATAACAGAATTTCCCAAAAAGTAAATGTGAGACACCAAATCGCAGATCCATGAGGCTTAGGGAACATCAGGAAGAATAAATACAAAAAATTTACACTGAAGCATATTATTTTCAAACTACAGAAAATCAAAAATAAAGAAAAAACTATGGAAAACAATAGAGGACAAAAACACATTAACTGTAGAGGAGCAAAGATAAGAATTACATCTCAATTCTCAGAAACAATGTAAGCAAGAGGAGAATGGAGTGAAATATTTAAAGTGGTTAGGGAAAAACGCCCCACTAGAATTCTTTATCCTGTGAAAGTATATTTCAAAAGTGGAGAAAAAATTTCTCAGACAAACAAACATTGAAGGAATTTGTTGCCAGTAGACCTTCCTTTCAAGGAATATTTTTAAAAACTTCTTCAGAGAAAAGAAAATTGATAAAGTCCAGAAATTCAAATCTACATGAAGGAAGATCATTTGAAAAGGAATAAGTAAAAGTAAATAAAAACGTTTATGTTTCTTATTCCTGATTGGCATAACAGAGAATGGTTTGTTCAAAATAACAATAGCAATAACATATTTGATTATGTATGTTCATGTGTATGTAGATATATACAGACAGTCCATGACATCTGATTGTTCAACTTACGACTTTTTTGACTTTACAATGGTATGAAAGGAATGCACATTCAGTAGAAACTATACCTCTATCATTGTTTTTCACTTTCAGTACAGTTTTAAACAAATTGTATGAGATAGTCAACACTTTATTATAAAACAGACTTTCTGTTGGATGATTTTGCCTATATGTAGGCTAACGTAAGTGTTCTGAGCACATAGGCTAGGCTAAGTGATGATGTTTGATAGGCTAGGTGTATTAAATCCATATTTCACTTGTGATATTTTCAATTATTAGGCTGTAACCCCAAAGTAAGTTGAAGAGCATCCGTATACAATTACATGTGCTTACGTATCTGTGAAATGAATAATAGCAATGACATAAGGGGTAAGAAGAAGGAATTAGGCTTATTTTGTATTATAAGGTATTTGCACTACTTGTGAAGTGGTATGGTATTATTTGAAGATGGATTGAATTAGTTGTATATTGCAAATTCCATCTAGAACAACCACTAAAAAGTTTTAAAAGTATAATTGATATGCTAAGAAAGAAGATAAAATGGAGAAAAATTATATAATGGTCTATTAAAACCACAAATGGCCTAAAAAGAGTGGAAGGCAAAAATGAAATAAAGAAAAAGGTAACAATAGAAAACAGTAATAAGTATGACAGATATCAACACAACTAAATTAATAATCACTTTAAACATTAATGGCCTAAACCTACCACTGAAAACACAAATTGTCAGAGTGGACCAAAAAAGAAGACCCAACTATATATTGACCGCAAGAAACTCACTTTAAACGTAAACATATATATTAAAAGTAAAGGGATGAAGCCGGGCGCAGTGGCTAACGCCTGTAATCCCAGCACTTTGGGAGGCCAAAGCGGGTAGATCACCTGAGGTCAGGAGTTCGAGATCAGCCTGGCCAACATTGTGAAACCCCGTCTCTACTAAAAATACAAAAAGTAGCCAGGCATGGTGGCAGGCGCCTGTAATCCCAGCCGTTCGGGAAGCTGAGGCAGGAGAATCGCTTGAACCCAGAAGGCGGAGGTTGCGGTGAGCCGAGATAGTGCCATTCCACTCCAGGCTGGGTGACAAGAGTGAGACTCCATCTCAAAAAAAAGTAAAGGGATGAATAGGCAAAGCATAGAGTTTTTAGGGTAACAAAACTATTCTGTATAATATTATAGTGGTAGACACATGTCATTATACATTTTCAAAAACCTTACAAAGCACAATACCAAAAGTGAACTCTAATGAAAACCATGGAGTTGGTAGACAATGAGGTATCAACGTAGTATTAAATAACTTTTCTTTTTTTCTTTTCTTTTTTTGTTTTGACACGGAGTCTTGCTCTGTCGCCAGGGCTGGAGTGCTATGGCACAATCTCCAGCTCACTACAATTCCTCCGCCTCCCGGGTTCAAGCAATTCTCCTGCCTCAGCCTCCAGAATAGCTGGAACTACAGGCATGCGCCCCCACAGCCGGCTAATTTTTGTATTTTTAGTAGAAACGGGGTTTCACCATGTTAGCCAGGCTTGTCTGAAACTCCCGACCTCAGACAGTCCGCCCGCCTTGGCCTCCCAAAGTGCTGGGATTACAGGCATGAGCCACTGCGCCCAGCCGTGTTAAATAAAATTTCTAAGAGACCACTGACGGAGATCCTGCACAGGCCCCGGCAGAACAACCTGAAAGGGAGTCACTCATGCTAAGTTTTCATATTACCAAACTGAAACACAAGCTGTTTACTTTTAAGATCTGACCTTCTGAGAAATCAGGAGAGAGGTGATAGCCAAATCCCCAAACAGGCATGTTTTGGCCAGCATAAGTAATCTTCCTCTGCCTTAAATCATACAAGGAAAGTAGCCTGAAGTAACGTGATATTAACCAATCTGCTTTTTTGCACTGTGCTACTTCCTTGTTCCTGCTCAAGCTACCTTGCAAAAATCATGCCATGTCCAGCCTAGTGCCCTTCTATTTCATAAATGAGTTGCTGTCCAATTCATGAATCACAAATAAAAGCCAATTCAATCATTAAACTCAATTTGTTGAAATTTTGTTTTTTAACGGTAACTTCATTGATTGTAACAAATGTACCATGCTCATGTGAAATATTGATAGTGGAGGAGGTTGTGCACGTGTGGGGGGGGGGCATGTGGGAACTTTTCACTCAATTTTTCTTTGAAGCTAAACCTATTCTTTGAAATAATGTCTATTTGGGCCAGGCACAGTGGTTCACACCTGTAATCTCAGGTGTTTCCGAAGGCTGAGGCGGGAAGACTGCCAATAGTTGAAGACCAGCCTGGACAACATAGCAAGACCTCATCTCTGCAAAAATAAAATAAAAATTAGCTGGCCGTGATGACACACACCTAAATACCCAGCTACTCAAGAGGCTAAGGTGGGAGGATCAGTTGAGCCCAGGAGTTCAAGGCTGCAGTGAGCCAAGATTGTAACACTGCACTCCAGCCTGGGTAACAGAGCAAGACCCTGTCTCAAAAAATAAATATAAAAACAGAAATAAAATAAAAATAACAGTGGCTATTTAAACAGGAAATTTTAAATTTAGTCTTTCTACATTCTCCAAATTTTTTAGAATAGATATGTATTCCTTCTAAGTAAGCAGAGACAAAATATGTTAAAATTTTACCATTTCCCTCTCCCTACTGCCAAAGAGGGAGATAAATCAAAGTGATCTCCTGGGCTACTTCAAGCATTATACTTCCAAATCTTGACTTGTTGGATGAATAAGACACTCTCATTCTCTGGAACCAGTTGAATTTGTTCTACAGAAAATATATAGAGAAGAGATTGTGACCCTCTCTGATTAGCATCTTCTTCAGGTATCTGCTCCTAGTCCTCCCACCACTGTAACCCGAAGGATAGTAAGCGTGACTTTGTGGCACTGCTATGCATAATTTAGAGCATATTGATTAGGAAGGGACTGATGCTTTCTAAATGTTTGCAGCAGAGTCACTAACAAGGCATTAATATTTCATGGTTTTTCTGTTCATGTGTGAGGACAACTCAGACTGGACTTCCTGTCTGAGGCAGCAGAGAGAGGACGAAGGCTCCTGGGAACTACAGTCTTCTCTGAAATGCTGAGCTCAAAGCAGGATCTCATTTCATATATGCAAGTCATCATAGACTCTGAGACATGGGTTAGATACCAAGATAGCCAGGAAGCATGTTTCCATGGCACTTTTATATTCCTATGTTTGCCTTTCTTCCTCCAACCAGTGTGTTAAGTCGATTCCCAGCCTCTGCAGGCCTTGCCCATCTGCAAAGCAGGTGGGACCTGAGCTGCTTCAACAGCTGCCAATAATCCTAGAATTATTAAGCCAAAACCCAGACAATCATGTTCACAGTAGTTATCTTGTGATCACCTGCCATATTTTAAGATTTTTTTAAATTCAGAAACATTCACAAAGATTTAGGACAATGAAGGTCATTGTTGCATTATTAGTAGCAGCAAAATACTGGAAATCATTTTAATGTCCAACAATAGGGGATTTTTAAAGTAAACCCTGGTACCTTCCATGTGATGGGATATCCTGAAGCCATTAAAATCACCTTAGACTATTTAATCATGAAGGTAAAGTACATGATAGAATATAAAGTGGAAATACAGGGTCTCCAAATAGGGCCTACGGTATGATCCCAATTTGGGATGTCTAAAAGGTGAGGTGTGTGCCCTGGAGAACTGATTTCACACAGTTCCACCAAAGTACCAAAGCTGGCTCTTTTCTTGTGACCTCACCACTGCCCATCCAGGTAGTATATGGGCTCACAAGTGTACTTGACCTTTCAAGAGAGGCACTGGCCACACAGAGTAATTTGCAGCAGCATCTCAAGGAACAGATGGTCAACACTTGTGTCAGTTGGTCCCTGTGCCAGAGACCCACTGGCTAGTGTCCATGGACACTCCTAGCACAATGGCAGGGAGGAAACTGCAGACTTAGTTCCCCAGCACTGGTAATACAAACGCTTACCTACACTGGGCAAGCGGGCAATGGGGCCTGTGGCAGCTCCTCTGGGGCTCTCATTGCCAGCAACAGATGGTGCTCACTCAAGTCAGAGGCAACTCAGCACTGGTCCCCTCGGGTGGGTTCTACATAGTTCGCCTTAAAGCCATCAGTTTCTTTCTCTAGGCAAGTGTTCTGTGCCTTCCATTCCCCCGACATGCATTTCCCCATAAGGAGATTCTTTATCTCCCCAGGAGAGGAGGACCTGGCACCAATTTCCTTCTTGTTTTGTTTTGGTTTCGTTTGTTTTTTTGTTTTTGTTTTGTTGTTGCTTTTGTCGTTGTTTTTGAGACAGAGTCTTGCTCTTTTTGCCCAGGCTGTAGGTGCAGTGGCGTGATCTCAGCCCTCTGCAACCTCCATCTCCAAGGTTCAAGCCATTCTCTTACCTCAGCCTTACGAGTAGCTGGGACTACAGGCATGTGCCACCATACTCAGCTAAGTTTTCTTGTATTTTAAGTAGAGACAAAGTTTCACCATGTTGTCCAGGCTGGTCTCAAACTCCTGACCTCAAGCGATCCACCCGCCTCGGCCTCCCAAAGTGCTGGGATTACAGGCGTGAGTCACTGCACCTGGCCTTCCCTTCTTGTTTACCTCATTCAATTTTATGCACTTAATTATTTGGGACACAGACTTTCAGAATATTCACATTCCAGAGCTTGACTTTCAATGCTTTTAATTCTGATATAAGCATCAAAAGGCAATGTTGAACCTTTAAGAAGAGGGATGGTGGGTGTAGGGGTGGGGCGGTTAGAAATGCCACAGGATAGAGCACAAGGGAATGAGGTAGGGGCAAGGACCTGGGATAGGATCTCTAAGTTGTATCCTACCACATAAATATTTGCATAGAATTAAGTATTGAAGAGACATATGACCTTAATAATCATTACAATTATCTCTATATAGAGGGATGAGGGATGACTTTTATCTTCTGCTATATTTTTTTAAATTGTCTGCAATGAACATGTATTATAATAGAAATGCATTTTATGCCAGGATTCATTTCCAATGACAGTTTGTAATGTGAAAAATTATATATAGTCAATGTTGAATTCATTTAATTGTCTACCGTAGATGGTACTCAGACACATATTTAATCAACCCAACCAGTAATTTCTATTGCACTGGAACAGATAGCCATTTCTTTAGCTAAGCACTAGATGAGGTAGTCAGTTTGCATTTAAAGTTCATGCTGTATGAAAAATAAGCATCTTTAAACACTAGAATCACATACATTTAGCTGAATTTGCTTACGTTGAGTACATTTATAATGCAATTGCACTGTACCCATAAAATCAGAAAAAGAAGCTATATTAAAAATGTATTACTCAAAAAAAAAACTATTGAAGGAAATAACTTCAATACCCTCAACAAAAAAGACCCTGGGTCTTTCAGAGTGGCTCATATGCCTATAATCCCGCACTTTGGGAGGCCAAGGTGGGAGGATCACTTGAGTCCAGGAGTTCGAGGCTGCAGTAAGCCCTGATCATGATCATGACGCAACACTCCAGCTTGAATGCAGAGCAAAACCTGCATGAAAACAAAAAACAAACAACAAAAAATACACAACAAAAAAAACCCTGATTACTCAAGAAGCTATGTAATCCTTTTTAATTCCCAAAAAATAATGCCCTGCTATTTGTCAACTATGAGACTTACTAAATATAAATCAAATAAATCATTCTCCTGATCTGCAGGGCACAATCGGACAAAGTAAATACTTAATGAAAACTATTCACAGTTAGTCTGGATTTACAGGGACTTACTGGAATTGGCCAGCCTGGCTAGGATGGAATTGGTCAGATAACCATGCAGAGCATATGTAAATATTATCAGATCACAGAATTTCAGAGATGGACAAGACAAGACAGAGAGGATCTGAGCCAAGCCCTTTTTTTAACAGATGCAGACTCAGAGGGTTAGAGAAGCAATGCATTTGGGCTAACAAGTTCACAGAGCTGCCTAGGAAAGTGGAAACCAGAACTCGGGTCTCCTGATTGTCCATCCTGAGTGCATCCTGCAGCTCCCTTTTTTTCAGAAAGGAGAAAACAGAAACAGAGAAAGCGGGTGATTTGGAAATATGTGGTGGGGAAACATCCTTAGACACAGAGCATACAAGCAAACTGGTACACAGTGGAACTCACCGAACATTAACTGAAAAACGTTCAGGATATGCTAATGACCTTTTTTAAATTTGAATTTTTAAGTGAAACATGATACATGCACATAATATAAATAAATAAATACTAAATTTTACAAAGAAAAAAATTAAAAGCCTACCCCCTCATTCCCCACCATCCAAGGTAACCACCATTAACCATTATTGACAATTGGAAGAATGACTTCACAAATATTTTTTGTACAGATATAAATAATTATTATACAAAACTTGATTCATAATACATACTATTCTGTACCTACTTTTACTTCATATAAGAGACATTTTTCTATGTCAGTACATGTGGACTGCCTTATATGTTATAACGTCTGAACATTATTCATCCAGTACTCTCATAATAACATCTCCCTTGAAGAACAGAGTATGAAAAATGTTTAAAGCACTATGGGGAAAAAAACGGGTATTTTATAAATGGTGTTGGGAATTTGGATAGTTATCTGGGAAAATGCAAAATTAGATCTATTCTTCATGCCATACACTAGAATAAATTTCAAATATAAATATGAAATCATACAGAAGAAAACATGAGTGAAGTTATGCAACCTGGGAATGGGGAACTCTTACTTCTAACCATTACACCAAATCCAGAAGCAGTAAAGCAAAAATGGATAAGCTTGACTACATAAATGTTTTTCCTATTGATCAGGCAAGAAAAGGAAGAAGAGAGGGTAAGAGAACCTATAGATTTAAAAGATACTTAAGAGATAAATCAATCTAATTCAGTGTATAAACCTTGTTTGAATCCTTACTCCAACAAGCCAAGTATAAACATACACACACACACACACGTGTATAAGACATTTGGGGAAATTTTCACACTGATCAAATATTTGAGATTAGAAAGTGTAATTTCTTAAGTAGTTTAATGATATTGTAGGTTTTTTTTAAAGAGCACATATCTTTTAGAGATCCATACTGATAATATTTATGGATAGAATAGTAACTTTTGGATTTGCTTTAAAATAATGCAGGGAGTAGGGCGGGAAGAAGTAATTGTCACATAGATGAAATAAGAATGGCCACAGATTTAATAATTGATGATGCTATGTAAAAGTAAACGGTAGCTCATCATGCTATTTTCTTCTTTTTTGTATTTGCTTAAAATTTTCATGTTAAACACTAAAATTGTAAAATATCACTGATACAGTGCGACAGTCAAGGAAACCTGCCCTGACTTTAGTTCTGCCACTTAATTTGTTGAGCAATCATGGGCGAATACAAATTTCTTTGTATAATTACAATCTATACACCACCTTATCATTCTGCTAATTTAGGTATATGTTCATCTCCCAGTTAAACTCCAAACTTTGACTATCAGGAATAACATGTTCTGTTCATCTTTTTTTCCCCAGTGCCTATCTTGGTGTAGGATTAGATGGGGGTATGTTTCTCAAATTTTTGCATGTGTGGAGAGCTGAGTGTTTCTCAACACAAATGTGGTCTGTTGGCTTTAAATAAATCAGATAAAAATTAGTATTAATTTTTAAGTGTGTTGATTAAAAATATCATTAATGTTAAGAGCAATCACATTTTATCAATGACAGTAAAATTGACAGAGAATAAGTGGTTATCCGAAGTGGGAAGCAGTGTGGGGGGTGTGGAAGACATAGGTCAAAGGGTACAAGGTTGCAGTTAGGTGGGATGAATAAATCTGGAGATCTAAAATATAGCATGAGGATTATAGTTTTGTTTTGTTTTGTTTTTTGAAGACAGGGTCTCACTCTGTCCCCCAGGCTGGAGTACAGTGGCACAAACTTGACTCACTGCAACCTCTGTCTCCCTGGCACAAGACATCCTTCCACTTCAGCCACCAGAGTAGCTGAGACTACAGGTATGCACCAGCCTGCCCAGCTAACTTTTGCGTGTTTTCTAAAGACAGGGTTTTGCCGTGTTACCCAGGCTGACCTTGAACTCCTGAGCTCAGCTTCCCAAAGTGCTGGGATTATAGGCATGAGCCACCATGCCTGGCTGAAGACTGTAGTTAATAATATTGTACTGTATACTGGAAATTCACTAAAAGAGTAGATTTTGGGTGCTCTTACCACACACACAAAAAAGGGTAACTATGTGAGATGTGAAATAACGAATATCTTAAGTTGCTTAACTGTAGAAATCATTTACTATGTATATCGAAACATCATGTTGTAGCCCTTAAGTTTATAAAATGTAATCATAAATGAAAATAAAAATTTAAAAATAGAATTGGTAGACAAGAATAAGTGATAAAATATTTAAAATTGTTTTAAAATTATAAAAATAATTAATATTAATATTAATCGACATTTTATCAGCTATAGAACTATCCTTTGTAATCTTCCACCAATGTCTCTGTGTCTGGCTTAGTGTTCTATAGCTGGAGCTCTAGATTAGGTTCTATATCCTTCCTCCTGTTAAAGTTTATTTTCCTCCTGTATATTTTTACTAAATTAGAAAATTTCATCTCAGAGTTCAGGTCATCGGGAATGTCAGTGAATGTTTGGTGTCTCTTTTACACAAATTTGGGAAAATCGAATGGAAAATAAAGGATTTCTTACTGAATACAACTTTCTCCAATCCACCCTGTCGGACGCTACATTGACAGAAATCGTATCTAAAAGACAATGGGCAAATGTTTCTATTCCGGGACGACTTCGAAGACAGACTTTTTCACTCTTTCATTGACTGTGGCTCTGAAAGTATTGTTTCATGTTCTGTTGCAGTACTTGGATGAAGACGTGGATTTTTAAATATGCAGCTCCGTTACACAAGGTAGCGAGCCAAGCATGAGCAAGGCAGGACAGCCCCCTGACCTCCCTGCACCAGGCAACCACCAGGTGATAGTCTGTCAGTTGTTAAGCTGTCTCTCCAAAACAATAATTGGATGCAGCCGGGACCAGGGAGAGGCATTCTCCCAATAGGCAGAAACACCTAAAACTAAGATCTCGGGAGTTGGGCAAGTGGGCTCACGCATGCGCACTAAGAGGCAAACTAGCGGCGTTTCACAGGTATATGACCTTTTGGGAACACTCTACTGGTAAGGGAAGAATGCTTCAAGGGAGCATGTGTACAACTCCAGGAAACACACGGTGCATGCGGATAGCTCACCCTAAGGGAAGAATTGGGGGGCAAGTGAGGGACGCAACAGCCTGGAAGCGTGCCAGTGTATAAAACCCCAAGTCAAAGGTCAAACAGCACACTTGATCTCTCAAGGCACCCGCTTGGTCCTCTTCCATGTGTACTTCCTTTCGCTCCTGCTCTAAAGATTTTTAATCAACTTTCACTCCTGCTCTAAAACTTGCCTCAGTGTCTCCTTCTGCCTTATGTCCCTCGGTCAAATTCTTTCTTCTGAGGAGGCAATAACTGAGTTTTCTGCAGATCCATACGAATTCGCCACGGCTAACAGCGTTACATCTTGGTTTTCTTAATTTCCTTCTCTAGCAAATTTAAAAACATATTCTAATATCGTCTCCTGAGCATATGGGGTATTTTGTCCCTAATGTGAGAACTGAGGCCCCTAGATTACACCATTCAAGATACTAAGATTTATGAATTAAGGTTAAAAACAGCATTATGAAAAACATTTAATTTCGTTTCTTATTTAAAGACAGAAGTGTACCATTCCCACCCTCAACAATGCCCTCCACTGGGAAAAAGCAGGGTGTTGCGCTAACTGCCTGTTTCTCCAGTCAGCATGCCAAAAAAATGTGCACAATTTGTCCTTACAATTTGCAGTATTTCTGTCAATGCTAAATCAAGATTAGGAGGCATATAGTTAAGTGCCAATCATTCTTTGTGAGAAAGCATTTTGTAATTTGACACTCAAGAGCCCAGGAGTTTGAGAGCAGCCTGGGCAACATAGGGAGAGCCCATCTCTACAAAAAAAATCTTAAAAATTAGCCAGGTGTGGTGGCACACACCTGTTGTCCCAACTACTAGGGAGGCTGAGGTCAGAGGCTCATTTGAGTCCAGGAGGTCAAGGCTGCAATGAGCTGTGATCACACCACTGCACTCCAGCCTGGGTGATAAAGCAAGACCCTGTCTCAGAAAAAAAAAAGAAGAAAATTTTTTCATCTACACATGCACTATCAGACATGAACAACAATATTCGAGCAGCATGATCTGTAAAAGTAAACCAACTGGAAACAAGCCAATCAGAATGACCACTGACAACATATGAGTTAATTGTAGTCTAGTCATAAGTTCATTCTATTGTATGAACATATTCAGCAGTGAAAATAAATGAATCCGAGCTAAGTACAGCAACATGGATGAATCTCAAAAACATATTGAACAAAAGAAGTAAGTCACAGGAAAACATGTGATTTCATTTATAGAAAGTAAAAGAAAATAGGTAAATTAAACAATAAGTTATTTAGTGATACATACGCAGGTGGTAGAGGTAGAATGAAAAGAAAGGGAGTTAAAGATAGAAAAGTTAGCAACACGGTAAGGGAGGGAGATAAGGAAGAGAGAGGGGCGCCGCTGGGGAAGGTGGACATGGGGGCCTGTAAAGTACTGGCAATGTTCTAGTTCTCCCAGGTGTTCGTTATACAACTACTCATTTGACTGAGTTTTGTTTTGTTTTTTTGGGGACAGAGTCTCACTCTGTTGCCCAGGCTGGAGTGCAGTGGCTCGGCCTCAGCTCACGGCAACCTCCACCTCCCAAGTTCAAGTGATTCTCATGTCTCAGCCGCCCAAGTAGCTGGGATTACAGGAATATACCACCATGCTTGGCTAATTTTTGTATTTTCAGTAGAGATGGTGTTTCGTCATGTTGGCCAGGCTGGTCTCAAACTCCTGGCTCAAGTGATCTAAGTGCCTTAGCCTCCCGAAGTGCTGAGATTACAGGTGTGAACCATGGTGCCTGGTCATTTTACTGTTTTTCTTAAATGTGTAAATATAAATTTATACCTTATATTTAAGATAATAATACCACCTCTCTGAATATATTATACAACACAGCCACACACAAAACTCTCTGAGCCATTGATGCATTAATATGACTTATGTAAACAATACAGTAACTATAGATTAACAAAAAGCATATGCAAATGATACAAAAATATTCATTGAAACAATATTAGTTACAACTTGGCCAGGCACAGTAGTTCATGCCTGTAATCCAAGCACTTTGGGAGGCCGAGACAGGCAGATCACTTGAGGTCAGAAGTTCAAGACTAGCCTGGTCAACATGGTGAAACCTTGTCTCCCAAAAAATACAAAAATTAGCCAGGCATAGTGGCATGCACCTGTAGCCCCAGCTACTCAGGAGTCTGAGGCATGAGAATTGAACCCAGGAGGTAGAGGTTGCAGTGAGCCAAGATCGTGCCATTGCACTCCAACCTGGGCAACAGAGTAAGACCCTGTCTCAAAATAAAATAAAATAAAACAATATTAGTTATAACTGAATGTTAGCTGAGACTAACTGACCAACACAGTCCTTTGATTGCAGAAAGTAGCTTCCAGCTGTGCCTCTACATCTTCAGCAGGATGAATCCCTTTCCTCTGCCCTGCTCTCTAAATTCATCACTTCCCTTGTCTTCATAAGTCTTTCTTAATACAATGAACCAAGACTTGATTGGATTTGTACCTTGGAAGGAGGCTGACATAGTCAGTGAGTCAGGGCACAAGCTCTGGGGAGAGATCTGGTGCATTGACATCTCACCACTGTTAGCTATGTGACTTTGTTTCTGTGCCTTACTTTCCTATTCTGTAAAATAGGCATAAGAATAGTACCTCACAGTGTTGTTGAGTTAATACACATAATACCAGCATTTACTCCGAAGCCTACTGTATGGTAAGTGCTCTTACAAATGTTGACAGTTCTTTTTCAAAATTGCAGTCACATCTAGTGGTCCCACCTCCTTGAAACTGTACCCTAATGACCCTAGTAATGAAGATGGTGTTATTGGTAACAACCTTTTACTCAATACCTGTGATGGACCAGCATTGTCCAAGTGCTTTGGATATAATACCTCATTTACTTGTTTCAATAAATTCTCTACTGTCCACTTGATTGGAGTTTGGGGTGTCCTCTCTTTGCTCAAATATTTACACACAAATAATCTTATGATTTATTCCACAGATAGCTAATCCCATCTAGCATGTACTTTCTTATTCAGTTTTCTAACTACAACCTCATTCCCTTTATTTCCTAATTTACAGGTTGGGTGGCTACCTTAGTGCAAGCCCCCTTGAAACTGCTTAAGGAATAGAGAAGAAAATAAGCAAGAGAAAGAGAGTGTGTGCATCAGAATGAGCTTTCAGAAACAAATTAATTTTCTTGAAAAAGTTCCATGTTCCTAGAAGAGAGTGAAACTGCCTGTGCTTGGAGCCCCCACGTTGTAAGCAAGCTAAGAATTTCGAAGATCAAAAAAAGAAATCCTTGGCAAAACCCTCATCAATCAAGCAATGAAGCCTCTCCGGCAAGTGCCATGACACTGAGAATCAGATGGAAATTTGTACATTGAAGATGCCTTTGTCAGCTCCCCAGATTTAAAATCCAGACTCACAACTTCCCTCTGCACATTGTAGTTAAATGATCAGGGAAGAAAAGTAGCCTAAAGGCCCTTCGTGTTTTCTGCTTACTTGTCACAGATGCTGACTTGTTCTCTAGATTTCCAGAGTTACCCACCCATAGGAGAGCTTGACTTTCACAGAATCTGCACTGCTTCAGAGCCCTACTTACAGATCAAGACACCTGGGAATATGCTACCGAGTGAAAGAGCCACAGAGGGGTGAGCAGAGAATAGGCAGAGCAGTGTCCCGTGACAAGTCCTCATGGGCTAAATTGGAAGGCCTGGTCCCTGCTTTGAAGAAATATTGGGGAAGCCAATAAAATTAAAATAAAATGTAATTAACATAGCCTTTAAAAGCATTTTCCAGTACAGTCTTCATCTGTCCTTCCCCAGGACTCTTGGAAGCAGATACTATTTTTCCTATTTTACAAAAGAGGTCCCCTAGGCTCTGTCCAGGGTGACAGGACAGCTACTGTGGCAGCTTGGGTTTGAGCCAGACTGAATGTCTCTGAAACCTCCCCTGTTACTGCCCTGTGCTCCAGTGCATTCTGTACACAGAGTGCGTTCCAGCTATATGTCAGATATTGTGCTAGGTGCTGGGAGAAAGTAGAGACAGGACAGAGTCCCCGAGAGCACAGTCCTCTGATAGGTACTGACAAATACACAAGCACATCAAGTCCTGGGCAGTGACTGCCACATCATGGCACAGACGAGAGGCACCTCCACCATGGGGCCTGAGAGATAACCAGGAATTGGTCAAAGGACAATGTTCCACGAAGCCTTTGCTCCTGGGACCCACCTTGAGCAATCTCCAATTTGTCAGCCAAAACGGCTATTTAGGGCTCATGGAATTCATGTACTTCACATTTTTACACTGTCAGGCAAAAATTTTTAAAAGAACCATCCACTCTAGGGAAAAAAAGTGGATATATAACACACACATATTATGTATACGTATTTATGTATCCATGTATGTACATATGTATTACATTGGCACAAACATAATTGCAGTTCTTGCCGTTAAAAGTAATGGCAAAAAACACAATTACTTTTGCATCAGTCTAATAGGTATATTATATATACACACAAACACACACATAGAGATAGATTTAGGTAATTACATACAGGACAAAAATTCATTAAATTCATTGAGTATCATTTTTCCTTGTATAATGTTACCTAATCAGCCAGCTTTTTTCAATCATTTATTCAATTATTTGTTTAAGAGATACTTTAAAAGTACTTCCTGGGTGTAGCTATGCCTCACACAGTGTTAGGCACTGACACAAGGCCCCTACCCTCATGGCACTCACATTCTACTGGGGGAGGCAGACACAAGTAAACCTAAATAAAGAAGATACTTGCAGACTGAAGTAAGTCTTACAAAGTAAATACAGTAATGAAAAAGAGGGAGACAGGAGGGGGTCACTTTAGATAGGAACATCAGAGCAGTCTGTTCTGAGGAAGGGATATCTGAGCTGAGGCCTGGCAATTCCAAGAGCTGGGAATAACATTCCAAGTGAGCGGACATAAAAGACAAAGGCCTAGAGGCAGTAAGAGCTTGTTGTGTCTGACCTGGTTCTCAACCTTGGCTGTCTGTTGCATTAACATGCCACCCTCCTAGCGCATCAGTATGTATCACCAACCAGGGAAGCTCACCTGAGCCCTGGTGTCCAGAGTTTTTACTGCAGTTTCATTGTGTAGGCATGGTTGACTGAATCATTGACCACAAAATTGAACTCAACTTCCAGTTCCCTTCCCCTCTCCATTGTTCGGGTTGATATCACCCAGCTCAAAGCCCCAATCCTCTAATCACATAGCTGGCCATTCTATTATGATAGGCCTCTGTCCTGAGTCATCTCATTAGCAGAAACTCAGATGTGATCTGAGGGGCCCACCATGAATGATAAAGACACTCCTATCACTTGGGAAATCCCAACGGTGTAGTGATTCCCTCACAAGAACTAGAGACAAAGACAATTCTTTGAGGCTAGTTACTGAGCTGGGGGAGAGCGGGTATGATGAAGGTTGAGGCTATAATCAGGAGCGTGGTTTTGGATGTGTGAAGTTTGGATCACCTCTTAGACAGACAAGTGGAGATGTCAAGTAGACAGTTGGGTGGACCTGACTGGCCTCCCAGGGAAGGTCTGGGCTGCTGATACAAATCTGAGAACCATCAGTAAGTTAATGGCATTCAAACCCAGCAGACAGGATGAGATCCCTTAGCAAGATGACAGTAAAAGAAAATAAATGATCCAGGCCTAAGCCCCAAAGCAAACCATCATTTGGAATTATTATGACCTACAACTCTGATTTTCCTGCTCTTTCATCTTTATCTGCTCAGGCAGCAAAAAATGAAAGGTTGTCCCAGTTGAGGTAAGTCCCATCTTTTAATATGCATAAACCTCCTCAAAAATCATGTTTTTGAACATAAAGCAAAGCCAGGAGCTTCCCACGGTGGATAACAGATTCAAGCTGGGGAGGACACATACTGTTTATTATCTTCTAACACAGACAGTAATATAGAACAAGAAAAAGGCAGGAAGCCAGAACATTTGAAATAACACTCGGGTTATACAAAGACATATTCTTTCCACCAATGTAAAACTATAAAAGGATAAAATGATGTATTTTTCATTTCAACAGCAGTTTCCCCTTATTTATAATGTTTGCTTTCCCTAGAGTAAATGTAACACAAATGATATTGTTTGAAATTTTAATAAAGAAAAGCTTCAGACATGGTAGCCCCAGCTACTCATGGGGCTGAGATGGGAATATCACTTGAGGCCAGGAATTCAAGTCCATCCTGGGCAACATAGGGAGACCTCATCTCTAAAATAACAAAGAACTTGTTCATCCCTTATTGCAAACAAAATTTACTTTATTCAGCTTCTTGTTTTTTTTTCTTTTTCGAGATGGAGTCTTGCTCTGTCACCCAGGCTGGAGTATAGTGGCACCACCTTGGCTCACTGCAACCTACACCTCCGGGGCTCAAGCGACTCTCCAGCCGCCACCTTCTGACTAGCTGGTATTATAGGCATGCACCACCACACCCGGCTAATTTTTGTATTTTTAGTAGAGACGGGCTTTTGCCATGTTGGCCAAGCGACTCTCCAGCCTCCACCTTCTGACTAGCTGGTATTATAGGCATGCACCACCACACCCGGCTAATTTTTGTATTTTTAGTAGAGACGGGCTTTTGCCATGTTGGCCAAGCTGATCTCAAACTCCTAACCTCAAGTGATCCACCCACCTCAGCCTCCCAAAGTGCTGAAATTATAGGCGTGAGCCACCATGCCCAGCCTACTTGTTCAGTTTCTAAGAGTTGATGTAAAACTACTGTAAGTCCAATACAGGAACTATCCTCAAGAGCACTGCCACTTCAGACCAAGATTATTAGGGAGATATTCAATAAGATCTTCATCTACAGCCATCCCAAGGGTAGTGATAATATTTTATAATAAAAAGAGCATTTAACATTCTTGGAGCTCTTAGGATATGCTAGCCTTCAGCTAAGTGCTTCAGAGACATTATTGTTATACAGTAATATATTTAATATTTATTTAATAGATGCATTTAATTTTTATTTAATAATATGCTTGGTATGTATTAAGCAGTAACATTGAAAAATAGATATTATTTCGATCCCTAATATGCAGGTGAGAAAACTAAGGCTTACAGTGATCAAGTAAGTTGCTTCTCGACAAGCCACAAGACATTTAACCTAGATAACAGGGCCACCCAGTTAGAAAGCAACAAAGCCATGATACTAACCCAGTTCTGTCTGAAGCTGAAGCAGTAAGAGGCCCAGGAGTTAAAGAAGAGATCGTCACTAGTGCCCTTAAAATATGTCTGGGATGCACAAGTGCTTCACTGATGGAGTTTTTTCTGCTAGAAGTAATTTAGTTCAATGTGCAGGTCCTGTGAGGTTCCTGTGCTTTCTCGGCCAGCAGGAGTGAGAAGAGGCAAGACAGTCTTTCTACAGCACTGAAGTAGCTGCTGGGTGAAGGGAGTTCAACAATGGAGTCAGGCATTCCGTTGTTCAGCTTCAGGTTAATTGACTTTCAGGCTTTTCTTATTTCTCCCCTTTCAATCATTGAGGCTGTCTGGATTAGAGGCAGTCTTCCTCCTCTATTCTAGGCCAGAAACTCACCGCAGCTGTCTGAATGGGTGAGGGAACTTGCCACCCCAGGTCAGGCCACTGGGATTGTGCCAATTACCTTTTATCTGCCAAGTGGCAAGGTATCAGAATGTCTAGGCCTCAGGACATCAGATTATCGATAACAACGATTATTTATTAATCATTTGCTGGTTATTACATATATTATAAACATAATATAGTTCATATTTTTATTATTATGAATATGAAGTTGTTTGTATTTTTATTATAAAGTTGTTTATATTCTTATCATTATATAATATAAAGTTGTTTTTATTATTAAAGCTATTTATATTATTATGTTTATAAATTATTTATCACTTACTATAGTAATAAAAGCCATTATTTATTAAGTGCCTTCTACGCATCAGGCATTTAACAAATATTTTTATTTTGTCTTCATAGCACTCAGCATGGCGGATAATATAATCCCCTGTAGAGACTCAGAAGATTTCAAACTTGCCCAAAGTCACACAGTGGCAGAGCCGGGACTGGACCCAGCTGTCTAGGACTCCTAAATGCACGTACTTTGCCACATAAATTCTGCCTCTAATACACTGGATTGCAGTCCCTTATCTCCAGGCAGAAGTCAGAGGTATCTGTTCATCACGGATGTCCGTGTCTGCTAGACTCAGCCCTGTGGAGCTGCAGGTAATAAAAATCTCCCGTCTATTTTATGAAACTGAATATATTAACATTATTTGGACAACTGTTACTGCTCAGTGCCCTGAGAGAGCAATAGTCTCAGGGGTTATTGACACACATGGAGTTCTTTCCCTCCATGCCAGTGGTGCCACACTGACGTGCTTTTGTAAATTTAATTTTTTAAATTCATATGTTTGTTGTTATAATTTTTTCTGCCTCCTACCTCACTTTTAGGTTGTAAGCTACCACAAATATTTCACTGATGTCCTTGCGCCTGCTAGGGTGTCTTACTAGGGTGGCACTGTTACCTTTGGCCTGGATAGTTTCAGGGGCATCCTGTGCAACGTAGAATATTTATCAGCAGCCCTGGCCAATATCTTCTAGATGTGAGTTGTAACTCTCCCTTCCTCCCCAGCCTTGCCTATTGAAGATGTCTCTGGACATTTCCAAATGTCCCCTTTTGGGGAGGGGCAAAATCACCCCCATTTAAGAACAATTGTTCTAGGTGAGTACACACCCACACAAATACACACAGACACATTTCTTTTTTTTTTTTTTTTTTTACTTTAAGTTCTAGGGTATGTGTGCACAACGTGCAGGTTTGTTACATATGTATATATGTACCATGTTGGTGTGCTGCACCAGTTAACTCGTCATTTACATTAGGTATGTCTCCTAATGCTATCCCTCCCCTCTCCCCCAACTCCACGACAGGCCCTGGTGTGTGATGTTCCCCACCCTGTGTCCAAGTGATCTCATTGTTCAATTCCCACCTATGAGTGAGAACATGCGGTGTTTGGTTTTCTGTCCTTGCAATAGTTTGCTGAGAATGATGGTTTCCAGCTGTATCCATGTCCCTACAAAGGACATGAACTCATCCTTTTTATGGCTGCATAGTATTCCATGGTGTATATGTGCCACATTTTCTTAATCCAGTCTATCATTGATGGGCTTTTGAGTTGGTTCCAAGTCTTTGCTATTGTGAGTAGTGCCGCAATCAACATACATATGCATGTGTCTTTATAGCAGCATGATTTATAATCCAGTAATGGGATGGCTGGGTCAAATGGTATTTCTAGTTCTAGATCCTTGAGGAATCGCCACACTGTCTTCCACAATGGTTGAACTAGTTTACAGTCCCGCCAACAGAGTAAAAGTGTTCCTATTTCTCCACATCCTCTCCAGCACCTGTTCTTTCCTGACTTTTTAATGATCGCCATTCTAACTGGTGTGAGATGGTGTCTCATTGTGGTTTTGATTTGCATTTCTCTGATGGCCAGTGATGATGAGCATTTTTTCTTGCACACAGGCACATTTCTAATATGCTACATCTTATAGTGTTGCTCAAAGAAGGAAAGAGCTAGCCAGGCTTATCAGACAAAAACATAAGAAAATAAATAGAAAACAAGCTTGGCATGATATTTTGTGGAAATCTCACAGGAGCTTTCATAAGTTTCAGCTCATAATGTCTGTGACATATTTCTGTTCCTCAGTAGCCTATTTTATTTTCCATACGTTTATACTTCTGAAGAGGGAAAGTCCTCAGATAAGTGACAATATAAAACAAAACTTACTACATCTGTCATGATGGTGACCCCCTGTGTTCCTATCATGTCACTCAAATAGCCAGTCTGCGAAGCAAAATATTACCTACAAATCTCCACTTTTCCTACAACAGATACATTCTACAACGTTTCCATTCTACTTGAATCAATACTCCTGTTGATAAAAATATATAGATACTGGCTAAAATGTTACTGTAAAGCTGATTCCTTATCATGTTTTCCATCCCATGAGACTACGTGAGATAGTACCGCATTGATTCTCCTTTGCACAGATACCTTTACCTGTTCAAATTCTGACTTTCCAGTAGACTTGCCCTGAGAATGTCTGTGAGGCAAACAGCGTGATGGTCTCCATCATTTAGAACTTGCTGCCAATGTGCGTGTTCAGCTACTGACAGCAGCAAGCTGGAAGAATTTATTTCTCTCTCATAAGAACTTGGTCGATTTTTTCCTGCTCTTAAGACATCACCTTGTCAAAAAAATGAAACCACTGGGAATCATTCATACACACGGTTGTTTGCATTATTTAGTTGTCCAGTGTTGCTGATTGGGAAAAAAAAAAATCCTTATCAATGGTACAGATGGAGTTGCTGGGTCATAGGATGTCTGCATTTTCAACTCTGAGATATTATGCCAATGTGTTGTCTCAATGGCTAAACCAATTAAAAATTCCACCAGTGGCATATTAAAAGTACAGCTACTTCTCACACAAACGGGTGTCCAACTACACTAACAGTATTTGGAAATATATATTACATTTGCATTACTACAATCCATTGAGGAATTTTACCTTTTTAAAGAATTTGTTGACAGATAGATATGTTTCTGCCTGCGCTCTGACCAACCTGCTGAGGAGATACCGGGTCTGGAGATAGATTGCTTGTGCAAATACAGACAGGAAGCTCCAGGATGCCTGATCTGAAGCCCGACCTTCTCTCTGAGTGGACTCCGAACGACCTCTCTTTCTTGCCATTTTCACTGCTGAAGTTGGAAAGTGACTTTGAGGACATTAAATATGACATTTTTCCAGAGTCGTTGATTTGAGTCCTGAGTATACCCGTGGTAGAAAGGATCAGCTGACCGTCAAAGAAAAGTGATCCCTTCCTCGGCACACAGTCATTGTGGGAAGGGACTGCCCAGCCCCAGTTCTAGGCAGGACTAGTTCTCACCAAGGAAATGATGCTGTGCTGTTGTCTCCTGTGGGTCAAAGTGACTAAGAAACATGTGTGTCTTCCACACAATCGCTCTGCCTGACCCATCTGCTGAATGAAAAGAACTCTGGAGACAGGGCAGAGGGCAGAGCCACAGGATGGAGCACCTGGACTCTGAGTAGCCATACTGAACACTTCCCAACCAGTATGGACCAGGAAATTAAGGAAATCTGTTTGTTCATGTTAATCCACTGAGAAGTGGTGTTAATCTGCTACAGCAGCTAACATCACCCAATTAATACGGAAAACATATGCAACTAAAATAGACATGAATACATATTTGGAAAATTTTAAATTCTTCCCTTCCATAAAAAAGTATACATATTTTCAGTTCCCAAGTTCATAGATGCAGGATCCAAGGATCATGTGTCTTCAAAAGCCAGCAACTTTGAATGTGCTCTTGACTTGGACATGGGCTTCTGAGCCATGAAGACAGTCAAGTCACTGGCCCAGTGCTCAGTACCAGTTGGTATTCATTAAATGTCAATTTCCCTCATCTCCTCAGTTTTTAATCCCTAACTGGATAGAGAGATGCTACTCAGACACTCTACATTATGGAGGCATAATCAAATATAAATCACTTGATCAAAAGTAAAAACAGAAAAAGGAAGCCTACGTGAAAAGAAGACACAGAAATCTTTCTTGGCCACAAGTAGACAGAAACACCATCTGCTCTTGCCTGATTCTGCTGTTGTCCTTAGTATATGGTTACTATTAGACCTTGATACTGGTGTTGGTTTGGTTTGGTTTGGTTTGGTTTGATACAGGGTCTTGCTCTGTCACTCAGGCTAGAGTGCAGTGGCACAATCTCGGCTCACTGCAGCCTCGACATCCCAGGCTTCAAGTGATCCTCCTGTCTCAGCCTCCTGAGTAGCTGAGTTTACAGGCACACACTACCATGCCAAGCTAGTTTTTAAAAATTATTTGTAGAGAAGGGGTCCCACCATGTTGCCCAGGCTGGTCTCAAACTTCTAGGCTCAAGCAATCCTCCCACCTCAGCCTCCCAAAGTTCTGGGATTACAGACGTGAGCCACTGTGCCTGTTCCTTGAAATTGTTTTGATCTCTTTAGAAATTATTTTAAGGAAGCAAAGGCCAGCTCACAATATGCTTTTATATTATCTTGTCAATTTTATTTTGTGCTCATTTAAAAGATAATTTTGTCCCAGCTACTCTGGAGGCTGAGGTAGGAGAATTGCTTGAACCTAGGAGGCGGAGTTTGCAGGGAGCCAAGGTCACACCACTGCACTTCATCTAGCCTGGGCAACAGAGTGAGACTGCAGAAAGAAGGAAAAGAAAGGATAGGGAAGTGAAGGGAAGGATAGGGATGGGAAGGGAAAGATAGGAAAGGGAAGGGAAGAGAAAGATAGGGAAGGGGAGGGGAGGGGATGGGAGGAGAAAGGACGGGAAGGGAGGGGAGAAGAGAAAGAAAGGAAAGAGAGAGAGAGAAAAAGAGAAAGAAAGAAAAAAGAAAGAAAGAAGAAAGAATGAAAGAAAGAGAGAGGAAGGAAGGAAGGAAGGAAGGAAGGAAGGAAGGAAGGAAGGAA
>NW_012115866.1:734393-737623 GCF_000951035.1 Colobus angolensis palliatus | reverse complement strand
CTGTTGTCTCCTGTGGGTCAAAGTGACTAAGAAACATGTGTGTCTTCCACACAATCGCTCTGCCTGACCCATCTGCTGAATGAAAAGAACTCTGGAGACAGGGCAGAGGGCAGAGCCACAGGATGGAGCACCTGGACTCTGAGTAGCCATACCGAACACTTCCCAACCAGTATGGACCAGGAAATTAAGGAAATCTGTTTGTTCATGTTAATCCACTGAGAAGTGGTGTTAATCTGCTACAGCAGCTAACATCACCCAATTAATACGGAAAACATATGCAACTAAAATAGACATGAATACATATTTGGAAAATTTTAAATTCTTCCCTTCCATAAAAAAGTATACATATTTTCAGTTCCCAAGTTCATAGATGCAGGATCCAAGGATCATGTGTCTTCAAAAGCCAGCAACTTTGAATGTGCTCTTGACTTGGACATGGGCTTCTGAGCCATGAAGACAGTCAAGTCACTGGCCCAGTGCTCAGTACCAGTTGGTATTCATTAAATGTCAATTTCCCTCATCTCCTCAGTTTTTAATCCCTAACTGGATAGAGAGATGCTACTCAGACACTCTACATTATGGAGGCATAATCAAATATAAATCACTTGATCAAAAGTAAAAACAGAAAAAGGAAGCCTACGTGAAAAGAAGACACAGAAATCTTTCTTGGCCACAAGTAGACAGAAACACCATCTGCTCTTGCCTGATTCTGCTGTTGTCCTTAGTATATGGTTACTATTAGACCTTGATACTGGTGTTGGTTTGGTTTGGTTTGGTTTGGTTTGATACAGGGTCTTGCTCTGTCACTCAGGCTAGAGTGCAGTGGCACAATCTCGGCTCACTGCAGCCTCGACATCCCAGGCTTCAAGTGATCCTCCTGTCTCAGCCTCCTGAGTAGCTGAGTTTACAGGCACACACTACCATGCCAAGCTAGTTTTTAAAAATTATTTGTAGAGAAGGGGTCCCACCATGTTGCCCAGGCTGGTCTCAAACTTCTAGGCTCAAGCAATCCTCCCACCTCAGCCTCCCAAAGTTCTGGGATTACAGACGTGAGCCACTGTGCCTGTTCCTTGAAATTGTTTTGATCTCTTTAGAAATTATTTTAAGGAAGCAAAGGCCAGCTCACAATATGCTTTTATATTATCTTGTCAATTTTATTTTGTGCTCATTTAAAAGATAATTTTGTCCCAGCTACTCTGGAGGCTGAGGTAGGAGAATTGCTTGAACCTAGGAGGCGGAGTTTGCAGGGAGCCAAGGTCACACCACTGCACTTCATCTAGCCTGGGCAACAGAGTGAGACTGCAGAAAGAAGGAAAAGAAAGGATAGGGAAGTGAAGGGAAGGATAGGGATGGGAAGGGAAAGATAGGAAAGGGAAGGGAAGAGAAAGATAGGGAAGGGGAGGGGAGGGGATGGGAGGAGAAAGGACGGGAAGGGAGGGGAGAAGAGAAAGAAAGGAAAGAGAGAGAGAGAAAAAGAGAAAGAAAGAAAAAAGAAAGAAAGAAGAAAGAATGAAAGAAAGAGAGAGGAAGGAAGGAAGGAAGGAAGGAAGGAAGGAAGGAAGGAAGGAAGGAAGGAAGGAAAAGAGAAAGAAAGAAAGAAATTTTAAAAATTTGATTTGGGATCACGTATCACTAGAAAAAATAATTTTGATGATTTTTCAATTTTTCCAGAAGCAATCCTGATAAAGACACCACATTATCCCTCTACTTTTTTCTTTCAGTTGAAGCCTCTATTTCCAACCAACTTGCTGGCAGAATACGGTGTTTTTTTAATCTTTATCTTTTTTTACTATATATAAAACTAATTCATGTGCTTTGTAAAAGTACGTTAAATTCACACAATGGAGAAGTGCAAAAGAAAAACTAGGGAAATTGGATCATCTTATACATCTAGTTTGCCAATTTGTTTTCTCAACTAAACTATTTATCTTGGGTATATCTTCATGCCCCTCCTTCTGTAGCAAACACCCTCAATGCATTTAAAGTCCTGAGATTTGGTTAAGAGGTGAAAGTGGATGAGTGATGTTCATGCCAACATTCCTTCAGCACTGACAGCTAATTCCAGCCCAGGTCTCATGAGTGTGGGCAGAAACACACAGGTCCAAGGAACTCATCTGGGCAGGATGTGCCCAAAGAGGTATGAGTTTTCCAAGCTTTATTCAGAGCTGGTTCCCTACAAGGGCACCTTTGTGGCAGGAACCTGCAAGTGAATACTGCCAGGGAGAAGAATGCTAATTACTTGAGTATGACGGTAGCTGTCTGCATGGAGAGAAATCACTTATCATGGAGCTTCTGGATGTGTCAACTCAAAGCTCAGAGCAGTTAAACAAGGAAGTGGGACTGAGTCTCAGACACAGGTGGGTACACCAGGGTGAGGATCCCTCCTGCACACACAATAGGCTTGCAGGTCTGTTTCCATCACAAGCTGTACTTAAATAAAAGTGAGCTCTCTACGAGGCTGAGATGGGTTACAGCAGCTGCTGCCAGATCTCTATATTCCATGGAGGTGCCTGCCTGGTTCCCTGAGATCCCTGGGCATTGGACCAGGAGGACGGCACCCCGTGGCAAGATTGTCTGTTTCAACAGTGCCATCGTGTGTTAGGAGAAGCAAAAACTGCCAAAAATCCTAGACACCCTTGTCTTCTGGTTTTCTCTGCTGGCAGAGACAGCATCCAAGAATCAAGGAATATCCCTCAGAGAGGAGAGATGTTGGAGTTATCACAGAAGAAAGGATAGCAGGGGGAAAAATACATTCTCACTATAAATGGTATGGGATAATAAAGTGAGCTAAGTTAAATATTAAGATAAATATGCGTCTCAAGGTGATGAATAATAAGAATAAAAGGACCTATCTTTTGTGATGTTCTATCTATCACTCAGGCATATAAGATGCTTCACTCATTGACTTTTCACAGCAGAACCTATTAGGCGTTTATTTATTTTCCTTATTTGAGGAAACTGAAGATCAGAAACATTAAGGAACTTGCCCAGGTTCCACTTGCCAAGCCGTGGTAAAGCGGCTGCTCAAATGTAAAACTGTCTACTCCCAAATCCATGTTCTTTTCATGATTCCAGAGAATATGGGGGAAGCAAAACGTCCTCAGAACCAATGTCCTCAGAAGGGAAGGTCCCTCATTATACTCTCTGACCCATGTAGGTGTGGAGGGGTCAGGAAAGATCTGAGATTCCTCAAACCCAAGGATAACATTCCTACCAATTGAGAATTCCAG
>NW_012115866.1:733096-733873 GCF_000951035.1 Colobus angolensis palliatus | reverse complement strand
CTGCTTACATTTTGGTCCCCAGGAGCTTTGATGGGACTAAGGGTATACTAATCTGGGATCATTTGGTTGCAAGGAAGAAAAACACACTAAACTAGTTCATGGGACATTGTGGGTTTGCTCTAAAAGAATCTTTTGTCAATTTTCTTCCATGGAAACCTTATGGACTTAGAAAGCACCAGGTGTCCAAACATTCTGTTACAAAACAAAATGTTAATTAAATCAGACATTTCTGTGTAAAAGCTACGATGTAGCTGACAAAAATCAGCCGTTGGAATTTCCTGATGGAAATCAGCTGTTGGAATTTCCTAATGAAATTAGGAAAGTGGTGAGTGGAGGTGGAAGGAAGAGGAGTGAAAATAAACTCATGATACAAAATGGGGAGAGAAGAGATACCATCAAGAATTAATGGAATGAGAAAGGTCAAACTGGTAACAATTGAGGAACAGAAATGATGATATAACTGGAGAAGGAAGAGGGAGACTGGGAAGGTAGATCATGGTATGTATTGGTAGCTACTGCTGCATAACAAACTACCCCAAAACTCACTGGCTTGATACAGTAATAATTTATGATTGTTCACCCATCTGCGGGCATACTATAATTCAACTGATCTAAGCTGGGTCTGGCCAGATTGCTTTGCTTCTGTCCACAAGTCTATAAGTCACTGGGATGGTGTTGCCCTACATTTTCTATCCTTCTCCCAAGACCAGAAGGCTAGCCAGATGATGACAGAGGTAAAACAGAAGAGACCCTACTGCACAAGCACTTTTCTTTTTT
>NW_012115866.1:730151-731603 GCF_000951035.1 Colobus angolensis palliatus | reverse complement strand
TTACAGGCGTGAGCCACTACACCTGGCCCACAAGCATTTTTCTGACCCCTACTTACATTGTACCTGAGAACATCACATTATCCAAAACACATCACATGGCTGAGCCCAAAGTCAAAATCTGGGGCTATGCAAGTGGGCAGGACTGCAAAGTCACATGGCAGTGGGCCTGATAGGGAGGGGTGAAGGCTTGGAACCAATTGGGGCAGGAAAGGTGGGTGGTGGTACAGGTGAACTAAATTCTCATCAACCACGGCAGAAACCAGTAGATAAAGCTCTACAGGTTTGGTGGTGTAGTGGTACAACTTTACTACTTAGAGAAGCTGATCTACACTCAGAATCAGAGGACTAGAAATTGAAACAGAGGTGCTTCCTTCTGAAGAGCAGTACTACACTAGGAGGGGGAAGTTAAGGTTTATAAACCTTTTATCTGTTTGAATTTTTAAACTATATAATTATTAAAATTTGGTGATTTTGTTTTGTTTTGTTTTTTTGTTTTTGTGTGTGTGATTTTTTTTAGACAGTCTCACTCTGTTGCCCAGGCTGGAGTGCAGTGGCACGGTCTCGGCTCACTGCAACCTCCACCTCCTGGGTTCAAGCAATTCTCCTTTTCTTAGCGTCCCGATTAGCTGGGATTACAGGCATGCACCACTATACCCAGCTACTTTTTGTATTTTTAGTAGAGACAGGGTTTCACCATGTCGGCCAGTCTGGTCTTGAACTCCTGGCCTCAAGTGATCTGCCTGCCTCAGCCTCCCAAAGTGCTGGGATTATAGGGGTGAACCACCCCACTTGACCATTAAAGATGTTGTTTAATTTAAAATTTTAAAACAGACACTGTTCACTATGTACAATACAGCAGATCAAAGACACAAAAAAAGCACAATCTTCTCCCTCAAGAGGTTCACAGTCTCATGGGGAAGATGAACTCTAAACAAAGAGCAGCAACACTGCACCGGAGGGAACACAGTGGACCTGCGGTGAAAAGGAGACGGGCACTCAGTCCCTAGGGATTGGTCAGGGAAGACAACCGAGGCAGGGACATTTGAACTCAGTCTTACAGTCCAGGAGTCTGAGAACAGACTTTATCCTGCCCAAAATCTTTAGAAATGGAGAACCATTTGTTTAAGCCTATAGCTATCCTAGAAAGGAAAAAGGAGTGCCCTTGGTGGGTGAGTGTATTAGTCAGTTCTCACACTGTGATAAAGAAATACCTGAGACTGGGTAATCTATAAAGAAAAGAGGTTTAATTGGCTCATGGTTCTGCAGGCTGTACAGGAAGCATAGTGGCTTCTGCCTCTGGGAAGGCTTCAGGAAGCTTCCAATCATGGTGAAAGGCACTTCAAACAACCAGAGCAGGAAGAACAGAGATGGGGGTGGTGGGGGCAGTGGCTTTGGGGGCATCCGACATGCCCAGGTCACAGTGGTACCTCTTGCATTGCAGATATCTGTGGA
>NW_012115866.1:726262-730101 GCF_000951035.1 Colobus angolensis palliatus | reverse complement strand
CGGGGGCGGGTGCTACATACTTTTAAACCACCAGATCTTGTGAGAACTCTATCACTAATACAGCACCAAAAGGATGGTGCTAAATCATTTATGGTACAAAATGGGAAGAGAAGTGATATCATCAATAATTAATGGAATGAGAAAGGTTAAACTGGTAACAACTGAGGAACAAAAATGGTGATATAACTGGAGAAGGAGTGATATAACCAGATATAACCCACCGCCATGATCCAATCACCTCCCACCAGATCCCACCTCCAACACTGGGGATTACAATTTGGCATGAGATTTGAGCAGGAACGTAAGTCCAAACCAGATCAGTGGGTAACTATGGTAAGTAGCCAAAATGCAATGGGCATTCAAATGAAGAAGACACCCACAGCCTGAAATGTACTCAGAAAGCTGCTGCAACACTTAGGGGCATATACCCCAAAGAATGGAAAGCAGGAATTCAAAGAGATACTTGTACACCTATGTTCATGGCAGTCTTACAATAGCCCACAGGGTGGAAGAAAACTAAGTGTCCACCAACAGAAGAATGGATAAACCAAATGTGGTACATGCATACAATGGAATATTATTCAACTTAAAAAAGAAGGAAATTCTGGCACAGGCTACCACATGGATGAGCCTTCAAGACATGATGCTAAGTGAAATAAGCCAGTCACAAAAGGACAAATACTGTGTGATTTCACTTACTTGAAGTACCTAGAGTAGTCAAATTCATAAGACAGAAAGTAGAAGGTGGTTTCCAGAGGCCTGAAGAGGGGAACTGGGAGTTATCTTTTAATGGGAATGGAGTTTCAGTTGAGGAAGATGAAGAAGTTCCAGAGATGAACGATGGTAATGGTAGCACAACAATGTCAACGTACTTAATACTACTGAACTGTATACTCTAAAATGGTTAAAATGGCAAATTTTATATTTATCCTGCCACAATATTTAAAAAGTGGGGGGGGTGGGTAGAAACAAGCTATGAGGAAGCTGGGTGAGAGCTGTGGGGAGCTGGCAGTTGGGCAGCATGGCATGGGAGCAGGAGGGCACTGAGGACGTTTGTTCTCAGGGGTTAAAGTGGAACTTCCCAGGAGTAGCCCTGGACAAGTCAAAGCGCACCTCCCACTGAGTCAGGGAAGTGTGGGCCGCTCAATGGGAGAGGCAGGACAGTACAGCAAGAGCTCATTCATGTAAGGGAGATAAAACACTAAACAAGACTCTATGCTCCCATAGGAACACTTATATTTCCTAGAAGAAGATCTGGAATCATACTCCTGACTGTGGTTGTCATTGGGAAAAGGCTTGGAACTTGTAGTAAAGGAAAAGTTTAGCATTACCTGAATGTTTGGATTGTTTTACACCAAGACTATATTTGGGTATTCACATAAGAATAACTTAAGTTTAAATGAGAAAAGTTGGCTAGGTGCGGTGTCTCACACCTGTAATCCCAGTGCTTTGGGAGGCCAAGGCAGAAAGATTCCTTGGGCAACATAGCGAGACTTTATCTCTACAAAAATAAAAAATAATCAGCCAGAGCTGTGATCCTGTGATCTCACCACTACACTCCAGCCTGGGTGACAGAGTGAGAGGCTGTCAAAAAAAAAAAAAAAAAAAAAAAAAAAACAGAGAGAGAGAGAGGTAGAAAGAGAAAAGGATGGTGCAATAGTTTCTTAGTCTTAACCAGACTCATTAACAAAAATAGTAGGGTCTATTTTGAACCAAAGGTTCAAGTTCTATTAGTTTTCATATACTTAAAAAAAATCCCTCAGAAACATCCCCTTGACACATCTTTGGGGAACATGGAATGGGGAGAATTGTTTCTGTTGCTCTCCCCCACTCCACCCCACCCATGCCAACATTCTGCATCTCTGCACATCAGGGAGCCACCGGCCTTGTCAGCCTTCACCCTAGGCCCACACTGTCCCTGCTGCAGATCAGCAGCCAGTCTCCACCTATGGGAACTCTCTCTTGTTGTGTTTGAGATGTTAAGATGTTGTGAGAAAAGTGTGGAACTAGGAGTCAAGGAAGCTTCAGTCCTGGCTCGGCCACTTACTTATTGTTCAAAGTTGGCTTTTTATTTAAATCTCTGTGTTTCTGTTTTCTTGCTTAGCAATTGTTACAATCTATGGCTATCATAAGGTTGATAGGAGAATACAGATATTTAAGATAGTCTGCATAGGCCAGACGTAGTGACTCATGCCTGTAATCTCAGCACTCTGGGGAGCTGAGGTGGGAGGATCTCTTGAGCCCGGGAGGCCAAGGCTACACTGAGCCGTGTTGGTGCCACCACACTCCAGCCTGCAGCCTGGGTGACAGAGCCAGACCTTATCTCAAAAAAAAAAAGACCTTTTGTCTTTGGGAAATAAATACTGAAGATTAGCTTCAAATGGACAGTGGTGTGGATGTGACACTTACTTCTCCGACTAAGTTGTAAACTTATCCAAGGCATTGTCCACTGTGGCTCCCACCAAGTTTTTAGGCTTGTCTTCAAAGGTGATCTTGCTTTGATGTGCTATGAAAGGCTGTCCCAGCAGATGGCAGAAGAGAACTGAGTCAGGAAAAAACAACCCAAATATTTCAGTGTGCACTGTAAACTGGGTAAAGCTTCTGCACCTTAATGTCCCTGCCTCAGTAGCTCTACACATCAACTTCACAATCGCTACTGAACTTCCCGAATAAAAGTGGGTCAGCAAAGGCGTGAGGGTTACCACTCTATCCAGACACCATGTCACTGAGACTCACTTAGGAAGAACATTCATTTCCTGAGCACTTCCGTAGTACTGGAAACAGGAATGAATACAGAAAGTCCCCGTTTCCCCAGAGTTCACAGTCCAGCTGAGATCAAATGAGGACAGAACAATTTGCATTTTGCCGGGCCATCTTATAACAACAATAATTTCCTGAATGTTTTCAGGTTGCCTGCTTTAGCCATATGTTCTACATTGCCTGCTTCTCTCCAGCCCCAGCCTCAAGTCCAGCTCATCATCTCTGGCCTGGGCTACAGCAACAACCTCCTAAGGGAGCTGCCTCTCCTCTTATCCACCTGCAGTTTATTCTCACCGTATAGACAAGGTAATCCTTTAAAAATGCAAATACAATTACACTGCACATCATCTGCTCAAAAGATAATGGCTTTGTATTGACCTCATAATAATACCCCTACCCTGAATCTTACTTACAAGGCTTTTTGTGATCCGATCCCTGTTTTTTTTTCTTCTAACTTGTCTGACCCTCTCCTCTTGCAAGCAACTCAAGAGACTGACTTTCAGTTTCCCAAATGATTTTTATCCCCTCCTGGATTTGCCCAAATTGCTTTTTTCTCTACCTAGAATGCCTTAAAACTAAAACTCACTCCCTCCTATCTACCCATCCTCCTTAACTTGGCTAACTAGTATTTATTCTTCAACTCTCAGGTTAGATGTCCTTTCTTTTGGGAAACTATCCCTGACAGTACAAGGCTGGGCTGAATAACCCTCCTGGGTACTCCAGAGCACCCTCGGCTTCTATTCCCCTCGCATTTACCATATTTCTTCATAATGAGTTTGCGTGTCTTCCTGTCTACCGTAAGCTCCTAGCACATGAGGACTTCCTCTCACACAACAATGTATCCTCATATCTTGACACAGATCTTGGTACAGAGCAGCACTCAATCAAAACTTATTGAGTAAATGAATAAATATATCATAAAACACACTGATACCATCCAATAAGTCATAAAATTCTTGGGGTACAAGGTCTTAGGAGAACAGATCATTCTGTGTGTATCAGCCATATCCCTTTTTTTTTTTTTTTGAGACAGAGTCTCACTTTGTCACCCAGGCTGGTGTAATCTCAGCTCACTGCAA